>NW_026018715.1:13023174-13051562 GCF_020466585.1 Dendroctonus ponderosae
CCAAATCAAAATCAATTCCTGGGCTTCAGTCATTTATTGTCTCTAATTATCAATTAAAATACGTTTCGGTGTTTTCCACCATCATCAGTTTTTATGTGTAGCGTTGTGTTACTACTTTAAGCCTTGGCATATATTTGGTCACCAACCCAAACTGATGATGGTGGAAAACACCGAAACGTATTTTAATTGATAATTAGAGACAATAAATGACTGAAGCCCAGGAATTGATTTTGATTTGGACTTGAAACTCAGTCAGGAAAGTATGTACAATTCAAATTACCCAGATAGAATTGCACTATTCAAATAAACACAAATGCAAAGGACTACCGATGCATGCAAGTTTAGTAGCCATTTGAATCATTCTCTAAATTAAATGGAGTCTCTCGAATTAACTTGATTAACTTTTGAAAATATCTCGAGTTAATTACCTATACAACGCGAAGCGATTTCCACATGAGCGCAGAGTAAGAAAAGAGAAAATTCGAATTAACGACGACAACGAGCGATATAAAAAATTAACAAGATCTAACTCATATCAAAAGTAGATGTAACATGAGGCACTTTTTAGGCTAAAAGATTTCGATTTCCTTGGCGTCGTTTCGAAGCCAAACAATTCAATGTAAAGAGAAACTAGCATTCGAATGATTCGATTATGCGACGACTCGATTTAATTTCAGTAACTTTTAAAAATATCTCGAGTTAATTGTCCAAAGCGATTGCGTTGTTCGCGTGAGCGCAGAGGGAGAAGTTGATTAATATCCAAGAAAAGTAACACAAATTCTCTGAATCAAAGCAGTTCGAATTAAAAACGACGATAAAATTGCATGCAGATAAAGATACGTAAAACCGAACTGATATCAAATGAAGATGCAACTTGAGACACTTTTTGAAGGGGAAATATTTCGATTTTCTTCATTTACTTTTGGGTCATTTTGAGGGAAAACAAATGCTAAACATAAACTAACAAAATACTAAATTCTTAAGCAGGAGAATGATACAAAGCGTTCATCAAAATAATTGGAAACCCAGTTTACTGAGCAAAAATGGACATTTTCAAACCGATTTTGCTGTTCTTCAATAGTTTTTTAAATATCATCATTATCTCGATAATGGCTCTAATAAGTACATTTCTTGGCGTTTTCTGTATTCAATCAGTATACATTTTACATACAAATTAGGTATATAGAAAAATCAAATTCAAATAAGTCGATTATACAGCGACTTGAATTAACTGGAGTTTCACATAAGCGCAGAGGGAGAAATACGACAGAAAGCGATAAAATTTCACAAATTTCTTGTTTTAGATACTTTTGTGTCATTTTGAGACTAATCGCTTCAATGTAAAAAAGGAAACGAATGCCATACAGAAACAAGCAAAAACTCAATCTTTAAGGAGAAAAATGATCCAAAGCATTCGCCATAATAATTTTAAACGCGGTTTAGTGAACAAAAATACACACTCTGAAATGGCCGTCGCAATATCCAGATCTGAATCCGATCGAGCGACTTTCGCATCACTTGATCGGCACTTAAACGCACCCAAAAACATAAAAATCTTCCAGATTTGTTATCGAGATTTGTAGTAGTGTTATTACATTCATACTTCACAAAGTTATATTAGATTAGAATCATTCGAATTATTATTTCGATTACTGTTAATATCCCCATTATAAGACCAATTCTGAAACCTTTTAACTAATTCTTTTTAGCTTTAATATAATTCAAAAAATATATATGTTTTGCGTCGGATTATGAAGTTAGATTAATGAAGCATCATTGCAAGCGACCCTAATGAACTACTTTTCATAATCAAGAGCAAATTAGCCCCACATTTAGGGACATAATGGCGGCTTGATAGGTTAGAAGCAGTTTTCATCCGCTGTCTTCTCAAATGCCATTCTTGTCAAATGACTACTAGATCAAATAGCCCCAACTAAGTGGATAAAAAACGCAAACGTGATAAGAACCGCTCGACGATTTTAAAGATCTTTTGGTTTTTGTTACTGGAACAAAGATGCATTTTAAACTTTTAACCTCTAAAATTTTGTTATTGGCTAAACTGAAAGGTGCGATTGATTATTCTCGAGTCTTGCTATTGGCTGTCCGCTTAAGGTTAACAATCAATGGTTATTTTATTGGTCACAACTTTACATTTAATCTACGAACTGACGAAAGCACCTTTGTAGAAGCATATTTTAGTCCGGGCGCTAGCGTAGGTTCGAAGCAATACCTATGTGTTACCACAAAAAATTACTTTTAATTTACTAATCTAAATTGATTTTTTTATAGAAATGATTTTGTCAATTTGTCAACATCGCGGTTAGTATTGAACTTTTAGGAACCAGACATAAAGAACTGTATGGTTTTGAACATTCGGGTACATAACTGATCCAGGAAATTCTATCCAATTTGAGAATCTGTACATGGATAGAAAGCCCTTTTTTCTCGGAAAATCAAATACAGCAGAAAATAAACACCCGCGCACAAAATCTGAGATAACAGAAACTAAATGGAAAACACTTGATTGAGTTATGAGGAAGTCATTAAATTGCCTGCTAACCAACAACCTCCACTAGGTGCCCGTTGACCAGTAGATCAAGCGCCTCTGATTTATCCTAAACAGTATAATTTTCTGTAAATCTAAAGTATACAGTTTGTTATATTAAATAAGTCCGTGAAACTCAAATCTGGGCTTCTAACCGGCCGATCGTCGGCTCCATTGAAAGTTTTTTTTATTGAAAATGAAACAGATTATTATATTCCTACATCGTTTACATACACTTTTGGAATCTGCTTTTGCGCTTAATCAATAAGAACGTTTGGATTGATTAATTATTATATAATTAAGACAGTCAACGATTATTTTGATAAACACTTTGGGGCAATTAATTGAAAAGTTCAACTCAACAATGATTTAAATAAATATTCGACAGCGGAAACGAACAAACAAAACGACTAAGAACTAATGACGCCAAACTTTTATTTAAATTCTTTAATGATTACATATGGGCGAAACGTGGATTTTATTGGCCGTTTCCTGGTCACTTAGAATTCATGCCACATTTTCTTCAGTTATCTGGTTAGTTGAAAAAATGTCTTTAATTCAATTCAATCAAAAGTAAATTGAATTTTTAACTGCCGTTTTAACTGCGCATGTTAGCCATTCGTTCATAACAGTCTTGGATTCATGCGCGCTAGACTATAGTAGGTATATAGCGTCTTTAATGCTAATTTTCTGCCTTAAGATGAATTACCTATTAGCACACGAGTAGTTTCATGATCATAAATTCATTTAAACCGTAACATTTAGCGTGTTTTACCTAAGATGATTAGAGTAATTTTTAATCAGTAATCGAGTTTAGGAAAACCAGTAATAGTTTAATTAGTAATAATCAGCTTAGTTGGGAGAATTGAAGGGAAAAATGCCCGCAGGAAGAGCCCGGCTAAAGACAGACATTACGGCAATTAAGGATTGTTAACCCGATAATAACACAATGTTACAAAATATACCAATTATGATATGACGGATGCATTGAATGTCAAATCAGCTTTGCCGTCTAGTAAGTGCATAAGTTGTAATTAACATGTTTTACGTTACGGTGCATCTGTATTCGTTGCAGTTGGAATAATTACTAGGTTAGATGCCGCAGGGTTGGATTGCAATAAAAGTACATCTTTTCCACCTTTATCCACTGAATTAATTGCCTTATTCATCGTGTGGTTTTTGAATGAAAATTAGAGTAATTTCAACAATAAGGCACAATCATTAATGATTTATCGGCACAGTTTTAAAAATGATGAATAATTAGCCTGCCAACGCAAAGTTGCCAACAGTTATTAAGATATGATGAACTCATCAAAAGCAACATTAAATTTTCATTGGACGCATGGTGACTTCGGTCTACTCGCAAGTAATTAACGTGTTCGATGTTACGCAACATGTGCATTTCAGCTGGTTTAATTGCTACATTTTAGGGAAAGTTAGCGACAGACGCAACGTAAAAAGGGTTGAAAACCAGAGGCGTATTTTGTACTTTTCAGGTTGGCTTTGCACACTTACGGTTGAAACTACAGAGTTCACTATCTTTGAAGATGGCCGGAAAAACTTCTTGTAAAAATCTACATTATTTTACCTATACCTACAACCCAAATGTAAAACGATTGGAATTAATAACGTTTTATTAATGTACATTTCATTAGCGACCCCAAAGCCAATATTCATGGAATTACCAAGACGTTGTTATCATATTTACATTCGAATTGAAATTCAAGTCACTTGATCATAGGAAGGTATTTAAAAAGAACCATAAACCAAACTTATTGCTTAGTAGAATTTTATATGTATTCAAGACGAAACGCTCTTAAATGTTCACGGGCTACCTAAATAGAATTTTAATGCTGTCCGCAACTAATTTTATCAAGTACAATGCCCATATTTTATAAGTTGTTGCTCGATAATGGTAATTTTGATTTTACGATCGATGAAAAACGATTATCAAATACTTCGGGTGTTGCACGTGAAACTTTTCCTTCTGGAAAATATCCCTTTTTCTCAGTTTATTGTGTACCTACTACAAATCTAGCTGGGAAAATATATGTTATTTCGAGCAGTTGGGTTCTGTATGGTTGAATTATTTGCAAATTCAACCAACCATTGTAGAGATAATTCAACATATAGATTAAAGTGCCAGTTACCTCCAGTATAGAGCGAGGTTTGTCTTGGTGAGCAAAACAAACGCACGAATTGGATCAGAACATACAAAAGAAAGCAACAAAGTGGCAATTTAAAATTATGATAATTTTTGGTAGATATAAAATCCGCTAAGAACCCGAAATCATGGGTTGTGGCCTGAGATAGGCATCGCACGTATACATAATAAAGCCCCGAACGCCCATAATTATTTACACATTAGCGGGGACCGCTATAATTACGTTTTAGAACTTTTCTGCCCGTTATTAAGTTTAACTTTTGAAATTAATACCTTAATAGCAACGTAATCGGTCGCTGCACTAAAAACGCCATAATTGGCTCTTCAGTTTCCTAACAGCGCCATTAACTGCTAACTTCTCAAAGATAAAACATGCAAAATGTTACCTACAAACGGGCTAATTATACCTGCGGGCCTTCCCATAATTTGCTTTCAATTAAATGCGCTCTAAAGTGATTCGACCCATCCTAATTGCAAATCCATGCAGAACCGGCGACTTGTTGCCTTTGTACCGAAACATACACGAATGCTTATTACCTCTATTGCATCCATCTAATCAATGCCAACTCGCCACAATCCTATTTGATGCTAAACGCAAACTTATTCACCTAAATATCGCATTCACATGCACACAAACTTCCAGATTAATAACTCGCGAACTTAAGGAAATATTTTATTATTTCATATTCTCATCCATCCTGTTTTAAAAACTGATGATTTACTTTGCGCTAGAGATATGTATATGAAAGATTCAATGAAAAGGTAGAAGCAAATTTGCTTTTTGGCTTCTCTAACAGGAATTTTGGAACATTTTTCATTTTGAAACACAAGAAAACGCTAAAGCTGGGCTGGGAAGAGAATGAAAACAAACGCCTAATTCGTGACCCTTATGTACGAAGGAGAAGAGCAGAAAAGCAAGAATTGACTTAGCAAAAATTTACGAATAACACTAAGAATAATACCAAAGCAAATGTTCCGTCACCCTCAAATATTGAGTGAAAAAGTGCGAGAAAAAACAGCTGATGAAAATCGAAAAATCAAACTGATACTACAAACATTTTTAGATTTGAAAATATAATAATAAACCAGACCGAATTGATTTACTTCCAAATACGATCTAAGCAACAAATAAAATGAATGATGCACAAGTGCAGTCACGAAATTTGATTTAATATTAACGGCAGAAGCAAATTATTTTTTTTCCAACATAAAGTTAACTTTTCTAACCTTTCTAGAGGAAACCAACACATAAAACATAGCATTTTCTTAAGTGCGAAGAAGCAGATTACAGAAAACAATGTTGCCGCATGAATTCGAACAATGCAAAACTGCTAAGTGAATTGTAAATCGAAACAAATAACAATGAGAATAGTAGAAAATCAATTTTTGACGCAAATATCCACTGATAAAAACCCAAAAAAGCAAAACGAATGAATAATTTATCAGCAAAACTGAGGCAGAGAGGCATTAACAAAAGTTAAACATGCTCACAGTAGCTTTGGGTTTTAACCCAAATCAAGGCCCAAAATTGGCAAAATCGAAATTGCATAGAATACAGCCTGGATAAAATTACTTCGAAACAAACAAAAAATATTAGCAATTATATTTACAAGTACCTACAGTCACGAAAGTTAATATAAAGGACACAAGAAATGGTAGAAGGAAATTACATTTTTGCCAACAAAAAATATGTTTTATAACCTAAGGATCTTTTTTTCGTTAGTTCTCTAAGGATTTTATAAATAATTCCACAAATCCAGCAATTTGCAGCAGAAATGGAGCAATAAACCACGATAGGGGTAACAAAGATAAAGCCAAAAAAAATGAAGACCTAAAAACTGTATATTGACAAAGTTGCATTACATATTGATATGTCTAAAGAAAAACATTACTAAAGCGAATGCAAAAATTACAACACTATAAGAACAGCAATGAATAATAAGAAGGATAATACAAAAACAAACGTTTTTGCAAATGCCCGGTGATTAATTAATAATTAATTAATTAATAATAATCAAAATTAATGTTTGAAGAAACAGTTGATAAAAGTCCAATAATCAAACCGATCATAAAGCTGTTTGTGAGAAAAAAGCAGCAAAATTGAACGAGAGAAACATTAAAAAAGTTAAATATGTTACAAGTGGGCTTTGTGTTAATTAAATATAAAAACGATCCCGAAAGTTGACATTAACAAAATTCCAGAGAATACTAACCAGATAGTTGCGAAAAATACAAAAATATTACAGTCACTCAAGGCCAAGTTAGTTAATTAAAACACTCAAATTAATATGAAAGATACAAGAGATGATCGAAGCAATGTAAAAATTGTGATACAAAAAATTAGGTTTTCTCACTTTTCTCGAAGCATTTTATAGGAAATCGTAAGCTAAAGACATAATTAAATTAAAGCATGTATACATATTTTTATGCACAAAGAACATTGCAAAAGCAAATGCAAGAATGAGGACATAAAAATAGTAACGAATAACAATAATACTAATACAAAAACAAACGTTGTCGCGTCAAAATATACGGTGAAAAGAAACAGTTGATGACAATTAAAACTGAAATAGAACTAAACGTTGATATTGATAAAAAAAACTTTATCAAAACTGATGCAAGCGAACAGTTAAGAAAGTTAAACATCTTCAAAGCCGCAGTGACTTAATGAATAAATATAAAGCAAGGCATAAAACAAAAGTTGAGAGTAACAAATTTGCGTGCAGTAGAAACCACATTGATTTGAAGGCAAGCATCAGAAAAAATAATAGAATAAAAAGGTTCCCAGAAAGTTTCGAAGAAAGCAAATGAAAAGCAAAACTGTACACTAAAGGAGACTGTAGGTATAAAAATGGCAACAAAAACATATATTTCCTTGTTTTTTCTTCAGTTTTAAGCAGCTGGAAAATTTAACTCGAAAAAAAGCAATTTCATATTCAAACCCAATACAAGAATTCAACAGCAAAAAAATAAAACTTGTGGCTTTTTGGGAATTTTAGGGCGAATCATGCGAACTATCAAACATTCTGAAATTTATTGAAAAAAAACCATAGACAGTCAGGAATACAAGTTGTGTAAAATTAGTAGTAGACAAGATATTTTTATTTTTTTGAACAATTTCAGTTGGAATCTCCAATTAGTTGTTGTTCTATAAAAACTTAGGTTTTAAGCCTGAGTTTAAGCTTGATTTTCCTGGTTTCCACTTTGAAGCTGCAGCATTTAGATGAACATAAGAGCGTAACGGTCACAGCTAATTTCGGTAGGCCGCTGTTAAAAAACACATCACTTTTCCTAGTCTAAATGTCTAGGCACCCAGAGTAGTGTTGAAGAAATAATAAAAACTGAAGTGAGCATTACACCATCGTCTCCCATTAGCCATAGCCGAGTGGTTTAATGGCAGTTTAATACACCTGCATCAATTTTTTCATCGCTAGTGTAACCTTGTTGTAAGCTCGGATCCGACACATTGCCGACAATTATCCGTAATTATATCCCCTGACAATAACAATTCTTAGAAGGCCACAATTCGACTAATTATTATTTAATTAAACTGGCCCGTTTATCCTGCTATTAGATCGTTAACTGTGGCATTTAGGAAACGGTCGGCTGGTAAGTGGCTTTGCTTAACAGCAACTGATGTTTTTTTCCTACACTCAGAAATTTTTCTATTTGCAATTCACCGAAAGCGTTCAGATTTCCGCAAATTGGGCCTTTATTCAGCTGGGTCTCATGCAAATTAGGTGCCACATAAAACAGTAGCTTTTAATTACAGTGAACTAAAGAGATTTATTGCAACAGTTGCATAGCATTTCCCCATAAAAATTGGGACAGCATAGGAAATGGACACATTAACATCCTCAATTAAGACGTATTACGATCGGTCTGTTTGCAATTAAATTAACATATTTTTTAATTATGGGCGGCAATTAAGCCAAAAATGTTAATCAAAAGCTTGTGCCGCCTCTCTGTATGCTAATCAACGCATTAGCGGTATCAAAATTCGTTTGAAATTAGATTAATTTTTATTTACTTTGGGCGAACAGTTCATTAATAATGCTTCAGAGTAAGAAGCGACTTTTCGCTTGCGATTTCTTGCACCAGGAGGTGAGCTACTTGTGAGTCCTAAGCCATTTTCCTTCAAGTGTTTCCTTGACTTTTTCTCCTCTGACTCTTATTTCGAGTGGCTTCAGCTTCCGGAAGATGAAGCTTTTTTGATTCAGTTCGGGGTTTTCTCAGCTTCAAGGGATTCGTTCAAGCTCTCCAGCCTTAGGAAAGCATTCAAGTCAACTGAAAAAATCACTCAGAAGTCCGATATTTCGCACAGAAACATCCAACTAAGGATCTTTCTCATTAATTTAACAATGGCCGAGTGAAATTATAATAAAACATTAACAAACGATAAATGGAGAGTATCCATTATGATCAAATCTAACGAGCAACAGCCTCTGACATCCACTTTTATTGTGTAAAATTTATTGTATTGTGCGAGGCTGAGTGTGGGTTGGCCACTGGACTCTTAATTTGTTTTCATAATGCTGATTTCTTTTAGTTAATCGTCTATTCAGTTGTCTCGACTGTATGATAAAGATGTTGCCAACGGTTTCCGTAAATCATTAGGCGGCTCTTTAAAATACTAATTGATTGTTATTTGTCTATTTATAAGGCAATCAATTTTTTGAAAATTTTGTTTATTAATGCGACAGTTTAATGGTTTATTGGAAAGCAACAAAACGGGTTGTTGTATTAATTTGCTAGGACTGGGCTCGATGGTTGAAGATTATTTATTGCAGTTTTTGGCAAAAATGAATGGCTCAAAATACACAAACAGCAATTAACAGAATAAATTAGTTAATTCCAGCAATGAAGATGTGGAAAAAATAATTTGTGCTATTTTTTAGTGTATTTTATAACAGTAAATTGATCTTTCAAAGCAAATTCACGTGCGGCCAGTATGCGCTCGAATAATATCTAAATGCATACAAGGAAAATAACCGGCATACAATCTCAGTTTCTCGGGTTAAGTGAGTTGCTCAACCGCATTCTTGATATGCAAAATGCCTTTTGTACTCAAAGTGGTACAAATTGGCGCCCAATTATGCTTACACCAGTTATAAAAAACACTTTCTTGTTCGTAAATACGCAGACTGAGCAGCAATTTATACAGGGGCCAGCCTATTATTGCACACAAGCGGAAATATTAAAGTACGTATGAATGTACAAATTAGCTGGTTTTGTTTTAAATTTATTCTGATTTATTTTCCTCACTGCGTGTATTTGTTATGATATTCTTATCTTCCCTGGGTCGCAGTCAAAGTGCGAAGTAAACATTTTGAACCTCGTTTAATTCATTACGTTTCGGCGAGACAACAGCGCCATCATCAGATTTAAAATTTACACAAACTGATGATTGGTAAAAATCAACGTTCTTTTAGGTCTTTGCCTTCTTGAAACCTTATATTTGTCAGACAAATTTTTGTTTTTACCAATCATGAGTTTGTGTAAATTTTAAATATGAATATGGCGCTGTTGTCTCGCCGAAACGTCATGAAATAAACGATGTTCAAAATTTTTACTTCACACTTTGTTTCAAATATTTGAAAATAATGAAGTTTTTTCGGGCAGAAAGACCCATTGGGTCGATAGCCTTTTCCTGTAGGATATAAAGATTACTTACATATACATATATGAAAATTTTTTTAGACAAATCGGGTGTTTCAAGTATGCAAGTTTGGCCAGATCCCCTAATAAATCAATGTCGGGTTTATTAAGAAACACCGAGAATTCGCTTGGACATCCACATGGCATTAGGGGGCTATAAAAATGGGCAAAAATGCAGCCTTTTTCTATATTAGCATAGTTATTTGAAAAGGCGGCTCACTATATTACGATCATCAACTCGATGGACACGGGGAATTTTGCGAAAAAAAGGTGTGTGCTGTCGAATTTAATTATCGTCCTGCCTGGATTCAGCCAGCCATTTGAATACCGTAGTTATCAAAGGAAATAAATCGCATTTTACTTCAAATTGCCAGCCAAAATAACAAAGAATCTCCGAGTAATTAAACTGGCAATAAGTACCAGAAGAAACATTTAAAAAAATCGTCCCACACATGCCGGCCGAACACAATACCCAGTCAATAATATAAAATAAAAATCAAATGGTGACGGCTGCTAGTTAGATTTTTATCGTTTAATCTATTCTTTAGAGCCAGTTAGCGTTGGCTCCGGGCCCTAACAGGCTTATGATTGACTCTCGAATTAATTTAATAATAGACTCTAACAATGCCCTTAATCTAGTTTCACGCCCCTAAAAAAGGGCCGTTTGTTACCGGCTCACCAGACCGTAAATACGACATTCGAAAAGAGGATCGGATGCATGTATGCGATACGTTTTTTCCCCTTTCTTTTATTGTATTATATGAAGTTTTTTTAAGTTGCTAGGGCGTGTCGGATTGAGTGCGAAATCCAGCCTTGCTGGGGATTAGATAATATTGTCAATCAACTTCTAGTTCTGGGACAGCAGCTCTTTTGTCCCGCAAAATTTGCTGTTTTTAACGATTCTAATTAAGTTGGGCAAACAATAAGGTGCAATTTACCGCACTAGTTTCCTATGCGGTAAACAGAGATTAATGAGAGCCGTGCGCTAATTCTTTGAGCCAGTGAGTCACTCAGCGCTGAACAATACCGACCACTGTAAATTCGATGTAACTGATGCATAAGTTGCCACTGTTTTGCAATTTCACATTAATAATCGTCGCAAATTGCACTCTGTTTCGCGTTTGATTGCAAAAATGATAGATGGTTTAAGCGCAAATGGGAAAAAACTTCGTTGCTTTTCAAACGAGCCAAAGTGTTGCGCAATGAATGGATTAGAATTGGGGTTTTTTTCGACTAAAAGTTTTAAAACTGAACTACTTTTCAGTGTTTTACTTGAGCCAAAAATGGCCGGTTAGTCGCTTTATTGTCTATTTTCTTCATTATTAAGTTCAATTTTTCAAAAACTACCGAATAAATGATGAGCAAACTGGTTGATTGAGCAATGTATTCAAAACTTTCGTCAAGTATCGTCTCATTTAAAATTTGGCTCACATTTCTTAGTGTTTCCGTTCGTCCGATGCGCCCTTTCCTGTACAGATGTAGAAACAGGGTCAATTTTTTGAAAACGAAGGAAAGCAACGAATAAAAATTAATTATTGCCCTATTTGAACTCCGATATCGCACAAACAGGCGTATCAGGCGCATGCATGTTTCCATTAGGCCTGTATAACCCAGTGAATGTTTAGGTGTTAGCGCAGTGCGGCGCAACATTTTTCAGTTTCGAATTTGGCCCAAAAACCAGATTTGTCCTTTAAAACATCGCACCTTCCAAACCAAAACGAGTAGCCAGTTGAAAGTTTAACCATCTTTCGAAGACACTAGACTCTAAAGATGCTGAAAGTTTCATCCAAATCGCCCCCAATGCTGAGCTGTGCGAGCTTTTTAAAGGTTGGGCTCAAAATTGATCTTTCTCTAGAACTACCCTCTGCCCTTTAAAAAATCGCGCCGTCCAAACCAAAACGAGTAGCCAGTTGAAAGTTTCACTAGCTTTAGAAGACACTTGACTCTAAAGATGCTGAAAGTTTCATCCAAATCGCCCCCAATGCTGAGCTGTGCGACCTTTTTAAAGGTTGGGCTTAAAATTGATGTTCCTCTAGAACTACCCTCTGCCCTTTAAAAAATCGCGCCGTCCAAACCAAAACGAGTAACAAGTTGAAAGTTTCACCATCTTTATAAGACACTCGACTCTAAAGATGCTGACAGTTTCATCAAAATCACCCCCAATGCTCAGCTGTGCGAGCTTTTTCAATGTTGGACTCAAAATTGATGTTTCCTTAGAACTACCCTCTGTCCTTCAAAAAATCGCACCTTCCAAACCAAAACGAGTAGCTAGTTGAAAGTTTCACCATCTTTAGAAGACACTTGACTCTAAAGATGAGGAAAGTTTTATCGAAATCGCCCCTAATGCTAAGCTGTGCGAGCTTTTTCAATGTTGGACTCAAAATTGATGTTTCCCTACAACTATTCTCTGCCCTTTAAAAAAGCGCGCCGAGTAACAAAGCAGAGAAAAAGTTTACAAAAAATTGTTTGGAAAATTGGCCACCCTCATCGCTCTGAAGATTTTTAAAGGTTCTTTCAAATTTCAGGTCAAAAAACGCATTATTTTTTAATTTTACTTTAGAATACTGATAATCTTCAGGTATTTTCTGTGAAAAAAATTTAAAAAATTAACACTCCTTTCCTTAACAGTTTTGTAAACATTTTTATTTTTTACTAAATTTGTTTAGCAGCTTTTCGGACTTTCGAAATTTCGGACAAAACCCCAATAATTTTTTCTGGTTTTTTCCAAAAATATTCCCCAGAACAGAACAAGCGAAAGTTTAAAATCAATTATTTGGAAAACTCGTCACATTCGTCGCCGTGAATAATTTGGTTTTCTTTTAAAATCCGGGATTCACTTTTAGGTCAATATTTGTAAACAAAACTATATCTAAGTAGAAAAACGCGTTTTTTAACGTTTTACTGTAAACTACTGGCAAACGGAGAGTCATATGCAAAAAAATTAAGAGATCAATTTTACAAGAAAACTCGTCGTCTTTATATCGGTCTTCTTTATCGTCTTTTTCGAATACCCGTTGTTATACATTACATTACATATTACGTACACATACATTATTATACATAAAGACTCATTTTCGTTCGTTCCGTTCGTCCGATGCGCTTTTTCCCCGAACTGCGTTTGCCAGAATTCGGACGAATAATTTCGTCAGATTTTGTATATGTGGAAAGTTTTATCATGAGCGACCGGATCATCGATATTTATCAAATCAGCAAACAATTCAGTTTTTGAAAATGTCCACTTTTTCTCTATTCTCTACATTATTCAGTTTTGTAATGTTTCAGAAACGACGCAAGAAATGTTGCAAACTTTCAGTTAATTATCGTTTCTGTTTGAAGATAACGAACAGCAAGAAAAACATTCGTTTCCATTGGTTCAACTCGTCTGAAGCGAAAAAATGCGCTGTTAGCTTTGCAGTTCTAACCATATTGGCTCTTAGTATTAGGAATTCAGAAGAGATTTTAGTGTTCTTTATCTCAGACAACCAGCAAATTGGGACAAAACCTTTAACAAATCAAAGCAAATTAAGAAACTGAAAAAATAAAAGAGCCGGCCGAGAAAAACCCAATTCTTGATATGGTGACTTTAATGTGACCTCATCTAGGCAGATGCGTGCTCTGAATATCGTCCACGCTGTGAGATTGACACGCCCATAAACTGTGCAGACAAGACAATGGAAAAAATGATCATTGAAAAGTGCGTCATTGTGCAACAACGTTCTATCGTTCGTCTGTAACTCTGCAAGAACGCCAGCAGGCGTGTTGGTACCAACATCCAAAGAGTTTTTCAGTTCGGAAACTGCACGTGTTACAATTGAATGGCGTTCGCAACGAAATTTGTCTTCGCCGTTGATAAACGCGCTCTAACAATCCACATACGGCACGGCCAATAAAACAGAGCGGCCCACGTAAGGCTCAAACACAATAGAGCTGTGTGTTGCGATTTCACAAGTCAATTAGCGCGTTGCGTGCTTGCGCATCATTAGCCAGCGATCGTTACGATAGACTGAGGTAAAGTTAGCTGTGCTTTCGACCGTTCGATAAGTGTTCATTATATGTGGAAAACCGAGCTGGCAAACTCGGAACCTTATTATTATTGTATTAACTGCAAATTGAAGTTTAGTACACTTTGGAAAAATCGCACGCCGCCCGTATACACATAGATTTACGCAACCATTGTTATTTCAATTCATTATAACTGTACGGCTCGGTCAATATTAGGTGTTAACAGTTTATAAATTATTTATCGATATAAGTGGCGTGAAAGGCCGATGTGCATCTCTTTGGGGTGTCGTGCAACAGCCAATTCACTGTAATTTCACTCGCCAGAATTAATGGCGACTGGGTTTTGGCAATGAATATATTACCGTTGGTTTCACTCAGATAACCAGACACTCGTTAGCCAATCCCAGTGCATCGATCTCAATTTTTCATAATTAGCCTGGAATTATTCATTGCATTTTCACCATTCAGCTAGTTTTCAGCTGCAAGATTTTCCTTGATTTTTCTTCACTAAACGCCTTAAAATCTAGCTACTTTTCGGTTCTCAACTCTAAACAGTTTTGAACAAGAAAACGCTTTTTTTCGCATTTCCAATAAGTCTTCAAGTCAAGGCTGAAAACGAGTTCATCACAGAACAATTTGATTATTCTAAAGACCGATCGTTTGGGCAGGACGCAGCCTGATGTGGGCAGCTAAACAAGCCTCCAAGTCCAAGTGAAAAGCTAAGCGCGCACTTATCTCATTTCAACTAAGACAAATGCTCACTTTAATTCGTTCCGTTCGTTAGATGCGCTTTTATCTTCGGCCGGTTTTTCTGTCAAACTTTTTGGCCCCGAACTGCGTTTGTCAGCATTCGGGGGAATTTTTTTTCCAGATTTTGCATATGTGGTATCGTCCACTGGAAAGTTTCTAGCGCACGAATTAAGTCATTTGTCGTTATTTATCAAGCCGAAGATAATCGCGTATCAGACGAACGGAACGAATGAAAGTGAACATTCCAGCCTCTGGAAGCATTTTGGTTCCTGTTCGCCGAAAGTGGGACGAAATGGAGCGAATGATCCAATTTCACTGTTTTTTACTGAATTGCGACAATTCTTGCATGTATTTTTTTCCAAATTTACTGATATTACATCCATTAAAATCGTCCAATATTATTAACAATTATTTGCTGGCTTGATAAATAACAGCAGAAAACCTACCACAAATGCAAAATCTGACGAAATCATTCGTCCGAATTCTGGCAACCGCGGTTCGGGTAAAAACGTTTCGAAAAAACAACCAGCCGAAGGAAAGCGCGCATCGGACGAACGGAACGAATGTAAATAAATATTTCGCAAAGTTTGACTACGAGCCTCACGCGAAATCAGCTACGAGAACCGTTAAATTAGGGCAAAGTTGTGCATTAGTCAGACTAAGAAAACCCTGACTATTTCCAATCATATTCCGAAAAAGGAACGAAATTTGGAGAAAACGGTTTCATATTTTTCTCATTTTATTTGAAGAAATAATCGAAAACAATTGACACATTTTTTAGCAATTTTGTAATTGAAATTCGACGTTTCGATTTACGGCAGAGATCATTAAATTTCCTTTATGAGATTTGCAATTTCAAGACACTTAAACCAATTTTTTCCAAGTTCACTCGTAGAAAATTGTCATCATTATTATCAGCAATTATGTGCTGATTTGTACAGTAACAACAAAGAACCTCAAGAATCTGACGAAATTATTCGTCCGAATTCTGACTATCGCGGTTCATACAAACAGGCTTTGAAAGAACGACCAGGCGAAAGCGGAAGGAAAGGAAACAACATTTTCTTTGTGTTCGTTGTCTTCACACAGCAAAGACGATAATTAATGGCATTTTTTAAACAGTGCTGAAATCCAGTTGAGTTTTTTATTCAACCGGTTTGCTCAACATTTGTTCCGTCGTTTATAAAAAAATGGCAGCCTAATAGTGGAAAAAATAGAGAATACAGCAGATAATGGCATTTTGAAAAACCGAAGTTAACTTTGGCGCGTTAAAAGATGGTGTTTGAAAGTTCATTAAGGCTCGATCGTTTAGACCAGATAAAGCCTCCAAGTGTAACGAACGGATCGAATTCAATTGAATATGTTCTGCCTTATTTTACAGGAGATGATAAAACACGGACTTCGTGCATTCATTTGCATTCGTTCCGTTCGTCCACTGCTTCGGCGAGCAAAAGCGCGCTTGCCTTTAATCCAAGCCTTCAATAATGAACGCTTGACGTTTTTATGAAGACAATTCTGATAATGGCATTCAGCTGAAGGCAAAAACATTATAAATCGGTGTGAAGAGTTCCATGAATTAATATGTAATACACCTTGTAAATATCTTTTAATCCTATAATCCATCAAGCGTGTAATTAACGGAACCACCTGCGCTTTGCCTTATTCAGCGCTGAATTTTAAGCAATTGTTTCATCAATATGTTGATACGAATAATCCGATGGACGCTTTAATCTAGCCAGTCCGGAATGTTGCGACAACAAAGTTCTAAATTCTTGTGGTTTTTAGGTCCAGATATTCCGGGATTCCTTCTACAGCCGTTCAGAAAACCGAAGAGGATACGAACGGCATTCAGCCCATCGCAGCTACTCAAACTAGAACACGCCTTCGAAAAAAACCATTATGTGGTGGGCGCCGAACGGAAACAACTGGCCAACTCTTTATCCCTATCAGAGACACAGGTTAGAATCCATGAGTTTTACATGAAATAACCCGAAAGCCCAGCGCTTTTTATGCATAAAAATTCATCTGTTTTTCTGTTGATTGGACCTACCAAGAATTAATCGCCACGATTTTTTTCAACATTCTGAAAAATTCTGGGAAACTTAAATGTTCAAAAGGTGTGCCTTTTACGGCTTGTGAGAGTGGCACGTACTTCGTTTGGGTTGTCCTCTTTCAATTCTTGCTGATTGTTTGGGTTGAAAAAAACGGAGTTAGATCTGGCCATCTAGGAGGCCATCAATGGGTCCTCTCCATCCTATCCACCGATCGGGCAAGGTTTAAGCCAAAAATTCACTGCTGTTCTATTTGGGTACGTGGAAGAATTCCCTTTCTTCTCGTTCCGTCAACTTAACCACTTCGAAAATGGAATGAAGCACTAAATACTTTCGAAACAGAACGTCCAAACAGTAGGACTATTGTTTGCTAATTACATTCAATTTACTTCACGGCTTTGAAAACTCTCAGCTCAGTTGATTGATCCGTGTAGACGCTCCTAACTGTTCGGCTAGGAGAATAATCAATAAGTAATGCCTCTGATAGCTTCTTAAGCAACAATGTTGCCTTCAGTGTCTAAACTAAACGGGCTGTTTTACCATAATGGGTGTAACATTAATATGTATTCGCTGTTAATGCCAAAGAAAAATGATTAACGATGGCATTGAAACGAGTACTAGAATTACCCTAATAAACAGTTGGAGTGGCCGATAAATTAGAAATTCAATTCGGCGTATCCAGCGGCAGATGTTCCAGCCAAATGTAAACCAAACACTACAGTAGATCACCCTCCCAATATGGCGTCGTACATTCGCCAATGAGGATCATCCGCGGATCCATTGTTGTTCCCAGAAACGAATGGTATGGATGGTTTGAAAGGGCGCCAGTTGCTCCCTTTTTCATCCCTCTAATCGTTCAGGAAAAGTTCTGAGTGGGGGGGGTTGCGCACGCGCACCCCCCGATATCGACCCAACAAGGCCCGGGAGATTTGTCGGGATAATAGAGCATGATTGGGCGAATTATTTGAACAATTGTCTCCCTAAACATCCCCTCATTTTACGACGGCGAGATTTGCTTTATTGTATTTCATGGGGTGAGTGCCAAACGTAATTTAAGCGCTGTTAAATGGTTTGTTACGTTTTATGCGATTTGATTGCTTTATGCAACGTTCAGAGTCTGGTGAATTCGGCTGGAAATGAGAATGGTTGCTTTATATACTTGTGTATACAGGGTCAAAGAACTCTGCGACATTCTTTGGCTCAAGAGAAGACGATCTGCCCTAAGTCTTATTAGGAAAAAATGTTTGGCTCCTCTGTTATTGATGGTCAAAGATCTTCAAGATTTTTTTCTCAAAATCTTGCAGCAATTATAAAATATTTCCCTCGTTTGTTAAAAGCGTCAATTTTCTGATGTTTTTTTGAGCTCGGCCCAAAAAAGTGTTTATAATTTTTTGAACGAACGATTGTACATCAAACATACAGCGACAGTTTTCTCATCTAAACCCAAGGTTTTCATTGTCCCCTAAATGCAAGCGTTTGCATTGTTCCTATTGTTGCAACACCTTGTATATAAAGCATGCACGCAACATCCACTAGTATAAGTGCATTTAATGCGACTTTGCAGGAAACAGAGCGGTTAATTGCAAGGAAGAAGCAGAGGGTGTTAATAGTGGTTCCTAAATTGGTGTTTGGCTTCAACCACATTTAGAAGTCGTGACAACGGCTGCTCAAGTGATATTCTTGATGCATTTTGGTCGAGTTACACGAAATATGAATAATTGCGGTTTGTACAAAGGATCTAGAAAAGCAGCAGATTGTGATCCGGAAAAGGGCAAGAGTAGTAATTTTGTTACGAAACCCTGTTGTTTGAACAACGTGATGGTTTTTGTAGGAGTTTTCAATTCAATTTGCTGTTTTTTATCTTCAATTCTGTGCCTTTTTGCAATATTTTTCCCAGGGCGTCTTTCAGTCTAATTTTTATCGCCGCGGTTTCAGTAGCACTCAAAATTATCAGTTATGAAGAGTCTGCACGACGCAACACACTATGAATAGTTTAGCTTTTCTTGTATTTTTTGATTCTCTATTCAAAGAATTCCAAGGCGATTTTAATTTTCAGCTCAATTTAGCTGATTGATTGCCCCTCTAGGTATTTGACTTCTATTGCTCCACCTAGAAAGCTTTGTTTTTATTTCTTATGTATTTTTTTTTCGGGCTTCTTCGTTTTTGCTAATTGAGCTTCAGTTTAACACGGTTCTTGATGCACAATCAAAAATTTGGCTATTATAATTATTTTGATGTATTTCCGACTTTTTTGACGCTTCCGACTAAGCTTGAATAATTGATTTGTTGTTCGTTTGGATCGATTTGGATTTATTCGAGTTTGTTTGGGTTAAACTCTGTTAGTTTGGGTTTGCTTCAGATCGTTTGGATTAGTATGGCCTTCAAAGCACAGCAAACTATTTAGTTTTTATTCAAAGTTTGGTAAAGAACGTTAAATTACAATAATTTTCCATGTTAACTAACTAACCTGATGAATTAACTGCAAGCTGAGTTTGATGCAATTTCATTTTATTCAAAGAATTCCATTGCAGATTAAAATTGTTACATTTAAAAATTCTAACTTTCTCAATCAACATTTTATTCTCCGTTTTTTTCATTGTAGTTTCTGCCTTCATGCCTTTTATTTTAATTTATCTGTCTAGAAAAGTTCATTATATTTTGTTCTCATTTTACTCTATTTCTGGTTTATTCTTCTCCACTAATAAAGCTTCAATTTTACCCGGTTTTTGATGCAAAAAAATAGTTCAAGTTTGTTTCTGTTCAGGTCAGTTTGTTGAAGTTAAAAACGTTTGAATTCATGCAAATTTCTGGTGCAATCAGAATTTTGGCGCAAAAGATTATTAGACAAGACGACAATTGCCAATTCAGTTTCAAGTTTTAAATCGCCGTGTTATTAAACGAATAATTTGCTTCTTCCTTCTTAATTTCCTGCTATTTTTCGAAATTTGTTTTCTTCTATTTGCGAATATCCATTTTATTGTTATTTTGATGTTTCCGTCTCCTTTCGCTCTTGTAACTAAGCTGGTACAACGCTAATTGATACAAAACATAAACCTTTTAAATTGTTGTGATCCGTCTGGGTCAGTTTTGGTCTTGCTTGAGTTATTTTGGGTGCGTTTGACTCAATTTTAGTTTGTTCCTTCCTTTGTACTTCGTAATAATTTTTTGTTTCTACTAAAATTGGCGCAAAACATTGTAAATTAACTTTCCTAATTCTCAAGAGAACGACGCTGGCCTGTTGGTGGTAATTTGCGAATTCAACAGATTATTTGTTCCGTCTTTCTTGATAGTTCCTGATTTTGCTATATTAAAATTTCCTTGTTCTAGAGATTGAAAATGTATTTTGTCAAATACTCTTCAAATGTCTTAACTGGTTTTGGGCTTTTTCGTGACCAGTTCCAAAGCAAAGAAGAATTTTCTCCCACATATCGCGAAATAAGTTAAATAAATATCTTCCGGACGCTTTTTGAAGCTTCTTCACTAGCCTGTTCTTAGATATTTTTACATTTTTCTCGCTGTCCAGTCACATTTCCTGCAAATCCTTCACAGATGCAGTCAAGCAGTCAATTATTTGTAACTCTAATATTTCAACTACAGTTTTTGCACATTAAATACTGTGAAGAAGTGCGTTGGATACTTTTGTACATAAATTTGCGGAGACGTTGCTTGTAATAGCGGAATGTTGTTGATTGATAATTGGCGGGTGGCGTAAAGCGTAAAAGGAAAGTGCTGAAATTGGTGGTTGGTGAAAAGTTGCCATAAATTAGGAAGTAAACACAATCGCGGTTCGCTCCAGCAACTGGCAATCAAGACGTATTAATTTTCCACTCGACTAAACTATATTAAAATAATTTGTTTAAGCATCTCGTGCATAATGGGGCCGTGTGCAAACTGCACTTCTTGTATTATTATCTGCACCATCAACATACTGGTATTCTGAGCCCGAGGCGAAACCCACTCAACGATAGCCATCGAGAGGGATATGTTTTTTCGTAAGCTATTATTCTCAGCCTTCTTAATTAATATTATTGATAACGTAAAGTGATCAAAATTAAAAATTTAATAACACGTTCGGCCGCTGGTTTAGACTAATAAATTGCCTCAAATTGCTTTGAGGCCTAGGGCGTGTTTCAATTCGAGCTACGGGTTAATTCTACCTTTGGTTCTCCTTCGGATGGTTTGCCTTTCGCATTCCGTTCATCTGGCAAATTAATTTATAATGTCGTTGCCGGTACCAAATAACAGTAATATCCGTCGGTTATTGCTAAAAATCACCGATATCGATGCAGATGTGAACAAACAGGACATATTTACAACGCCAGATTCTAATCAAAACCTTTGCCTCAGACGCAACCTATCCAAATGGTAATCACCCGTTTGATTGCTTTTATGGTACCATTTTAGTGCCACCGCAGCTTTAACTATTTTTTGATGCGTAGCATAAATCGCCTTTTAAACCTCCAAATAGCTATTAAATAAATGCATCTCAACAACTTTTACTTGCCTAAAGCAAATTTGTTTTGTGCATATTGTGTCTTCAGCCGGGTTTTTAAAACGCTCCCCAAAAGCAAGTGTTGTGATTGTTCTTTTGGCCCCATCCACGATTTAAGAACAAGAGAGATCTTTTCTGAGATTTAAGCAAAAAAATTTGTTGGTAAATTATTTTGTGTTGTACAAATGATACAAGCGTTTTCTTGAATATCACATAACATTTTATTGAACCTATCACCAGAAAGGGTTTATTACATATATTGTTTAATTGATTATTGCGGCTTTTCTCCAGCACCGGCAATAAATACTGCATATATTATGCATGCGTAATTTGATATTTGATATCAGCATAGAGATTTAACGGCAATTGGAATTAATAATTAATAGTCCACAAAACAGGACAATTGCGCTAAATTCAAATGTGCGTTAAATGGGAAATTCGCTGCTTTACTAATTGATTTAATTTACCAGTTATGTTAATGAACATTGACTAATTCAATAATATCAACACTTCTAGGCCTTTCAGCTACAATCTTGCAGGATTTTGGGTTAAAAAAAACTTTTGTTGCCGGTTTGAACGGGGAAGTTTGCATTAAACGGCATTTGCTGGCCATTTTCGCAGGAAAAGTGGTCACTAATTGGACTAGAACCGATTTATTCGCTTTATGTAGTTGGTAGGCCATAAATTCGTTCCATTACGCCGTCGACATTTACATGAAAGTGTGAAAATGTGGAATATATTTCCATTCCTTTGCTAATATTTCCGCCAATTATCGCCAAAACCAGCATTAATTTGCACGGCTTATTACCGATATTTCGTCAATGTGTATTGGATATCGAATTGGTGAAAAAGTCGTTGTTATAAACGAATAAAAAGTTAACTTAGAAATGGAAATGAGAAAAGAACGAAGAAACAGAAACGGTATCAGAAGTGAGAAAATTGGATGTTTCCACCACTGAGCAAGTGCGAATAAAGTTTGTGGTTTTTTTATCCATTGAGAAACACAGAAGTAAAAATTTTCCTGAATTTGCTTCAAAAAAGAGCGAATTTTTGCACTATGAACAGTTTAATACATTGGCCCTGCAGGATGGCCAAAATTCACTAACAATGTTTAGGCAAAAATATTGCGTTTTAGGCAAATTTGTCTTGCGCGAAAGTTAATAGATTCCGAGCTGCAGGCTGACAAAGTGTAAAACAATTTTAAGGCTTTTTAATGGGTTCTTAACCAGTTTTACTATTACCAAAATAATTTGTGTTTGGGGCTTTTTTAGATCGAGGAATCCAAACAAATTTCCTATCACTTAGTTTGTAGGTCCAAGAGAGTTGCAATTGTCTGTAGCTATTTAAAAAAATCGAATTTTGTTCTTGAAAATTTCGCTTTTTGTCGGCAATATTTCGCCCTCCTATATTTCCCCCAACAAAAAATGTGCACTTGGTCCAAGTCGATGTCTCCCACCGTTTTCGAGATATTTCACATTGAAACTTGTTGTTGAAACAAATTGGATCTCTAAATAAAAGAAAATATTCTGCTGAAATTTCGTATAAAACCACACTGAACAAACATTGAGCAGTATTTATTTAGGCAAGTTAAGAACTACCTCAGACTACTTTTTAAACTCAGTAGAATATTTGAAAATTTTATAATAATTGTTTAAAATAAAAAAATCTCCTCTGACTTGAATGCATTTATTCAACCATCAAATAAATGACTGTCGAATGTAGAAAAATAATTTTTTGTTGTTGCATCACGCATTTCTTCATTCGACAAAATACGTGATCCGATTTGAGAGCGTTCAAAAATCACTGGCGGTTTCAATGTGAAATATCTCGAAAACGGTGAGAGATCGACTTGAACCAAGTACAAATTTTTGCTTAAGAAATATCGGAAAACAAGCGATAAGTGCAAGCGCAAAAACATTCTTAGGTTCTTAATATCTCCAGGCTATTGCTTCAATTACGATTCCTCTTAAAAAGCGATTTTAAGAACAAAAATTTGATTTGCACTTTGACGCCCTGTCCTTCGGAAACTATTAACTTCCGGATAACGAAACTTGTCTAAACCACCTATTTTTTCCCTGAGTGAATTTTCTGCACCCTGAACAATGAAACCAGGCGCCGCCGCTGAATTTATAATACAAAGCTGAGGGGCAGTGGCTCTCGCTTAGGAACAAAGACGCCCTCAACCTCCCTTTGATAACAGAGCAGAAACTGCTCGGTAAATTGCAGCCGCAAAAGTCTTCCTCCTTTGAAGCGGCAGGAAAATCGTTGTGCGAACTAAACAGATGCATTTTTTCTGTATCAACCGACAATTACGCCAAATTACAGACTGATGAAGCATAGAAAAAATGGGGCGCCCACTAATTCGTATTGCAGGGGAGGATTTCGCGGAATTAGGAAACGGATAGCCAATTCGATGTTTTATTCATCGGTTGTAGGAGTGTCGGCGTGGAAAATATGGCTGACCAACGAGAGACAATAAAAAGGCGAGCTTACTAGCGATTAATAATTTATAGGTTTGAACGATTGAAATCGAACCATTAATGGTGGCCGGTATGCAAATTAATGATTGGCTAATTATTACATACGGCGCAACTATTAATGGCAGTTCTAGAAGAGTGAATGCCCTCTTATTGTCGTCTAGGACGTGTTGGGGACTAGCACCAGTCATTGTTTTACTCAGTATGAATCACTAATTGTTGAGTGGGATTAAAACTCACAGTTTGTCTGCGGTTTGCTACGTAGTTTCTCCAAGTTAGCAACCTGGTGAAACCTCATGTTTTCCCCCGTTTTCATCCCCCATCCAAGAAAATTAAGAGAATAATTCGACGACACACTCAATTAACTGGATCGATCCCCATTCCGCAACCCTCGGCTAAAACGCCCCATCGCCTCCATTACGATTTTCTTGTTACAAACGCATCACGAACCGGAGGATAACATTACCAACCTAATAAAATGATTAACCGATTAAGAGCCGGGCACGGCCTACGAGCGACTCGATTATTTTAAGCTCTGGTTTCGCTATTCATTTGTTTGTGATGATAATTGAAAACGTGCGGTTAAATGCTTTCCGCGTATATTTTAATGGAATGTAAACAGTTCATACGTGTGCCTGCTTCAGATTAATATTTGAATTTTTAATCGGGCCTCCTAGCCAAATAAAAATCCAATAAAACTCGGATTGGCCAAATTGGGTGGCGCGAACTTAATCGAAAGCTCACAGCAGCAGTGCGTCAATCATTTTTTTCGTCTGTTTTGGGGGTTTTGTTTAAGTGGCCATCTTGTTTTCATCAGCCGATTTTATTCCCGAGCTCCAAACATTGCAATGAATTGAGCATCGTTTATTGGGAAAAAGTGCACGCAGATTTTTACAGCAGACAGTTTGCATGGTTGAGCAGCTCAAAGCAGGGAACCAGACCAACTCAAAAACATAAAACCAAATAGCGTCACCAAGGAGGTCTCAAGACGAAGATCTTGCTTTATATACGCCCAAAATGGTCAGTAATATGTTGCCTTAAAAGTTTCCTACAAGTTTGTAAAGGTGACAAATATTTATCTAAACTGCCCAACTCAATGAACGTTTCACAGCAAAATTTGCCCAAACTTTTGAAGTGGATAACTTCTGATTGCTCCAAACGATTTGTTTTTGGTTCGTCAATTGTCTGGAAAGAATTAAGCTCCTCAGATGTATGTTCTACAGGGAGTCAAATAAAAAAATTCAAAATTTTGCAAAGATCGACATGCTCCTGATTGGACAAAAATTAAGTTTCGCTTTGTTAGCTCGAAACGGTTTTTCAATTTTTCGGCCATCTCTTCTGTTTACAAGGTGGTTTCAAAAAATCAACTCAATTGTCCCCGTGCTAAGCACACGTGGAAGCTAAAACTTCATAGACAATTTAAGACGAACACTCCTTATTCAAGGTTACATGAAAAACTACTCAAATCAGAATTTTCCAGAAGTCTGTGATTCTGAAGTGAAGTGAAGTTCACTTTCAAATTATTCGTTCAGTCGACTGAGAAGTTTTAGCTTCAACATGAACATCATATTATGCTAATCGCTACAAAAGAAAAAATAATACTGCATTACCAAAGAGTATATATTTTATGACCACTTTGTAAATAAAGGACCTGAGCGAAAAATTCAAAAACTTCTTTCGAGATACGAAGTCTATCTTAATGCCTGTGGCGTTGAAATACAAAAAAAAACGTTTTTTTGTCAAGCTAAACGCATATGGAACTCAGACCAATTTTGCATTGTTTCATTTGCCACCCTGTAGAAAATTTATCTAAAGTAGTAATTTTAAAACAATATCGAAAATTGTTATTAAGAAAAGTTGATCAAAACGAACACTGGGTTTAAATGTGTAATTACATACAATCTGCAAGCAAGCTGGCGCCCTATCTTCCATGTTATACACTTTCACCCCGGATTTGATCACACAATGAAAATGCATTCCAAATTGAAAACTTTAATCCTACATTTAGGAAGAACTACTGCGCTTACCGAAAGGGCCACAATGATTCTATATTTCCCATGGAAGAACACGACCAGGCATTTTTTGGAAAGTGCCAGTTCACAGGGAAATATTTTCATGGCAAGTTTCACGTTTCAACTTGTTTGGATAATTGCCGTAAACTAAACGGGTTTTTCAGCCAAAAGTAAACAACTGAAAGCATGTGAATCTGTCACCAAGTTTGCATTGTTTCTTTTGCCACCATGTATGAATTTTTCATCTGAAGCACTAATTTTTTGCAAAAACACGATTGTTCAAAATATCCTCCAGTTTTTCTGTTCTCTTCTACTCGGATTCAGACAAAATCGCCTTCGGGAATTCAAGCTTATTTAATTTTTTGAAACGATTTTTCCCGTTTATGGGACTGGAAATTTGTATAATCACATAAAATTTTATCAGCCCAATAAAAATGCAAACAAAATCGCTTGGTTCATCATGAATGAAGCACCGTACAAAATTTACTTGGTTCTCATTTCTACGATACTCAATTGAGCCCTTTGGCTTCTTTAACCGATCGTGCATACATTCATCATTAACTTGCTTTTGCGTTTTAACCGTCAAATTGTCGATTTTCTTCTGTACCATCAGTTGAAACTTTAGAGTTTGTCGTGCTGTTAGACCGTCGTGGAATATAAAAAACTCATCACTTTTAGGCAACGTGATTTTAAAAATATAAAAAATACATCTGTAAATTGGCTTCTTGTCCAAATAAATCACAATAGAAAACGTATATAATTTCGGTGAAATTCCCCGTTATTTGCCTTGAAGAAAGTGATCAGATCTGCGTCAAATATCGCAGAACCCCGCACTATGCAAAGTCTGTGTCATATTTATATTGTCTGGAAAAATATCGTTTCCAGTCCCCAGCGTCCCGGAAAAATAACAAACGACTTGCGCTCCGGATACAGGCAAATTGTCTCTGGAACGATATGGGGAATGAAAAGAAGCAAAAGGAATCGGCACTGTCGATTTAATATTTGTGTGTAGGCAAAATGAAGTGAGCAGCAGGCCTCCTCTATGGGGTCGAAATCATTTGTCAACTGCTTAATGGCTTGTGAATCGTTCCCCGTTTTACAGCCGTTCGGTGGGTGTAGCCACTTTATCATTTGAATATTATCCTTTTATGCATCGTTTCTGATATCGAGGAGCGGAGGATGTGCGCAGAACGGATCCACTTGGTTTTATGACCCCGAAAATTCCAGGGCGTTTTATAATAAGAATTCGATATTTTCCCAATAGAACGCGCCGATTGCTCGGAAAAGGAAAAACTCATTAGCTCGATTTCCTCTGCAACCGAAAGGATTTCACTGGGTGGTCGATTCTAATAAGTGAAATACGTGTGTCTATACGTAGAACATTATGAATAAATTATTTCTACGGATGATTATTCTATTGGCATTATGACACTCACTGTTTATTAATCAGCTAGTAATCAGCCAGCCACTCGTCATGGTTGGTCGATTAACTGTCATGTTTTTCTTTTATAGCTAGTTGCATGGAGATTCTAGCGTCTAGCGACGCGTTTAAATGTGGTCCTTCGAGCCGGATGGTCGGTTTTTGCTTGAAATCATTCAGTTCAGCAGCTGTGTTTCTATCTCTGTAAAAATCTGCAATATTTCTTTACCTATGCATTTTGTGCAGAATTACTAATAAACCCCACATACCGTGCCAATATTGGAAATTCGTTTTTTTCCACTAATTCAGTTTTGAAGCAGTCAGGACACTTTTGGAGGTTTTTTGGTTTAGAGACTCGTTAGGTTGCAATAATGCTCTCAAGAGCAAGTCTTTTGTGCCTAATTAACCGAGTTGCTGGCCGAATCACAAAATTGTCAAACTGGAAATAGTCCTTTATTGCCTTTGAATCATAGGTCAAATATACAGAGTGTTCGCCAAAAGCCGCTGCGATGGAAGCCAAAGCATATTCGAATTATCAGAAATTGGAAAACCGAGTTATTGGCCGAATAACAAAATTCTAAATCATTGAAAAGAGACGTTTATTGCCTTTGAACCGTAGGCCTAAAATACCTAGTGTTTGTCGGAAACCGCTGCACTAGAAGCAACGGAACATTAGAGTTTCCAGAAATTGGATTCATGCTCTCATCATCAAACCTGAACATTTTTGCTCACAATTATCCGAGAACCTGACCGATTCATAAAATTACAATGCCATTTAAAAAGCCGTTTATTGCCTTTGAACCGTGCCTCTAATATA
>NW_026018715.1:13052561-13056676 GCF_020466585.1 Dendroctonus ponderosae
AACCTGCCACTTCATCTCCATTTTTAAAACAAATCATTATTGTTGAGAGCAAAACAGTGTCATAGAGGCAACTAAAAAAGATCAAGCTAATGTGGGCCACATTAGTAACAAATTCTTGAAGTTAAAGGGAAAATTTCAATGTTTTTTTTGTTGCAGGTGAAAGTTTGGTTTCAAAACCGTCGGACCAAGCACAAGCGAATGCAGCAGGAAGAAGAGGCCAAAACTGGACAAGGTGGCAACAAATCGAACGGCTCAGATTCGCAAACCAATTCACATCACATGAACAAATGGAAACAAGAGGCTCCGGATGAGTACGGGGAGTATATAGACATGGACATGGAGGACGATTGTGTTAGTGATGTGGAAAGTGAATCGTAGAAAACGCTTTATTTTTGCGTCGTTTTATCGTTATGAAGAAACGGTGGGTTTTTGATGTGAACATCGATGCGCTCAGGTCCAAGAGATTTTAAAGTCCTGCAATGCGCCAGATTGAATCGCGAAAGGAAACAAGAAAAAAATGTTCGCTCATTAATTACTAGACGAGTATGTTTGGCAATTGCCTTCTTAAGATGGATGTTTCATCCCCAGCAGTTAATCAGCCTCAAATTCGAAATGTTCGCCCCCTTGAGCGTTAACAAATCCGGCAACGCTGCCAGTTAAAGTTTATTTTACCCCAAGGACCACTCCATTTGCTGAGCGTTTATAGCCGAGTCTGTCAGCTTTATCGATCCGAAGAATTATTTCTCCAGAACTTTTTGCCACTTTTTGGCCTCTTAGCAGTTTCTCCAGAGAAACGGGCAAGCCGATTTATAAAGTAATGTGTTTTGGCCGCAGAGCTTGTTATCAGTCCATGGCCGATAAATTCTCATTGAGTTTTTATGCTCTTGCCAATTATTCGACAATGGAAAATATGAAAAGGATTCAATAGAATTCAAGGACTTAGTTTGGTTTGGGTTCAGCCAAATGTTGGGGTTTCCATGGACTCTGAGCGCATCAAAACCCATCCACTAACTACATTGGTCAGTTTTCTGTAGTGCCAAGAAGTACGCCAAACCATGTCTCGTATCTATTTCCCTGTGCCAATTTTTGCATGTCCACACTAAACGTGTAAAGATGATTTTGTATATTTATTTTTACTATTAAAGATTATTTATTTGTATATACAACGTGTATAAAATCAGTGAACGACTTGAACTAATGAAAGCCTGAGGCACTGGGGAGGTGAGCAATTTACCAAACTCTGCCAGAGTTTTTCGAATTTGACATCTCCTTGATGCTTCAATCAGTCGCTTTAGAGTTTACAAATATAGGAACTAGATAGAATTAGCGAAGCTTAATTATTTTTTCTGTGATGATTGTAAATATATATATATTTTTTTGTTATTCCTTGGTATGTGTGTGAACATATCTACTGTATTATATGTATAGATGTGATTGTGAATTCGATAAAATCCTGTCCAAATTCCGAACCATTTTGCGCAAGATATTAACTAGATGGACAGAGATGGTGGTTTGATATGTTCAGTTCTTCAAACACCAAAGTTCCGTTTATTTATTAAGCACCTATTTGGGACAATTATTCAATGTTGGAGTGTTCCAGAACTTCCAGTTTAAATTGATTAAACAGTTTACAATTTCAATTAACAGAAGGGAAATGAGGATGTGTCGAAGCCAGTTTTATGGTGTTCTTTATTTTGCAGACATAAGCAAACTACCTATTATAAATAAAAGTAGTGTTAACGTTTGTAAAGAGTACAAAAATACAAAGTGATTTTTAGTAAAGTGTTGTTTTATTGGTAAATTATTGCCTGGTTGGGCGAAACAAAGCCAATTTCGAAGCCATTGAATCGTAAATGGGTAAAAGAACGAGCAATATCGATCAGATTACCCAGCGACACCTTAAGGATCCGGGCGGGGCATAAATTAAAGCGATTGGGACACCTTTTATTCGAAACCTAATCTCGAGCTTGTTAAATCGCTTGTTGCCTGTTAGTTATCCATCCATTCGATGCTTGACAAGTGTATTGTACTTGAACCGTGTGAACAAATAAACATCGACGTGCTTGGTCTGTTAATAATGCCCGGTTACTTCGAGGCAATAGCACGAGTTACAGATTAATCTGTTGAAAACTTGCGAAAAATCCACGAAAATTGTCTGAAAACTATCAGAACTTGAAGAAATATACAGAAAGAATGAAGACTAAAAACAAACTGAAATGGGATTGAGAAAACTACTCTGCAAAAAATCGTTTGTGTCTACCAGAGTGAAAATGGAATTTGAACAGCGTGCAAAGGCTCTTGACATTAGCTTACTTGTGTGGACAAAAAAATCTAGAAAAAACCATCACCAATATAAAACAAATACAAAAAATTGGCGAGTTTGTCGCACTTTCAGGCCACAGTGGAAAATAATTGTTGATGCGTTTAAATATCAAAAAAACCATAAATCCGAGTAGGATTGGTTGAAGTGGAAGTGAATATCGCAGTTTAACGCCGATAAAACCATGTCAAACGCTGATAAAAACTAGTGCTAGGTGAGAAGCTGATAGGTGGGAATGAATCGATTGATCAACTTTGAATGGTGTCGCTTATACGCGTGAACCAATCGTGTTAAAGGGGGAAAGTAACTGCGTTGAGTCCGATAAAAATTGAAATCTTTTAAAACGATTACAGGCAGTTAAATCAGCCACGGGAGAATTAGTGGGGTAATTTATAAAGCAGGTAGAGATAAGTCGGACTCAGCCCATTCTAGAGGTGTGTCTTGCCAGAGTAATTTGTTGGCGGTTCTGAAACGTTTGCTTAACCCAAGATTAAAACTAACTGATAATTACATAATAACTACGTTCGGAGAGCCTGCAACTGTTAGGGCAACATTAATAATCGGCCGTTTAGTAATTTATTTGTTTAATTACTGATCCATAACGATGGAGAACCGTATCGGCGATAATAAATTAGGGGCGCACTTCGACAGGCGACGATGTCAATTAACAATATTTCAATGTGGAGCAGGGAAGGATTTTTGCCGTTCTCGCATTCAATCAGCAGATAATTAACCTTTACAAACACACATCGTGTGTTTGAGCTTCAAATGAAGAGCAAATGCACTGGCGGAATGAAGATTCGTTGCGCTTCTTGGATGGAGCTCAGGAAGAAACCTTTGAAGAATGTTTACTTGCGAAAACCCCGCGGGTGTTGCTTGCGCTCCTCATTTATTGTTTAAAGGGCGCAAAGAAAATTCAAAATTTTACTGAAAGTTTCAAAAACTGCCCTCAAACTCCAGTGCGATTTCGCCTAACTTCGGTTCTCCAAGCTCAAAAGATCTGTTTGAAGCCCCCACTATTGATGGCCAAATTTGCTGTTGCTAATTCAGCCCTTTTCAAGCCTCAGAGGAAAGTTTATTATTGCCCAAAATTTTGAGTCGGAAACAGTCTGAAAAAAGTTTCGTTTGTGCAAAACTTCTTATTTTGTACTCTTTGCTTTCACATATTTTTTCAATTCCAATTGGAAGCTTTATGGGGATAAAACATTGTATTATCATATAGAAACAAATGGGAACAAGTCGGTGTTTGCCGAAAATCAGAAATGGCTTTTGCTTATACAAATGGGCGAGAATTCCTGTCGCGTATTATTGGAAAAACCGGCGTGAAAAATGGATAGCAATTTCGGCTCATGCATAAATCGCAATAGACCTAAGACATAAAACTCACAAGGCTTTGTTTGGACACATCGTTTTCGATAAAATTGATCGGAAGGGCGACAAAAATAAGGTTTAAAATTGTAGATTTATTTTAAAGGCGCAAACTGAGCCCGAGGGCGCCGTTTCACTGATAGAAAATCGGAGTTTTTTTTTTCAGAAAAAACCCGGTTGGCTCTATTGAAAATAATTGTCGCCGTTGTGTTTTCTGTTATTTCGAAAATACTGGGATGGCTCCCGGGCCGATCGTTTCGGGAATGCTTTCAATTTATACCCTTCGATTTTGCGCCAGTATTGTTTTGGGAGAGATAAAACAAGATTTGTTGTTCGCCGATGCTTTTTATGTAAAATTTTACTAGTTTCGCTTTTCTTAGCGTGAAATATGATACGGCGACCCTTTTTTCCCGCATTACCGCTAGGT
>NW_026018715.1:13057675-13067223 GCF_020466585.1 Dendroctonus ponderosae
CCATTTAGTTATCTCTGGAATGATGTAAAAACGAGCGCTCTTGCTCATTTTGCTTCCGAGAAACATGCAAAACGGGACGGAAAACATGAAATTTTGCAATAATCTTGCGCCAGCCAAAACGACGATAATTTTTCTAATTTCATAGATAACAGAAGACTGTATTTTTTCTACATAACGCCCCCTCCTGACTTTAAAGCTGGATCCGCCCCTGCAAGTCCTTCGGTTTGGCTTACAGGTTTTGTTCCTATGAAATTTAGCGTGTTCCAAGCTATTCTTATGTAGGAGCATTTGAAAAATTAATGTTGAAAAAACTACTTTTGACCAATTTTAGTCAGTTTTTCGAGGCCATGGTCTTTAACCGACGGTATCTTTCTTTTTATGTTTTAACTTGCAGACTTGGCTTTAAAAAATCATGTTTCCCAAACCCCATTAAGCACAAAAATGCTTTATTTACCTCTTCACAGTAGACGTCTCAGTTGATAATGGATCAAAATTTCAATACATTTGGATGCTTGGTTGATTTTCTATAAATTTTCAGTTTTGCTTTAACAAAACCGGCTTGTTCCATAGCTGGAAACAGACGAAACTTTTGTAGATGTGCGTGCAAAATTGCAACAGTTTTCCTGCTTTTGCCGATTTTTTACAATTTTTTCAAATTTTCGACATGTAAACTTCTAACCAGATTTTACAAGGTTGGCTTTAAAAATTTATACTTTTCACACCCGATAATTTCGTAATATAAGTAGTAATAATAAGACGTAGTTTATTATTGTACAAAAGTTCAATATATTTTAAGGCATCGTTGATTTTTTAGAATTTTTCAAAATGTCCGGTGTTTAGAGTAAAAGCATGATTTGGCAGGTTTGGCTTTAAAAAATTCTGCTTTCCAAACCCCTGCTGATAACAGCCTAAGTTTTTAGCTACAGTCAAGCAACGCCTTCGTTGATACGAAGGCAAATTTGCAATCCCTACCGAGGTTCCGCTGATTTTCTAGAAATTTTTTAATTTTCGACATGTATAGGGCAATAGTACAAACTTGTGCGTTTGCAGGTTTGGCTTAAAAAATCATACTTTGCAAACCCAACTAAAACAAGACCAACAAGGTTTATTGAGCACCTACAGCATTGTACAAGAAACCTTAGTTGATAATTGTACAAAATGTCCGTACATTCGCAGACTTCGTTGGTTTTCTAGAACGTCTTAACGTTTTCGATACTTGCAGGTGTGGCTTTAAAAAATTCTGCTTTCCAAACTGTTGCAGATACCATACTAGTTTTCTAACTGCAGTTACAAGAGGCCTTAGTACATACGTGTGCAAATTTGGAAGAGTTTTGAAGCTTTAATTAATTTTCTAGAATTTTTTTCTCAGTTGCAGATTTTCAGTCTGACTTTTCAAGCTTGAAGCAAAAAATTATATGTTCTAAACCCCAACATTAAAACTGCTGGTTTATCTAGCAGTTGACACAAAAAGCCTTAGTCGATAATCGTACTAAATTGAAATAAATTCGAAAGCTTCGTTGTTTTTCCCGAAATTTACAAAATTTTCAATATTATGAGTCGCAGCATGATTTCCGCAGGTTGGTCTTAAAAACATTTTACATACCTACCGAACGCTTGCACAAAACAGGCTCTTTTTTTAGGCGCATGGACCCGAAGCCTTAGTCGATAGGTGTGCAAAATGACAACAGCTTTGGAGCATTAGTTAATTTTCTAGAAATTTTCAAATCTTCGATATAAAGAGTTTTAACCTGATTTTGCAGGTTCGGCTTTAAAAACATGAAATTTTTGAAACCTCTGCGGATAAAAGACTGGTTTTGCAGCCCCTCGCACCTTGTATGCAATCGTTTCGAAAAGGTTATTAATTTCCTGGGATTTTGTTAATTTTTCCATATTGAGTTTCTAAGGGGGTTTAGCTTGAAAAATCGTACGTTTGAAAAATCCTTGTGTACAAAAGGCTGATTTTCTAACTGCTCACAGGAAAGGTCTTCGTGCACAAACACACGAAATTGCAATAACTTCGGCTCTTTGGATGATTTTTCAAGAATTTTCAAAAATCCGGATATGACAACATCGGTTTTCAGAGAACATTCCACTCTAAGATAAAACAAAATTTGCTTAAAATTTTAAATCTTTCTGAAAAAGACTTGAAAAAATCATCAAACGGCCAAATAAACGAATTAAATTTACAAACAATTTTTATGATATTGATGTCAGGAGGAACATTGATAACAATTAGCTCGTTTTTTCCCGCAAAATCCACGTAAACCGTGAGTCTTTTCGGCATCATTTACACTAGGCAAATATTTATTTTCAAAACATAATTTTCACGCCGCATCAGCGCCAAAAGTCGTTTGTATCCCATTATGCGCCCATTCACTGCTGGCAACAATTGAACATCGGCCTTTTGTCCTGGTGAGTAGCCAGTTGCCCGAAACGATGATTCCATTGTGCCAAGTTTAGGTAGCAAATTAAAAATAAACTATGTGTCGAATTGACGATGCTACTACCTACCTACCTACCACCTATGCCATCGATTCATTTGCAGAAAGCTCTCTTTTGGGTCGTTAAAAAACTGATGGTTTAGTGAGCCTGAAAAAATCATAAAGCGATCATTCAATTTGCTCGGGGGGCATAATTCAATGGCTGGCTAAGTTTACGAGCCCGATTCTCAGTTGATGTTTGGCAGCAATCAAAAGTTGATAATTGATTCAGCTTTGCTCGAATGATTGCCAAAGAAGTGGAGTTTTTCTTGCTCAAAAAAGCAACTTAACAGGCCGGAACTCAGCGAAGTCAGCTTAAAAGGCCATTCAACATTCAAGGATAATTCCAAACACAAAACATACTTTGGGAGAAATTAACGTAAAGAAGTCAAAAGTGTTTTTGGTTTTATATATCGAATTTCGTTTTGCACCAGTGTGCTGATGGCGCAAGTTTACTAGTTTGTGGACCACATACAATATTCCAGATACCGAAAATTGGTGTAAAAAAATTGTGATTGAATTTGACAAAGACGAATAATATTCTGTGTGGAACCAAGACGAATAAAACAGAAAAACCTGAGGATATTTTGCTACATGGAGGCAAGCTGATGTTGAAGAATATACCAAATTTTCAGGTGTTCACTTAAGCTGCTCAAAATCAACCTTTAACTGATAAATGTGGACCAAATTTGGAACTGGATAAATTCTGTTGCAGCGATTCTATTTTCGTTCTTCGGTTAGAGCGTATTTTTGGGTGGCAAATAAAACAATGCAAAATTGGTGAAAGTTTCACATGCTCTCAGTTGGATAAAAACGTGTTTTTGCATTTCAACACATATTAAGATAATTGTAGATACCACAATTATCTTAATATGTGTTGAAATGCAAAAACATGTTTTTATCCAACTGAGAGCATGTGAAACTTTCACCAATTTTGCATTGTTTTATTTGCCGCCCAAAAACTACCTAAACTAAGCCGAAAATTAGTGTAAAAAAATTGTAATTGAATTTGACAAAGACGAATAATATTCTGTGTGGAACCAAGACGAATAAAACAGAAAAACCTGAGGATATTTTGCTACATGGARGCAAGCTGATGTTGAAGAATATACCAAATTTTCAGGTGTTCACWYAAGCTGCTCAAAATCAACCTTTAACTGATAAATGTGGACCAAATTTGRAACTGGATAAATTCTGTTGCAGCGATTCTATTTTCGTTCTTCGGTTAGAGCGTATTTTTGGGTGGCAAATAAAACAATCCAAAATTGGTGAAAGTTTCACATGCTCTCAGTTGGATAAAAACATGTTTTTGCATTTCAACACATATTAAGATAATTGTGGTATCTCGAAAAAGTTTTTCAATTTTTTGCTCACCGCGTTTATTTACAGGGTGGCTCCAAAAAAATCAAGTTTTCGGAATTTAAGTGACTTTTTTCTATTGACCTGATTAGCAAAATTTCTCAAAGTTACCAGCCGACTTAAAAAAGTCAATATACTAGGCTGGATGAATGAACGAAATATTTGAAAGTAWACTTCACTTGATGAAAATCTCCCAGAATCACAGATTTCGGGGCAATTCTGATTTGGGTAATTTTTTTTGCTGCCCTGTTTATCGAACTTTCATCTTARATTGTCTAAGAAGTTTTAGCTTCAACATGAGCTCACGATCGTGAAAATCGGACGGAGGAGAAAATTTATCACTGCAMKACCAAAAGGTTGATTTTTGAGGGCACCCTGTAAAAAACGGGATGACCTAAAAAATMAAAAACCGTTTGGAGCTATTTCGTTTATCTTCGAGCTTTTAGTGTTGAGAAGCAAAAAAGCTGATTTTTGTCCAAYTTGTWGRGGCATTTTYAAGGCAAAAATATACCRACCATTTATGACCCATTCATCTGTGAAACAATTGGATTTACGTTGAAAAATTAAGAGCTGTTTAGCGCTAATATTAGTCATGAYTATACCACTAAAACAACAGTATTTTCGAAATGAGTCCTTATTATTTGTGCAAAAGAGGTCTTGTTCTTGCTCATCACTAACCAGTACTGACTTTGTCCCCTTTCATAGAACATCAGTTGGCCTTGCGTGTACAAATCCCTTAATTAATGTGACTACCGGCTGTATCAATGATCAAACCGCAATCCAGTTTCGCCCCATTTGGGCCCCATTTAAGTGAACCATCATCAATTGTTATGGATCGCTTACCAACCCCGACGTTTAAATTACGCCCTAATCGCGAAACATCCCGGGGGAGCAATCCGACAGCATGTCGTGGGGAATCCCGAAAATTCGATTGTGATATACCAGGACTAATCGATTCGATCTTAAATCCTGCCCTGACCTCCCCCCAGCTGATTGGGGGTGTCACGCTCGATAATTGCCGCCTAAGTGCATAAACCTCCCCACAGACAGGGGGGTGCGAGTAATTGAGATTTTCCAACGTTTCCTTTGGGGGAAAGGCGTGTTTCCAGCCTTAGATTATTTAAATTTATATCCGATCTGCACATTTCTCCCCAAAGGGCATTTCCAATTAAACGCCATTAATTGTGTAAATTCTACGCAATTTATATTACACGTAGCTGGCCATCTGAGAGTGACCAAACCATATAAACCAGTTAACTCGTCGAAATCACCTAAACGGGACATTAAAATTTGAAAACACCCAAAGAACAAGGCCATAAAACAAGCGAACATCGGGAGTGCGAGAAGTGTAGCATTCATTTGTTCGTGTCGAAACAAAACACAACGCAACTAAACAAAAAACACTTTAAACAACCGAACATCTCGGCCTTTTTCATCGATACATCATTGGCATTCCTTCAGATTTCTATCTTTGTTGCGTTCGTAACGAGGTCCGGCTCATATCTCTCTTTTGGGGTATTTATAAATTATCTCCAGCGAATATAAAGGCCTTAAAATACGCGATTTTTAAATCGGACTATATTTTACGACCCGTGAAGCCTTATTAATAAGACGTAAAAGGCGAAAATTCATTAATTAACCCTTGCGGCCAAAAGGGTTGGCTTTTGTTTGTTTTTCCTTTATAATAAAGCCAATAATAGCTTTGGAGGGACATAAATTTTCCACGTGATTAGTTGCAGTTGAATAAACCCGGACTTCGGATTGAGTTCGATTTATCGCTCTGCTAACAGCACTGAATCCAGTGCTGGGTGAAACATACATTTCGGTTTCGGCACTAGAAAATCACTTTTCAATCTTTCTTATGACGGTATTACACCATCAGGGCTGATGATGACGTAATTGTCCAAAGTACTTGGCCTTATTTACCTAATACATACACACTTCATTACAAAAAACTTGTTTGATTGAGTTTCATCCAGTGTGTACACACCAACTTCTCCTTCTTGTTCTTTTTGTTTTCATTTAATGTTTAAATTGTCTGCATTTTGAAAACATGTTGTTTTCATTTAAAATCGATTGGTCGAAGTCGTGGTGCGCAAATTGGCGCAACTGCAGTAAAACCCACATTTAGTGCAAGTTGTTTTGTGTTGCTGACGATGTGCAGATCATAGCACATGAGCCAAGAAGCGACTAATTTTCCGCGAATCGCTGCCAAGATCGTCATTGCACAGTTAGCAAACAGCAACTTTTACAGAAATTTTTTACGAAAACGATTGATGATCGCAGCCCAATTTTCTGGCCAATAAACCGAAGGAAAAAAGTGCGCCGTGTAGTACCAGCGTTAAGAAAATTCACCTGGGCAAATGAAAACAATGAAACTTAGCGCAGATAATAAATGAGTAACTTTAGGGCCACTGGGACCAGCAGAAACTAGCCACTATTACCAAATCCCTCTTGGTACTTATGAATTATGGTCCCTAATGGACCTAAAGTGCTTTTTCCATGTCGGCACACTCTTTGTTACGGGAAATCTGCATGCGCACATACAGGCATCAATTTCAAAGGGTTGCTAATCCCAAATCGCCTGCTAAGCCAATTTAAAAATGCCAAACAGCGGTTAGCAACAATTGCGATTAGCCACTATCCTTCCAAGTTAAGTATCTTTAAGGGTTAGGGGTTTGGTGGGTGGTCCAGGTGATTTTCACCCAAACTTAATCCTCCATCCCTCGACCGAGCGATCAGGAGCCTATTAAGGGAATCAAGTCGAGCAAATAATTTAAATACGCTTTGGAAAGTCAATGCTTTCGGTTTTGGTCAGAGCTAAAGTGTCACTATTCAGGGTGCTTTCAGAGCGGCGTGAAAAAAATTAGAGAATAGAGGGTTTTGTTGGTGTTTTGGGCAACTTTAGCAGTCAGTTGTAATTTCTGTACATAGTTTATTAATGTTGCATAGAGACGCTGGTTGGTCATTGATCGCACTAAATCATTTGCTAACTAACTAACTAATCGACAGGAAAGTGAATAATCCGGCAAAATCCTGTTAGGTGATATATTAACTCAAACACGTCCCAAAATCGATTTTAGAATAGTTCATGTGTATGCGTATCTCTTACAAATAAATATCCTCTTGGTTCGACCATTAATTTCTGCCCGATAAGATCTAAACGAGACAGCTACATTGGTAAATTAATTATTTAATTTATTAATTGTTGAACGATGATAATAAATTTAGATATATGCGTGTGTTTGACACGGTATTAATTTAAAATATTTACATTTGCTAATATTGTTATTATTATTTGTATTCATATTAAATCACTTTATGGCTGTGGATATTCAGTTCCGGTTGTTCCAATTAGGAAAACCACTAATCGCCGACGAAAGGAATTGTAAATTAAATGCGACTGATCAACACTTTGTACGGTACATCTGGACCATTTCACAATTAATTAAAATCGGCAATTAATTACGTTTGGTGTTAATTTATGCCGCTTTATTTGTTAGGCTTTGGCTTGAAGTTATTCTCAAAAAGGCTGGTGAATTATTTCCATAACTGGTCTGCCCGATATTCCAATTTCCCCTAATGGCGTCTTTAAACAACTCTTAATTTCATTATTTACCAATAAAACGGACATAAATCGAGCTGATATATGTTAGTTAAGGTTAGTAAAGATATTCGATTCCTGTTTTATTATCTTTATTAACATATCCGAGCTTTTATGGACCATTTATAGCTGTTCGCTTATTAATAATAATACTCACGATTATCTGAAATTCCGAGAACCGTTCATAAATTATTAATATTATGCCTACGATAATGGAGATTTGTAACATCCGACCACTGCACTGGACGTTTAATGTCTAAGAAAAAATATATATGGGCATAAGGACGGTTTAACGCTTGAACAAATCACTGTGAATTTTCAATTATTAATAACACCAACTTAAAGTTAATTTGGTCACATAAAAAAAACCAGTTTGATGCTGAGAAAACTTTCGCAGCCATTGCAAAAAAATCTAGACGTTTTGCAAGCACGAGTGTCTTGCATCTTCAAAGGTAGTCCTAACTATTTTACTATGATTTACCTGTTAGTTATGATAATGAAAATAGATAGTAAAGAGTATGTGACCCTCTTAGTAAATCGGGCGTGATTTTCGCATAAAAGGCGACTGTTATCCGTGTTTATGTGCTTTAATGATACCCTGACTGTGTTATGAATTATCAGCCTGTAAGCAAACTAAACGGTTTCCCATATAACACTCCAGCAGCGCCCGTTTACCATAATTAGGGGTTCAATTGATACTTAAGCAACCTACTTTGCATCTTTTTATGAGGTCATATTTCTTCGGTTTACTGCTAGTTGCTTAGCGGTCAGCCGGCACTTACATAAGTGTAAAATCTTTTCCAATCTAAATCGCTAGTTTTCGTCAAATTCAAAGGAATTTCTGCACTGGTTTTTTGTAATTATATGGATTAGATTATAGGAAACCAACTGGCGTTTTTTGAATCTGAAGTCATGAGCTCAGAAAACGCGTTTGTGTAATTTTTATTTATGACCGAAAATTTCATGAGGTGGAGGCGAATTTTTGCGGAAAATATCAAGTGTCTCAAACTGCTTAGAATTTTACATGATTTTCATCACAAATAAGCACCGAATGCAATCCGCTCATAGAAAAAACACTTAGAAGTTTCAGATCCAAAACGTGTTTTTGAATTTTCTCCAAAAATATTAAGTTCCACAAAATGTCTCTAAGTTTGCATCACTTTCATCGCAAAGAGGCAAGAAATGCAAACTGCTCAATGAAAAACACCCCAGAAGCTTCATATTTGAAATAAGCCACATTTTTGGCTCATTTTAAGCGATTTTTGATCAGTCCCGCTCTTTGACCGACGATATCTTCCTAATTATAGACTCAAACACCTTATATACGCATATTGGTGAACTTCTGAGGGCGGAAGGAATCCATTGGACTCAAAAAACACGCTTGTAAAATTTCGATTCTTGACTCAAAATTTCATAAGGGGTGAAGGTCGATTTTTTAGAAAATTATCAATTCTCTCAAAATGTTTTGAATTGTACCTTATTTCATAGCACGGAAGCGAGAAATCCAATAGGCTCATTGAAAAACACTCTAGAAACTTCAGATTTGAAATAAGCCACATGTTTGGCTCATTTTAAGCGATTTTTGACCAGTCCCGCTCTTTGACCTACGGTATCTTCCTTATTACAGATTCAAACACCTTATATACGCATATTGGGGAACTTCTGAGGGCGAAAGGAATCCATTTGTCTCAAAAAACGCGCTTGTAAAATTTCGATTTTTGACCCAAAATTTCATAAGGGGTAGAGGTCAATTTTTTCGAAAATTTTCAATTATCTCAAAATGCTTTGAATTGTACCTTATTTCATAGCACGGAAGCAAGAAATCCAATCGGCTCATTGAAAACACTCTAGAAGCTTGAGATTCGAAATAAGCCACATTTTTGGCTCATTTTAAGCGATTTTTGACCAGTCCCGCTCTTTGACCTACGGTATCTTCCTTATTATAGATTCAAACACCTTATATACGCATATTGGGGAACTTCTGAGGGCGAAAGGAATCCATTGGGCTCAAAAAACGCGCTTGTAAAATTTCGATTTTTGACCCAAAATTTCATAAGGGGTGGAGGTCAATTTTTTAGAAAATTTTCAATTATCTCAAAATGCTT
>NW_026018715.1:13068222-13076239 GCF_020466585.1 Dendroctonus ponderosae
GGTGGCTTTCGGCGAAAATTATCATCTTTCAGTTTTCAAGTTTTTATGCCTTAAATCCTAAATCAATGCAAGGCGCTCATTGAAAAATCAATAAATTGTGCAAAAGTTCAGCAGATCTCCATGCTGGATTAAAAGAATATTTGCAAGCAAAACCGTATCGAAACAACCCCCGTAAATGGGAGACGCGTTAAGAAATGGTAATGAAATATTTAGTATAATAAAAGCAGCATAATATTCATACAAATATAATTTGTGAAGTCGTGTAGTGGGTGACAAACATAAACACCAGACATAATACAGCCTGGCCCACGCAGAGGCGTTTTATCGTTTTAATATGAAGTCTTTATTAAACAGGCCTGAGATTCATTCCTTTATGGGACTCTTATTTATAATTCTTCTGTATTCGGAATGAAGAGCTCTACCGAGAAAGTGCCGTCCCGACAGCTGTTTAAGACGCAGCAGGCAAACGGCTACCCGCTGCGCGATGTTTCGCCTCAAAATTTCGTGGTCCGGACCGGTATCGACTCGAAAAATCAGTTTTTCATCTGTTTATTCATTAGCCAAGCTGGTTTTAACACTTAGTGCTTGATTAGAACGTTTTATTTCCTATTAATAACCTGTCAACTTCGATTACACTGAAATAACTCAGCAACCGCTAGCTGAACTCATCCTGCTCTATCAACACTATTTTCTTTAAAAAAAATCGCGTTTTTTAGTTTGCACGATTCAACATGCATTAGCGCATCACTAAAACATAGTGGTCTAAACGGCCATTAAAAACACGTTATGGTCAAAGGTAATTAATGAACTCAATAGGTAAATAGATGCATAACAGCATCATTAAACGCGTAGGGAAGATTTGCTACTACATACACTGGGTGACTCAATAATGGCTTTCAGATGCATCAAACACACCATTATCTCGCTTTAGACCCGAGAATTTTGGAGTTTTTTAATTTTAATTTTTAATTAATTAATTAATTCTTAAACTAACTTTGACTTAATGTTTAGAGCCCGTGAAAATTGTGACTAAATTTTCATCTTTAGAGGCACACAAAACAATCACCAACACAAACATCGTTTTAGAGAGGATTTTTTGCAAAGACAGCGAGTTTCCCGGCAAATTTGTAAGTTGGCAACATCGTAAGTTTCGCGCCTGTATAGCTACTGTATTTTAGGCAAATTTGGAATTTCAATTGCCACTTTTCCCAGGCAATCTTTGCAACTTCTTATAAACGGCTTCTGACAAAATTACTCAACTTTTCCATTCCATACCATAGAAAATGAAAATGATGACCACAATTGGGCATTTAGAGTTATTAATTAAACATACAGCCCATAGTAATGATCAAACCTGATAAATAACCACCTGCGTTTAGTGTTTAGTCGAGCTTTCATGGTTCTACCTGTCCCACAAAACCCAAAAGCTAATTAAAATTTATTAGGGTTCCGACCATTTATATTCTCCTAAATCGTTTAGAGACAGATAGGCATTACCAGCCGCATAATGACGCGATAAAACAAAGACTCCAGAAATGCACAAAAAAACCTAAATTCCTCACATCAAATAAGATGTTAAAACGCATAATAATTCTAGAATGGCATCATATTTTTACACCGATTTTATCGCCCGGTATATGTTAGTATCATAATAAAAAACGTCAAAATTCTTTGGCTATCTAGATGGTATCTCTATTTCTTTTGGGCTGGATGGGTCGGTAAATGTGTCGACCCCTGGTGGTTCTGGTTATGCTTTTGTCAAGGATCAAGTCAATCTTTATTGACTCGCCGTATTTATATTATTCCCGTTCGGGCTTTGTTCGACCGTAATTTAACACGTAATGTTTTAATTTTCTTAGAACCGGGTGCCGTTAGAATGAATTATAATTCGTGAATGCTGATGTATTGCGGTTCAACTTCTGTACGATAGCGATGGAGGACGAGGAGGAACCCAAAAATGCCTGTTTGGGCGTCGTCCATTTACAATACTCTCTCAAGGTTTTAATTGAGAAAACGACCAGACAAACTGAACAGCTTCAAAATTCGGTTGAAAATTTTACAAATTTTGCGCCACTAAATTTTCAAAACTTTCAGTGCTTGGATTTCAAATCGTCTTCTATAGCTTGTAGAAGCTGCTAGTTTTTACTTGCTATGGCTTTTAAGTGACGAATTTTTAAAGCAGATGGTGCACTTGCGTCGAATCATTCATTTTTAGGCCAATTTTCTAAAATGTCCGCAAAATTTGATATAATTTGATTGAAATAAATGTACAGCTTGTACAGCCTCGATCGTCTTGTACAGACARCTTCAACTCGCTACTTGCTGTAGTTTAAAAGTTATGATTTTTCAAGTAGATAGCACACTTTTGCAAAGAAATAARGCAAATATTTACAAAGCCGCAAAAATCTAAATTTGTTGCACGTTTGTGAAAACGTKCAAAAAATGWTTAGAGCAATATTTACCAAATCCRSAAAAATCATAACTTTAAGCGATTTGAACGAAATATACAGCCTTTGCAGCCTCAAACGTCTTGCGTAGATTGYTAAAAGTTTCAACTCGCTACTTGCTCWAGTTCAGAAGYTATGATTTTTTTCGAGCAGAGATCACACCTTTGTGAAATCTTTCACTGAGACTAATAWTCAAAATTTGAAGCKATTTGAATKAAATTTGCAGCGCTTTCAGACTCAATTTTYCCATATAGATTGTTGAAAGTTCCAACTCGCTCTTGCTYCAGTTKRGACCAACCTTCGCTTGCAAAAAAGTCSATTTTGGGGTCTTCATTTGCGTAGTCAGCTAAAAYCCGAATTTGGGGCGATTTTACYGAAAATTCCGATTCTTTCATCGACAAAKGTCTTCTACGGATGGTCAAAAAAAAGTAAAAGGCCYTATCAACCAACACATGCCACAGATGCGCAAAATTTGAACAGTTTCAATTTAAATCCTGACATTTAAATGCTTAAAACTGATTTTCGAAGGACTAATAGCATGGTTTAACCAGATCATGTGCCTCCATGCTTAGGTCACGTTTTTCGCCGATGAAAGATTGTCGAGCCGTGGAAAAAATAAAAATTAAGCACTATAAACGGTGTAATTGGTCGCGGTTAAAATTCCCTCCCAAAAAAATGTACGTATTTAATTAAGCCTATTAGCCCAGTTGAGGAGGCTAATATAATTTTGGGCAAGATATACGCAGCTTAAACGGCTTTAACTCCACGCAGCAAATTATATATTAACAAGGTATTCTTGCGTCTATTACCATTAAAGCTGTCACGAAAGACATGGTATAATTGGTTAGTGGAAGTTAGAGGCAATAAACAAGCGTTCGTCTCGTTCTTGCCCGTTGGTTTCGTCTCGTTTTCCAACAGGGCCGTCAATTTACATTTCCAAACAGTGTACGCCTTTCGCATTACCATAATAATTTTAAAAATATTCTCAGAATGTGTCTGGCTAATTTATTGCACCAGCCAGGGCTTCGCAGCCCAAAAGAGTTTGTATATGCGGCGACCGAGTAAATAAAAACACCCGAATCAATAATACAAAAACGCAAATGAATCTGTCCGCGTGTGGATTTTTTGTTCGCACGCGATTTTCTCGTTGGGAATCTTCCTTTTTAGCGACATAAATCGGCTAATGCCGGCTAACTTACGTGATTTTCCTTAGTTTCATTTCTGCTTTTATTTTCATCTTGATTAACATCGCCAATCAATTACCATTAATCGAGCACAAACCAGATTGTATGCTACTATTGCGAAGTTTTCCTTATGTTATTAGAGGTTAAAAATTTCGGATGCAAGTAAAGTGGCGCAATACAGTTGCTACAAATGATCAATTAAAAATAATCTAATGATTTTCAGGTAGTTTTGAGCTTTTGCGAGATGTAAATAAGAATGTGCTTCAAATCATCAACTTTTGAGTTTAGCTCTTTTGAGGTTAAGAATTTTATTTCGGCCCTTATGGCAGAAAATAGCCCTCCAATCGCTCTATCAAAATGCTTCTGGGAATGCATCGGATATTTTCCGTCGTTTCCCAGATAGGAACAGTTTTAACATTTCGCTTCCTTATTTTAGCTTCTATCTGGTTAGCCGTTAGGAAATGCTGATGCAACTGAATTTTCCCACTATAGATCTAAAGATTCTCCATCGAAAAGGTCCTAATGATTATTTAGAYAAAGTCAACCATTTGCGAGATATAAATGAAAATGTGCTTGAAATCATCAACTTTTGAGTTTAGCTCTTTTGAGGTTAAGAATTTTATTTCGGCCCTTATGGCTGAAAATAGCCCTCCAACCGCTCTATCAAAATGCTTCTGGGAATGCATCGGATATTTTCCGTCGTCTCCCAGATATGAACAGTTTTAACATTTCGCTTCCTTATTTTAGCTTCTATCTGGTTAGCCGTTAGGAAATGCTGATGCAACTGAATTTTACCACTATAGATCTAAAGATTCTCCATCGAAAAGGTCCTAATGATTATTTAGATAAAGTCGATCTTTTGCGAGATATAAATAAAAATGTGCTTGAAATCATCAASTTTTGAGTTTAGCTCTTTTGAGGTTAATAATTGTGTTTCGGCCCTTAGGGTAGAAAATAGCCCTCCAATTGYTCTATCAAAATKCTTCTGAAAATGCATCGGATATGTTCCGTCGTTTCCGAGATATGAGCAGTTTTAAGATTTTGCTTCCTTATTTTGGCTTCGATTTGGTTAGAGGTTAGGAAATGCTGATGTAACTGAATTTTCCAACGACAAATCTAAAAATGCTCCATCGAAAAGGTCCTCATGATTATTTAGACCAAGTCAATCCTTTGCGAGACAAAAGAAAATGTGCTTTAAATTATCAACTTTTGAGTTTAGCTCTTTTCAGGTTAAGAATTTTATTTCGGCCCTTATGGTATAAAGCTGCGACTGATTGGATAGTTTCAGTCATTTGGAAGGTTTAGAGGTTTAACTTTTGGGTCCCCAATAGTAAAATTTTCATTCCATCTTTTTAGATGTTAGAAGAAGTTAGGTGAGAATGTCATTTTTGAAGAACGGTAATAAGTAAAAACTGTTCCCAAAACAGGCTATCGAAAAGTCCATAAGCTCTAATAAAATATTGAAGTTTTAAAGAAATGGCGATTTTAAAATTTCAGCTGCCTGAATGTGAGTGAAGCCCTTTTTGGGGTGTGTTCCACATAGCACAGTTAGCTCAAAATATAAGAAATACACTCATTGCACGAAAAAAAAAGGGTTTTTTACATTCGGTTGCCGAAATCTGGCATTTTGAGTAAATTAAATTTTAAAGACAACAATAGTTCGCTAAATTCGCGGAGCTTCGCTCTGTTCCCTAACACTGAGCTCCTTTGTGTATTAAGCAAAGAAAATGCAATAGCGGAACCCCGGAAGCAAAAATTACTGTGAGACGAAACCCGAAATTTTTAGTTTGGAATGCCAAACGGTTAGAATAAGATCTAAATAGCCAAGAATAGCAATATGCAAAACCCTGCAAGTTGAACATTTCAGTGAAATAGTCACGTAAACCAAGCGTGAACCATCAGAAAGATATCTCAATTGCAGCCCATAAACATAACCGGGGCGAGTAATAATTTATTTGTTAAAGTGGCCGAGGCCCTATCAGCTTTATTTATCTCCATACTCCCACACTGAGCACACACCTGAAAATTAATTTAAAAAAATCCTTTTCACCCATCTTTGTGGTTATTATAAACGGCCGTTTAAACTTCTCCTCTCGCCATATCATTAAAATGCCTATAATGTCCGGCATTTATTATACCATGATTATGATGTACTCGTATTCTCACTGGTACAAAGTGATGGTAATGGAACGCTTACTTATTAACGGCCTGAGAAATCGCTTATTATACCTGCATTCGTTAAATACCATTCGACTGTAATTTACTAGTTACACTTGTGTATTTTTCTGTTTATTTCCTTTTGCGCCTTCCCACCATTGATTATAAAGAGCTCGTTTCCAGCTCGATAAATTTTTAAGGTGATTTCTAGAAAATGTGCTCAGACGAAGTTTCAACTTGAAATCCACGAGTGAAAGTAAACCAGAAGATGTTCCAACGAAGCTGCCAAGATTCCTGCTACTCTCAACGCAAAAACAGCAAGAACCTGAGAAGAAAGCTTCATGTATGAACTTGCCCAAAAAAGGGAGACTCGATGGCTGTATTTTTGAATTCTCCAGTGGTATTCTCTAGTGGTGAGCCCAGTTGATGGCAAATGAAGGACAATTAGAAGCAGACTGAGTGGCTTTGGAAATGTCGAAAGCATCAAAGCGCTGCCCTTAATTAGTGGAGATGTAAATATTACCTTTATAGGTTTTAAAAAGCAATATCTGGTACCTTAAACAGTGTATCAAGATGTCAAACACGAGAGATATACGATGCCAGACAGCGCAGCCCAGCACGCTGGCATCCCTAAAAATAAAAAATCGCCCGTCATGGCAGCCTCTAAAGAGAGATGTATTATGCGGCTCCCCTGCGGGGGGGCAACCCATGAATAAATAAGCGCGTGAATTTTACACAATTAACATGTAAAATAAACAAAAAACACTATTAATTTTCCGGCTAACAACCAATCAAGGTGGAATTTGACGGGCGCTATCTCTCCTCGTTCGTTTTTTCTTCTCCCCAACCTACCTTTGATTGATATGCCATTTGATTGTTGAGTTTATTAACTTGTTCAGCCAGATAAAGCGTTCTGTGTTTGCCCAGTTCGAGGCGTAATTAATTTATTTAATGGGATCAATTGGCAGCCGAGCGAACGATTCTTTAATCAAAATTCACTTTTACAGGTGTGAACGCGATTTTTTGCCCGTTTTGTCTTTAATCGGCCGTTTAATATCAAGCGTTTCACCGGGTTAAAGAGTGGTTTAGTTCTCGATCCAGTGGTAGGAAAACGAGGGCCGCAGCTCAAATGGTTCTGAAAATATATCCAAAGAAGTGGCGCCAAGTTTGAGCACATGATTGGGCTGAAATTGGCAAATTCATGAGGAAACAGCGTATTTTACACTTTTTTGCGCAAACAATGTTGGTTATGTATTTTAATCTGCTGAACTCAAATCTAAGCAAAGAAGTGTCTTCGGATTATGATCGTTCCAGAAAAATCGATTAAACTCTGAAAAACATGGTTGTTGATGGTTAAATAACAATTTTATTATCTTACTTTTTTGTTAAACACTTCGGTATTCATACATCATTTTTATTCCCAATCAAGTATTTATACATAAAACTAATAAATATCAATTTTTTTCCAATCCAATTGCGGAAAACACCAGAAAATTAAGCAACTTTCTGAATTTTCCAGTTTAAAAAAATCACTGAAATTTGAATAATGCTCTAAATATTTTTCTTTTTAATTGCCCTTTTCTGTGAAAATATGCCACGATTTCCTGCTTTGTTTCACTCAGTAAATGAGGACTTAGTCCTCTTTTCAGTGGTAGAAAAACCGGCGAGGTTGCTCAAACCGTTCTTGAGACATGTTTTGCTAAAATGTTGTTAAAACCGCAAGGTCAAACTTAAAATTTTGTTTTTCTAACAAAAATTGCCGAAATATTCCTTGTTAATTTGGGTTTTAAGCGCTCTACACACTAATAAGAAAAGAAGCAAGATAATCGAAATCGTTCTTGAGACATGACCAAAAAAGTGGCGTTATGTTTTACAAAAATATTGCAAAAACCGCCTCAAACCATAAATATGTGCCAAATTCATTTCTTTGAGTAAGAGCGAAGTAGTTCAAATGGTCCTTGAGACATAATGGAAAAAGTGAAGGCATATTTTACTAAAATTGTGCTAAAACCGCATAAGGCAAAAAGTACGTTCAAAATTCGCTTTTGGTGTAAAAAATTGCAACTATTTTCTAATTAATTTTCCCTAATAAATGGGTTTTTAACTCTCTCTATTCGGTGATAGAAAACCGAGCGAAAAACATCCAGAAAGGTGGCGTCATGTAAGAACATGACAAAAACTTCGGTAAACCGCATTAAACAAAAAGTGTCTTCTAAATTGTTTTTTTTT
>NW_026018715.1:13076895-13088176 GCF_020466585.1 Dendroctonus ponderosae
CTATGTAGCTGAAATGGACCTTGAGACATAAGACAAAAAATGTGTTTAAAATTCGCTTTTGGTGTGAAAATCGTCAGGATTTTCGAATGCAATGTTTCTCCTTCAGTGGGGTTTTTAATTTTATGTTCAGTGATAGAAGATAGACAAAGGGTTGTTGAGATTTTCCTAAAAAAATGCATCATGTTAAGCAAACATTTTTCTTAAACATCGCAAAACAAAAACTGTGCTTTAAATTCTTTATTCTGGTTAAAAACTTTGATTGATTGAGAGCAACACAACCCTAAAAGTGGCGTCATGTTTTGCTGCAATTTTGTTAAAAACACGTAAAACAAAAACAATGCTCCAAATTAGGTTTTTGAATGAAAAATACTAAGTTTTCCCAATTCAAATTTCTCTTGGGAAATGAAATTCCAACTCTTCTACAGTGATTGAAAATGGGGTTTTCCTTAGTAAATGAGGTTTTTAGCGCTCTCACGGTACACAGAAAGGTGTCTTGTGGGTGCTCTATTCAGAGATATGAAAGCGAGTGCTTTAGCTCAAATGGTTCTTGAGACTTAACAAAAAAGGTGACATCATTTCTTGCAAACACTTCGTAAAAACCGCGTAAAAAATCGGATTGAAATTTCGCACTACTTCCTAACTCAAGTTCCACTGGAAAATGGGTTTAATTCCCTCTTTAGTAATAGGAAAACTAACACAATATCCCATATCCCGAATGGTTCAGATCCGCCAAGATTTCCTATTTCAAATTTTCACTCAGTAAATGGCGTTTTTAGTTCCCTATCCAGTGATATTTAGGACAACGCTGTAGCTCTAATGATCCTTGAAAAATGATCAAAAAGTGGCGTCACGTTTGAACCGATGAAAAAAATTAGGTTGAATTTTCGTTTTGTCATCATTTAACGATTTAACAGGAAAATTTAGAAAACCGTCCGGTCGGTTCATTGAATGAAGGAGTTGGAAAATCAAAACATTTAGACTGCAAACGACGACTGGAGCATGATGCATTTTGTGAAAAGGACTTTAGCAAAAAGAATACATAATGAAGGTAATTATTCAGCGAATGGGGACCTTTTATTAGCAGTGCAGGTATATGAAAACTAGCGATCAATCATTTAAAGTCAAGTGGCTAGATTGAATCTAAACGGTTCCCTTTGTCCAGCTCCTGTTATATGTAGCGTGTGAATTACATTTTTAGTATATTAAAAGATATTTTTAAGGTAATAAGTTAGCTTGTTATATGACATGGGTCAGTCGAATACCAGGTAAAAGACAAATTTGTTTAGAAACGAATGATCTCCCGCTGGTCCCCATAAGAGCCCAACTATGCTAAAATCTACTGGCGCACATCTCAATCCCCATTATCCGGCCCGAAGAAATATTCCGGGTGACATTGTGGAATTATTGCTGAACAGCAACTGTTCTGGTCGAGGCATAATAGCGTTTATATAGCTGCTAATAGAAATTAGAAGGCGGCCCTTGATCGAAAAATACGGCTTCTTTTGTAATTCGGTGACCAAATAACACTCGGGTCCGTTTTGACTTTGCCAAGCCTTCTTTTGTTAAAATCTGCCGATCGTTTCATGCACCTCGACAACACAATGGGTTTCAATAAGTGTGCCATTTTACCTGAATTAATAGAAATTTTTCGCTTCGACAACACCTTATCGAGATTTATTATCAAGATTGAACCGTGCGAAATGAAATAAATCATACTCGACAGCGCACATGGCAGGCATTTCACTGAAAAATGCCTTAATTGCATTCGCAGATTATTTCTGATTATTTATCATGTGGAAATGTAGAAATTGTCTGCCAGAACTGGCTGATTTAGTTATGATGATTAACTAGTGGGAATATTTTTGCTTCAAAATGCCAATTAGCCAACTTTTTTCAGAAGGCGCCAAGCAACTGGGATCGTTTTCAACTCTTCAAAACAAGGGTGGCATTCAACTTTCAATTGCTTTGACCAAAACCAAGAAATCTCAACAATTTATAACCAATGTTGCTTGAAACGAAAAAGACTACCAAAACTCCAACACAACACACGAAAAGACCATAAGAACCAAGCAAAATTCTATGGAACAAGAGAAATACTCACACTCTTCAACAAAGTTACTGGAAAGAACAGCCGAGTGTTACTCATAGAACGAACGGTAAACAGGCGTTTACATAGACGAATCGATGATTTAAAAGAAAATTGAAAAAATATGCAAAGCAACGTGTACAAATTACAGCTAGGACATGCTTGCAATGAATAAGGCAAAGGCGTTAAGGGGAAACAGACTACCGGCCCTGAATACCAAACGGCCTTAGTGAGGAGTAAAGATTCCTTAATTATCGTATGTGTCAGTTAGAAGAAGGTGGGTAATATATAGTTATTGGCAGCATTGTTAACAATTTTTCCTAACTGAATACTAAGGGGGACCCCACAAGACACTGACAATAAAAACCATTCTGTTACTGTCGATGAATTTTAATTTTATTTCTATATTTACAAAGTCATCAATTATCCCTAATCCGCTACTTAATTGGGAAAGTATGCAGTCATGAGTTGCAGTTAGTTTTGGACTTATTGGGCAACTTCAGGCAAAAGTTTGATTCAGTGACAAAAATTGATCGTTTCGAGAGTAAAAAGGGCAGATGCTGGGTCGATGGCAGTTCTGATCCCCTTTCAGTTCATCCTACTCCTATCCGATAGTCCGCCACTGTGCGTTACAATATCGATAACGAATGGTATATCAATTTAGTGGCTGCCCTACCTGTTTAATAAAATACACCTAATTAACACTAAAATAAATTAACCGGTTATTACAGAACACATTGTATTTCAGCAATTAACCATCTGTTGGTTTGCTAAGAGGAGCTATAGCATATAAATAATTCGACGTGTTGTTAAAACTTTAATTCTTGACAGTGATTTAGTGTTATGGGCCCCCAAACTGGTTCTCTTTTAATATTAAACAGTTATTAATTTATTGCCTATTTTACGTTTAAGTTATTACGAACTGATGGGCCAACAGTTTGGACCGATCAGTCGGAGAGTTAATACGATTGTTGAACAAATAATAGGCAGGTTAATTGATGCCTTTCTTTTTTAATTATACCGTTGAAACCGGGCCTTCTTCAGTCCAACGTGTAATAAAGATATTGACGATTCCAGCCGTAGAAAGCCCAACTGAAGAAAACGAGTAGATTTCAAAGAGGTGCAGGCCTGTGAATGTTGAGCTGCTAAACAACGCTTAAAAAACTAGGTGGTACAATAGAAGCAGTTGCGTAAGCGGGAAGAACAAAAGTCTTAAGAATAATAATAATAAGTCGATGATCGAAAATATTTCAGGTCGCTAAGGTCAAGTCGGAAGTTTTTCTTCTTGGCCATCGTCGACTTGGATATATATACCTTTATTAATTTGCTAATCCTAACATAGGCATGGGTAACACAGTTAATTTTCAGGAGTTGGCGCAGTGATGCCAAAATGGCTTGTTGCGCCAACCCAACGCACCGGCACAGTAACTCACCGGTGCATAGATCAAGACAAGTAGAAGAGTGCGCTCTGAATGTAAAAATTTCGAATTTCACTCATGGCTAAAAAAATTTGGCTTAGTATTTGAAAAAACCGTTGCGGGGCACATTTTGCATCGCGTTTTTCGATAACAAATTTCTCAGAAACGAAAAATACTTCTCAAGTTCAGAGTTTTCTTCAACCCTTCATTGAAATCAGATGAAATCCTGAATTTTGAACAACTGAAAGAATTTTTTCTTCAATAAAAAAGGTCGACTTCCAAAGTTAAACCAGTAGAAACTTGAAAGATTGACATTCTGTAGAACACGTTTTTTTTCTTAATTAAATTTTGGGGTAAACTTGCACCTCAATGATCTAAAAACGCACTCTATGGCTGAAATGGTTCTTGAGCAACGGCAAAAAAGTTTTCTACCACAACCACCAAAAAAATGTGTTTGGAACAGCAGAAAATCCAAAGTATCCAAAGCCAAACTTATTTGAACTCAGCACAGCAAAGAGAGCGAAATATAAAGAATCCATAAAACTTCAGTCGCTTGTCTCAGTTCAAGCTAAAATATTTTTAGATTAGAGATCATTCTTAACAGCTTTCTGGAAGCTGGGGCCCCATCCTCCATTTTCCATCCATTAATCACAAATAAGTATACCACACTTTCACAAACTACCGCATTTTGGACACAAACTGTTCACTTCATACTTACACAATTTCAAAAAAAACGACACTGAAGTACAGAATAAACATGATTATATATTAATTTGCTTGTTCGCCCTTTCGATGCTTCATTGCTTGGCAGTCCGAGTTCAGTTTGACTGACTGACTGTCAAACTGACCAACTCACAGAGCGGCAAACTCAAAAGCGCAACTCAACACAGTGTTACCCACGCCTAATACAACATATGAGACGCAACAGAAAGCATCATTAGTCAATTTCCTTTAAGAATCGTTGCCAACATCGCCCTTGCACAGTTGGCAAACAACCAATAACCCCAAAAAATGCCAGGAAATGTTCATAATCAAATTATTGGCTAACAAATCGGGGAAAACCCATAGTATAATATCGGCATAAGAGCAAAATCAAAATAGGGAACTTTTTCGCGCATAATTATAAATTCCGGTTCATTGATAAAGTAATAAGAGTCGATAGACCGTAGAGCGATGGAAGGAAAGCGTCCAAAAATGCCTATTAGCTCACGGGTGAAATTAATTAAAACAATAATATACCTTTGCGTTTCCCGTTCTCTCTCGGCCTGCACTCCACATCGTTCGCGTTTAAATTCTCATAAATAACGCGCTAACAATCTACTAGTGACAGCTTGTTAAGTCCTAACCACAGGTTAGGTTATAATTAATGGCTTACGTCACAGCATAATTGTTGACTCGTCGCTATTATACCCACCTTTAAACGTGTACGGCCATTTGTTAACGATATTGGGGTATTTCAGGTGTTTATGTTGGCATCCCTTTTTACATGCACCGAGACGTGTTCGGCATGCAAGCGCGAGTTCCATGGAAATTACGGCCAAAATGGATTTCGAAATGACTCTATATTCATTTGGTCGGTAATTACTGGACGCATTCCGATCACCACTTTGCCTCTCGCTCAATTAATCCAACCTGAACCCACTTAAAAAACCCTGGAAACAAAAACTGATCTGCTTATTTACAATTCCCGATGTTCGTCATAAAACATTCGCGATAAAACCAAAAAACTAAATTTGGGCGCACGTTTCATTGAACCCCTAACCAACGACTGAACTTTTTGACTTGGCCCCGTAAAGCCAAGCGTGATGTGGTGAACAGTGGGAGAGAGAAAGATGGAGCTAATGTGGGCTAACATCAGAAAAGCTGGAAACAACCCGCAGAAGAAGAGCTGGAAAATAACTAATAAATTAAAACAGTCGCTTTTTTTAGTGAAAATATACATTTTCCCATAACATGTGCAGCTTAGGAAATTTTTAATTATGTTTATTAAATATACAGACTGTGCTTTCGATAACCGATAAAATTCAGAAGGTGGGGAAGTACACATTTTTTTTCTGCTGTAAAATGAAGCATTAAACGAAAATGTCTGAATGAGAAAAAAGTTGTCCTTTCAGATGTTTTAGCTAATTTGATCGGCAACAATCTGTTAAAAGCAACAAAACATTGGGGATTTTTTGTACAGTTTTTGACCGGTCTGCTGGGTGCTTCAATCGAAATCAAGTTTTTGAAAATTTGCCTCACCCCAACAAAAAGTGTGATTTAAGGGACGATTTTCCGATAAAATAGGGACAATCTTGTTCTTTGCGGTGGTGCACGAAAAATGTCTCTTGATAGTCTAGATTTCCAGTAACATTTGAGTTGACCGTACTAAGCGATGGCGATAAGCAGGCAAACTGATAATCAACTTTTGAAAAATCGCCTCCACTTCCGGAAAAATTGGGCGATATGCAAAATTTATAAAAATATAAAAAAAAAATGTTTAATATTAAATAGAAGATAAATTTGGAAGGCACCACAGCTATACAAGATCAACTAACTATAGTTACTTCAGATAAAAAAATGGCATAAAGCTAGTAAAACTAAATGGAATCAAAGACACAATGAAATGAATAAAAAAACAGCTAGATCAACAAAGCCATAACGAGCTCGTATTTATTATTGGCGAACCTCCAAAAAGAAAGCTGAATTTAAGAGAAATGACGACAAACGCCTAAAGGAGAAAGAAAACACGACAACAAATTTGTATTAAGATTCGAGAAAGAACGAATTGATAATGAAGGGTGCAGATGGAAATACTGAAGGAAACAATACAGGCGCAAAACAAAGACAGAGACAAACTGAAACGTTTCTAAATTGGAACAGTGAAAGCTTAAAGTTTAACAGAAGAAAATTAGAAAAATGAAGCGTTCCAAGGAAGAGTCGAACAACAACGCAGGAAACAAAAGGAAAAATATCCACAATTTCATTATAGAACAATTATAACAGAAGGCAGAATTAAATTAATATTTGTGTGCAGACGCGACACGAGAAAAAGCTATAGGGAGTTTCACTCGTTGTTATACATTGACCAAACCTTTGTGGTGAATGAAAATAGCAATTTGATAAAAATAACAAATTTGATTATAAGCTAAATATAAATCACTTTGGCTAAAACCGTTGTTCTTCAGGTGGCACTTACCATACAACACTTTTCTTACTTTATGGATGAATGCTGTGTAAAAATAGGACAAAGAAAATAATTTGCCGGGATTATTCAACAATAGGCGAATACATCAAGGTCCGACATCCTTTTATGCCGGCTGATTACTAAATCCGCGTATATTTTATCGCTTTAACCCCAAACCACCCAATTTACATATACATTTACACGTATTAAGTTACAACCCGACATGTCAGCCATTGCGAAGATCCTCTTATTTATGTTTCACTAACACATTTAAAGTGTCCCATGGTAATTTCATGTGTATCACTCAGATGTTTGTGGTTATTTTACACAGATTTCTGGTGATTTTTGCTCAATTAATCATCATCCAAGTGCAAACTGCCAGATCAGGTTGAATGGATATTGTTGGAAAATGCCCGGCTAGAAATACAAGTAGTTTGTGCTTCGTGATATCTGCTTATTACCAGGCCACTACCTGCCGTCGCTCCAAACTTGGGTCCAATTGACTTTGCAGCCCGGTAATTGCGCCCCATAAGCGAAACTAAATGATGCCTATCTGATTTAGATATGCGTAATTACAGTGTTTTAGACGGTTTAGGCCGTTCGAACGAACCTCCATTAAGTGCACGGTTGAGGATTTGACGTGGGTTTTCTTGCCTTCTGAGGAAACGCGATAAAGAATGGTGTTGCTGTGCAACTCAAATTTGCATACCATCGCGTTTTGTTTAACAAAAAACATGTATTTGATCCCAGCGAAGTGTGAGCGAGATGCAGCGAATGTTGGTAAAAATGCTCTAGAGTTTTTTCTTTGGCATTGGAATTTGAGAGGTTTGAGAGCAGTGATTGATGTAGAAACATTATGGTACCTCAGCTAATCTGAAGCCCGATCCTGGTAATATAATTTTAATTGGGTAAATTTTTTAAATAACATTTTAATCGATCTATAAGTTATGGTTTTGATTTATTAGACAGGCTAATAATTGGCTGGGCCATAAATTGATTTTATTAGTTCTTTTGTAGTGATATAATTAAAATTTTATATATCAATGGGCGAAGCATTGGCCATTGTTCGGTTCAGTCAATCTAAATAAATATATTTTATTACAATACACTTGTCAAGCGTTAAACGGACGGATAACCAACACGGGTATTCGAGAGAGACAAGCAATTTAACAAGCCTCAGATTAGATTACTAATGAAACGTGGGTTCGGGTTGTTTTATTTATACCTGAGTCTCACGACTATCTTAACACCGCTCTTATATTATTAATTCGATACTTTTAGCGTTTTTATCTTTAGCCCTAATTTGCCTACTTTTCTCTACTCTCATTCTCAACATTTCATTTTATTTAGGCAAAAGTTGCACTGCTAAGTGAACTGTTGCTCTAGTTGCTTTAGTTATCGGAAAAGGTTCATTAAAGTTGCTAAAACTGCCTTGGGAGTTGATGCAAATTTTCAAAAAAAAACTAGTTTTCACGCTCAACTAAAAAGATATGTCCAAAACTAGTCGATCCAGGGATTTTGCTATTCCAGCACCACAAAGAGTAAGCTTTTCTTTATTGATACGGAAAGCTTCATTTAAAACCGGCTTTTCCTTGAGTGGCGCCGAAATTTCAAAAATGTTCTTCCAACCCCGCTTTCTAGCGGACATTGTTTGGCAGGCTTCAATTAACTTTGTCTTCAAAACTGGATGATTTAGAACTATTTCTGTTAAGCTTCTGCAAGGAACGTATTTTCTCTGCATATTGCCAAAGTTTCATTAATGTTGCAGTTCCTGGTGAGTTGATGCGAATTTTAAAAACATTGCTTGCCAGTTTGCAGTCGGTCTAATCGTCGTTTGACTTCAAAAAACGCTCAACTTCAAAAAATTGTATTTCCAAAACTAGACGATTTAGAGAATTTACTCTGGCACCATCACGAAGACCAATATTTTCTCTATTAACTGGGACAGCTTCATTGATATCCGACTTTTTCTGCCTCCTTCGTGCATTGTTGGACATGTTCCACTTTAGAAATTTTTGCCTCTAAAACTTGGCGAGATAATAATGAAAACTAGAGACTTTGTCCTTGTACCACCGTAAAGAGCAAGTTTTCCCGATTCCGTCAAATCGCACATTTTGTTGAGTTGCGGTTAATTTTCGAAAAAGTGCTTGCGGTTAAACCCCCCAACAAACGGACCAAAAGTTGTCCAAAAATCCCCAATGGTTTGCTAGTTTTAACAGATTGTTGCTGATTAAATTATGCATCTTTTCAACCAATTAAATTCTGGAAATATTGTTTGAAATGGAAATATTGTTTGAAACTGGTGAGCTTTTCCGGTTTTTCCACGACGCCTTGAAAGCCCCCAAAACTGAACAGACACATGTTTAAATTTTACCCACTTTCAAAGTGTTTTTCTTTGAGTCAAATCACCTATTGGCTCCAAGTCCGGTTTATTTGATGTCCATTTAGTTGGCAACTGAACAAGAAAAAGCCTTCGAAAATGATGATTACTTAATATTTCCCAAGGATTTTTAATTTTTTAAGCAAGGACGGGTTTTTAAAAATCTTTAACGTCATAAATCACTAAATCCAATATAATATTTTAATTTTTCAATTAATGCAGCCCATTTCCTATCCCATTTAATTCGCATTAATTAATTCGCTATTATTAGGTTTTTTATGGTTAAATTTTATTATCCACGCAGTTCGGTTTAATTATTATTACATTTATTTCCGCCATAATTCCCATGTAATCTACAATGTTAATTAGGTTTTGTTCCAGAACGATAAAACGGTATGACTTTATTTCATGCAATTTACATTAAGGCCGTATTCTTTGTTGGCCGAACAGTCACGTTTCAACGAATAGGATTCGAGCTGGGCTGTAACTCATTCAACTCGAGAACCATACAGGGGATTTTTCGAATATTATGCGAAAATTGATTTTTTGTGTAAAGGAATAAGGTTTTTAGCAAAAATCGATCAGCAACATTATAAAAAAACTGTTTAAAAAACGCTTCAGATATTTTGGGCGTGGAAAGCTTTTAGATTTATCTGTTAGTAAGTAACTATTTTTCTAACTCGCGCCTATTAATAACAGCAACAGAAAGCTTCTTCTATTAAGTGCAGTTTTGCCATTTATACCGGTTTTGTCTCTTAAAAGACTCGAAAAAACATGAGGGAAAGAACTACAAGTACATTTTCCAGCATTTCGCGCCCGAAAAAAAAATCAACCCATAAATTCCGTACTTAAAATGGTAATTACGGACTAATAGGCGATTATTAAAACGAATTCACACACACTTCCCCGAAATTCCGTATAATGTCCATCCGAAACCCGATTGAGCAACTCTTCACGTTGAAATCACCAGGCTGTCGAGTTCCTAATTAACGAAAAACAAATTTGACGCGACTCATTAAAACATTTCTCCGATCTTTAAGGCGCAATTAACATACGTGCCTGGATCTCCGTCTCCAATGACTCAATTATAAGCAATTAATTTAACAGGCCGAAATGCAGATAAAGCTTAAATTAACCAGCTTAAAAAGAGAATGACAAAATTCCCTTTCTTGTGACCTGTTAATCACGTGGACGGTGTAGCTTAAATGGTGAGTTTTTCTTAGAGAACCACGTAATCTGATATCTTTTTGAGACAGGCTGTTGGGTTAAAATTAATGTTATGCCCATACATCGCAGTCCATCTTTCCACGGAACTATGGCCTTTATCAAGATGTTAGCTTGTTTAATAGGCCTTGTTTGTTTGTCTCTCTTCCTCTTGACCACTAATTTATTAGTTATAATTTGCCACGATTATTTCATCCTTCTCGGTATTCATCATTTTTAGGGTGCGATGCGATCTTTAAATGCCATTTAACATTCCTTAACGATGAACTAAATGAAAATGCACACACCGTTTTTTTCGCTTCGCAACAGTTTTATGCACAATTTACCCGCATAAAATCCCTGATTTTAACTGCAATTAAATAAAGTAATTCCTGTTGAGTAAAATTAAATAATCAAAGAATGACTCAAACACCGTCGAATGTAAAGCTTCGTCTAAAGCATTCCTAAAAAAACAAGTCTTCAAAGTTGCATTGCTCAAGCCTCAATTGATGTTTCAAAATTTGGATATTCACATTTTCGTATTTAAAATGCCGTGATTGCTGCTGTTGGCATTGTGCCATCCAAGCACCGATAGATGATAAATCTAATGTTTAAAAATAATTTAAAACCCTCAATTTCAGTCGGTTATTCGCATATTTTTCTTGTTTGGAAAGCTAATGCATCGTACTTACTTTAAAGACCTTAAAATAAACCTTTTACCATTCGCGATGAAATTTTTATTTATCCCAAAATTTACACTCATTTAAATATGCGTGGAAGCGACTATTAATGTATTTTTAGACCACTTATATCATATATTAATTTAAGAGAGAGGTTTTAGAAAATAATGTGATAATAGCGGAATATCTATGGGCTGATCATGATTTGTTGATGCTTCAATGAGGGCTCTGGAAATAGAAATTTATATGTGGACTGGGAGGATTTTTGTATTTTGGGGTAAAATTGAAGCAAAAACAAACGATTAGAATTACAGGAAAATGATCAAATGCTTTACCCTAGCAGGAAAA
>NW_026018715.1:13089175-13108277 GCF_020466585.1 Dendroctonus ponderosae
CGCTTTCTGGGCCAAAACTATTCGAATTTCCTCACTCGCGTTGTTACGACTGAATCGAGTTTTCAATTCTCTATCCAACGATGCCAAAACGAATTTTGTGGCTCGAATGGTTCTTGAGAAATTTCGAATAAAGCCTATTTAGTTATCTCTGGAATGATGTAAAAACGAGCGTTCTTGCTCATTTTGCTTCCGAGAAACATGCAAAACGAGACGGAAAACATAAAATTTTGCAATAATCTTGGGCCACCCTTGCACAAAACGACGATAATTTTTCTAATTTCATAGATAACAGAAGACTGTATTTTTTCTACATAGCCCCCCCCCCTGACTTTCAAGTTGTATCCGCCCCTGTCCCCGTTTTCCTGGAATTGAGACGAATTTTCAAAAAAGCGCTTTTGCGAAGGATTTTTTCAAAGAAAATGCTTGAGCCGAAATGTGGATGGCTGCTTCGATTTTACGTTTGTAACCGAACTAATAGCACTATTTGGGTGAAAAAGTTACTGTTGCTTCAAATGAATGAACGCTACCGTTTCTGAGATCTTCAATTTGTAGATACACGTACGTAAAGCAAATGCAAACGGTAAATGTAAATTTTACCTGACCATAATAGAAAGTGGTGATTTTTTGGTTTTAACGTTTTGTGGCTTAACATTCCGCAGTTTTAAGCAATGACCGTGAAAACCTAATAGATAGCAAAAAAATCAAATTTAATAACGATTCGAGATCGAGATCTATTTCTAATGAGCCGAGCAGATTCGACCAGGTATCCAAAAGGGCATAAATCTGGAACCCCGTCGGGATAATTGCCTGGGAATAATTGCCGGCAAATAATACAAGCCACCGGCCTATGAAGTTCGCATACAATGCGCCCTAATAGCGTTTAAAAGCAGAATAACATCGAGCCATTTAAAATATAAACTGGAACTGTCACGGAATACGGGGATGCTGCACACAAAAGCACAACAAAAGCATTATGCTAACAATACCCCTGACGACCGACAACCCTAAAGTCATTATTTCGACAAAAGAGTGTCAATGGCTGCATAAAAACCTCATTAAATTTGCCGCGACTCGTTATTGTAAAACAACACGCAATCCGCTCGATGGCTCCCAAAGGAAATACTACCTCGAAATATGAAATGCTATATTAAATTATATTTTATTAATTCCATAGCACAACACTTTCTTAAGTTATTTTTTTAAATAAAAGAATGTATTTTCCTCCAGTATTTTCGCGGTTTTTCTTGGCAACTTATACCGAGATCAGGACAGCTGATACGCAACACCTTGTAAAATAACGTCCAGGAAATATAAAAGGATGAAAGATAAAGGCGAAATAGAGAAAAAAAAACACTAAATTTCAGTTCTTTTCTTAGTTTGCTCTCTCTGACAATTTTTCAGTACACATTACTTCCTACATATATGTATTACAATTCAAGAAAATTCCAACTTCTAATGGGATTTGCATTTCCATATTGAATGAATGATCCTGGTCATGTTTTAAAGCTTTTTTGGGTAGAAAATGCCCCACTTTTCTGGTTCTTCAAATTTTTGCCCAGCCTTACGGATTTTTCCAATTAAACTAATTTATCCTACTGTGTACTGTCCACTTGAAATGCTCCATGAAAAACCCGTATTTAAACCAGAATAAATTAATGGTCAATATAAACTAGAAACCCAAAACTAATTTTTGACGATGTATATTACACCCACAGTCTTATAAAAATGTACATCGATAAAAACTCCAAAAATCCACTTAGTAGAATCGCTTGCGATTTTTCTCGTTTTGTTTCTGATAAAACATAATACCAATTACCACGCACGCCACTAACAATACGCTACCCAGTAGCATTAGAAAGAAGATTTTTACACCTGAAAGAGACGAGGGTTTGGGATCATCCACATGGTCTCTGGGAGGCTCAAAATAAGTCGCGGATGGCAGGATGTGAGTCCTGTCCTCACGAGCTCGAGGCTATAACAATAATGACAATATAATCTAAACTCCTTCAAAATTTGCTTTGGTACTAGAAACCCCAAAAAATATCATTTTCTGTTCAGTTTTATCGCCCCACGCGCATTTTCCTAACTTAAATCCTTTCTTCAATTCAGTTCGATTGTCAATAGTATTTTCTCAGGGTTTCATCCATACTTACATCATCAGGTAGATCCAACTCATACAATCGCATTGAAATTAAATCGTGATTGTCTGATAGATCTCCCGTGGTAGCTGATGCCCCAAGATAATATCCGGTAGGCAATTGAACCCCTTCCACTTTAAAGCATTCCTTCCAAGCCTTCTTATCTTCAATATCCGTAGATACTGAAACAGACTCTTCATTTAGCCTGCCATTGGCCAATCACTGTTGATTAGTTGCAGAAAATCGCGTTTGATTTAGCATTTCAATCTATTTTAGGCAGCTTAACAAGCAAGTAATCCAACCGATTGAAAGGAACAAATTCTCAGAATTCTTGGGACTTTCGAAGGTTGCAAAAAATGCAAACAAACACAAACCTGAATTGTTATCACTGAAAAAAACGCGATGATTTTCGCGTTTGAGGCAAACGGTAGAAAAATTCCAGTTCTCCCGAGTGCATACATTTAAGCCAGCAATTGAAGCAATGAAGTAAAGCGACAAGGACTTACCGGTAAGAACGTCGTTTTCATATCGGATTGAGAGGTGAGTATCATGATTAAGATTCCTAAATTTGGCATTACAACCGGCTAATTGAGTGTGAGTTCCATCCCGATCGTGGTCATACGACATGGTTCCATTGTTAACCATGGCAGAAATGTAGGGATGTTGATGCTGCAAGAAGGAAGCTGTTAGACTCGTTCTTGTATCAAGGGCATTTTCCTTACATTATGAGGCCCATTGTGGTTACTGTACGTATCCAAGATTATGGCCATTCCATGAAAGAGATCACTGCTTCCAAATACTGGCCCAGTGCGCGAACGATCTTTGGTATACCATATCGCAAAACCATCACCAAACAGCTCTTTGCCCTTTCCATGGACTTTAAACTGTACTTGCATTTCCCAGTTCCTGATCATTAAGGGCTAGAAACACATTATAGTCTTGCAAAATGGTTGCAGTTTTTTTGAATAGATCTACATACAACTGTATTCCAAATGGCTCCTTGTTTGCTTTGCATATCTGCAGTTAACCGAATGTGGTTTGGAGTTATAATTGTACTTCCTGTGTATTGCCAGTTTGGAATCTGCATGCCAGTGCCTGCAAAAAAATAACAGACTGTTATTAAGTTCAAATTACTGGAGTTTCACGCGCTTTCGCCATGTCGTCTGGCAAGAGTAAAACTGACTTGCAATACAATGGTGACAATGGTACTATGCAGATAAGCTACATATTAACGAAGGGGTGGTTATGAAGGTATTTTATTTGGCGGTGTACTAAGCCAATTAGAGCTGGGGGCAAGACAAAGGTAAAGTGTATTCAATTGAAACTCATTGTGGTGTCACCTTAAGCTAATGAAGGCCAGAGTTATTTGAAAAGTCAAGTATAAAAATAGCTCATTTGCACATAAGCAAACGCAATAAATCGCTTACCATGATAGGGCTTAACAAGGCTGTGCTCCCTTTTTAGATAATCTTTGGTGTTCCATTCTGCTTTTACCAATTTCAGGAGCAATAAGAACAGCAAATGTGTCAAGTAATTGCTGTTCAGGTACATTTTGAGTATGAATTTCCCACTATTAATATGTTCAAGCTTCGCGGGGAAACGGCAAAGTTACTTAAATAAATTTTGCCAAGACGAATAACAATTCTCTGTGTCACTGTGACGTTTAGGTTAGAGTGGCAGTAAATAACTAGGTTTGAACCGCGCTCTTCTTCCCATGTATATGCAGCAAAGACAAAGCGCAATGCCCTAAAATGGTAGTGCATCCTTCTCACACTCGTGGTTTTGTCGTTTCAACTCTTGAAACATTGCAGTTGAAATTCCGTTTGAATATAAAACTAACTTATTTATTTAGTTAGTTTTATATTCAAAAGAAATTCTAGTAAATGTGCATGAATAGTATAGGAAATCATATTAATAACAAAATATGCACGTTTTTATGTACAAATTTATTGGTGGCTTAGATAGAAAGACAATGATGAACAAAGGAACTACACAAATTAAAAGCACTATGATTACACAATCATGAGAAAAGAAAGTCTATGACACTGAGGATAGTAATGACGAATTGATAGGTACTGGCTGATTTCGAGGAATTTGCTTTTTCTGAAACAGTTTTAAACATTTCATGTAAAATTTGCTGTTTCCAGCCATAACTGTGGAAATAATTAGAATATTGGTAATGCTTTAGGACATCGGGACAGGTTTCGAGCACTTTTTGCTCATAGAAATTCGCAACTTTTCCATAAGATAATCAAGATAAAAAGAAACAAACTGCATGGCCAAACATCGATACTTTCTTATAGTTGCCAAATGTCGAGCAAAGTAACAATACTGAAAACTTAAAAAAATAACTCAAACTTGTCCAACCCCCACAAAATTTTTAAATTTGCGAAATAGCAAACACTGGCAAAAGCGCGAAATTTTCAGAATTGCCGTAACAGTTTGAAAAACAATCAAAAAATTGTGATGTTCAATGAGTGAAAAGTGATCAAACCGCATTTTCGCTAAAAACGCCCCTAAAAAAGTACTTGGCCTGGAAAGCTCTATGGCTTCTTATACTGAAATAAAGCCTGACTTCCCAACGCATTACCAGAATATTTTCTTCAAAATCTCTTCAAACCTTCCAGGTCTTAAAATGAAGAGAACGAATTAAAGAGACTTCTTACCTTCCGCCGGAATGGGAAACAATCGCCGCTCTTAGCTTGAGGTGCCGGTTCGAGAACCAGATCTGGAGATCTGGTATTGTTGGGTCCAAACACATTCAATTGGCGGTAACAATCTGTCTCAATAATCTCTGTTTGCCACGGGATTGAGACGCACCCCGTGTTGAATTTCGAGTAGAACGACGAATCACTCTCGTCAATATTAACACCTTTCACCGTGGAAAACTGCTCTATATCAAGGACGTCCTTCGCGTAAACCGCATGAGGCTGCAAATTAGGAAATTAACATCGAAATCAACTCTAAGTAGAACCACATCGTACATCTGGCACAAAGGGTGGATCAATGATTCCTGCCTCCAGCCGTCTCCAGTTGATGGTCTGGAAAAATGCGTGTTGTTTGACCTGCAAAGCGCCGTGGCGATCCGCTTTACCGCCCAGTCGATCTGTGGCGTTTTTGGTAAGCAATTGTTGGCAAAATGATTTTGAGTCTTCGGTGAATTTATTTGAGTATCTGCAACATTTTGAAACCACTCAGAGAGTATTTGCAACGCCAGGCAACAGGCAAATGTACCTTTCTGGCTCCACTTTCACTCTCCTGTCGACTTCTTCGCGTTTCACTTTCTCTCTGCGGGCCCTGAAAGGAGCCTGCCCCTCGATCATTTCATAGACCAAGCAGCCAAAGCTAAACCAATCAGGACTGAAACTGTAGCGCTCATTGTCGATTACTTCCGGAGCTGCAACAGATGAAAGTCATGCAGAAATGGCCTGTAGAAGTAAAGCGGAAGCGCTAAACTAAGCTAGCTGTTTACCCATATAGCCTACAGTGCCAACTCTACCGCGCACCGACTCTCCTTCTGGCAAGACGATGGCTAATCCCAGGTCTGAAATGCGTACATGACCATTATCATCCAACAGAATGTTCTCCGGCTTACAGTCTCGGTATACAATCCCCTATAAAATCAATTAGTTAGGCGAAAAAATCGCGAATTGGGCGCTAATAAACTGACCTGCCTATGCAAGTGTTCCACTCCACAAACCACCTCAGCAGCGTAGAATCGAGTTCGGTTAATATCCAGGCCTGGCTCGCCTCCCATATTGTAGATGTGAAATTTCAAATCGCCCCCGCTCATAATAGTTAACACCAAACACAAAGCGTCTTTCGTCTCATATGCGTAGGTAAGATTGACGACAAATCGTGAGTTGATCTTCTCCAGAATCTGTTTTTCAATCAGCACCATGGCTTCACCTTTGCGCTTTTTTATGCGCTTCTTTTCCAGCTTTTTGCAAGCGTACATTTTGCCAGTCGCCCGCACCTGCAGCCAAAGAAAAACTTTGCAAATTTCGGTCTTTAGTGGCAAATGCTGTACAAACCTGGCAGGCGCAAACTTCCCCAAAACCGCCTTTGCCCAACACGCGGTACATTCTAAAAGTCTTGTGCGTAACCGGCTGAGATTCGAGCCACTTCCATTGCAAGTAGCGATGAAAGTACATGGATTTAGTGAATTCTTCAAAAGGTTCCCCTGCTAGATACGTTCTTACTGCCTGAATGGAAGTGTGGAAAAGGTCTTTGCCAGGGCCATTTTCCAATTGTTCTCCTTCCAGAAACAGCTTATCAGTATCAGGAAATAAGGCTGAGGTTTTCTGTGGAGGAAGATCACGGAATTGCTGCAAGCCCTTTAGGATTAGTCGCAATCAAAGCCAATGTTCGCTGTACGTACTTGCTTAATTACGGAAACTAGATCGTGTCGCTGGTCATCCGACTCGATTTCAACATCGAGAAGCAAGAAGAAGCAGTGATACTGTGTACCTTTCAGCTCACACCACTGGCCGAACAGCGTCTTGCCAATAGGCTGTTGTTCCACAACATATTCATACTTAAAATCTGGAAAAAGTCAATTCAATGAAGTTCACATCGATTAGAAGGTTTTTCAGCTGCTCACCTATTTTACTAACTAGTTCCAGACATTGGGATATATGAGGAAATTGCAGGATTTTCTTCCACTTTTTACTTTTTCCCTTATTATTATCAGATCCACCTGAAAAAACGACGAAGCATTTTGATTGTTTATTATATACACAGTGATCATGTAGACAAGGTTTAAATTGAAACAGTGAGGTCTATAAACTAAAGCCAAGTCTGTTTTTCCTTTTCCAGCAGCCGTTTGCAATTTTTGTGGACAACAAAAACCCTTCTAATCTCATGGTTTAAAAATATAAAAGGTGTTTTTGGCAAAGCCACGTTTACATTTCAAGCGAATTCCATTATAATTTCTACTTAAAAAAACTGGCTAGACTTTCCCTTCTCCTTCCCCAAATAATAATTCTCCAGTGTGTTATGAAAAACAAACACATTAATAAAATGGACGAAAACAGTCGGATATTGATCAATAGATCACTGGGATAACAACACGCATACGTATTTTCTGGTTTTATCTTTACGCGACAGAAATTTTTGTTGAGGGAAATTAATAGCACTTTCTCGCGTTTTAAGCTGTTTCATGTTCAATAATTTGGGGTTGAGTGGGGTGTTTTGTCTCTAACTTTTACGCCACTAGAAAAAATGGCAATTTGAAAGGCCATTGTGCTCTAGATAAAAACCTCGCCTTAGTCGAAAACTCATACATCAGTAGTTTTAGAGAAAAATTGCCATTTATCCGGAAAACCATGAGCAATACATAAATACCCAGAAGCTCTGATTTTTTTAAATTTTACCCAACAAAATCGGAAAAATCTAGCAACTTGGCATTTCCAGTGATAAATAAAGAAAAAGTTTTGCGAAATAAATCCCTGACACTGTTTTTGCTGATTGAGAAAATCGTGAAAAACCGGCCGAGTTTAATGGAAATCTTAGTGCCTTGAAGCCGAAAAACAATGATGAAATTGGGAATTTACAATTCCCATTCTTTGAGCGGCAACTAGTAATTAGTCCCTTCAAATGAGAGAAAAAGTGTACAAAAACATCAAAAATCAAGAAATTTTTACGATATAAATTAAACAAGGGCTGAGCGCTTGAGATTATGATAAAATCTGCCATTCAGGTGATAAACCATTTGGAATTCAAAAAAGACACTGAGGGCAGAGGAAGACCTAACTCGCAATAACTAACGGGACAAGATACAAAAACTTGGTATTTTGCTCAAAATACCCTGTTATTTAAATCGCAAATTGAATTATTTCAGGCATTTGATGAAAAGTACATACAGAGCTTATATGCAATGTTAACAGGAAGTTCTTATCTACTCAACACGCTGTTATCTTAAACATCTAGTTTTTTTTCTAAACAAAGCCTGTTTTGCTACAGTTTCCAGATAAGCAGATATCTATTGTTAACGGCAAATAGTCGTCAGAACGTAGAGAAGCTTTCGGCAGTACTAATGGCAAAGTGAATAAGTCAAAAGGGGCACCAGGCAAAGCAAATGAATCGTGAAAGGAAAGCTCAAGCTTCCAGGCAAAGTAGCCACTTAGTCTTCAATTGGGCGCAATAAGGTTTAGCAAATAGCTGCATTTACATGAGAATGAATAGAAAACACATCACATGAGATCCATTGGTGTGAAACGCTGTGATTGTTGTCAATGGCTTACCTTCCCTTGCCTTCAGATAGACTGTGTTGGCCACAATGTTTTCCAGTTCCATTAGTTCCAGCGTGGTTGTAGTTTAAAAAGCGATCCTCAAATGAAGCTTGAGCCCCAAAAACACTCAGTTTATATCGGAATTGTAGACTTTAACATTCTGACACAATCAGCATGGTTTGTTTTGGGTGCATTCATATCTTCGGAACGATCAGTTGTGTGGAATACGAATGTGGTGGAACTAAATGCATTGATTTGTAAGGAGACTCGAGCAAACGAAGGCCCCTATATTCAGATGAGCCCCAAAATTGATAATTGTTTGTAAATAAAAGCCTGCAAAGGGCGTGTCTACAACACGGCCCCTGAGCACGGAGGATACGGCATTATTGCCGATTGTCGTGATTATAATCATTTGGTAAAAATCACGAGCAATATTGACTAGCTCGATTTTCAGAAATCTCAAACTTGAAGAAAGCAATCGCTAACCAGGAGGATTTTTCACAAATAATACAAGAATTACCCTCCTCGCTTGGCCCACAGAAACCAAATGCAGCTTCAAAGTTACATTGAAAATGGCATCTGATGAGACAGCCTTTCAACCTACGTTGCCAAGCTTTCACGCCAAAACCTATCAGGAATGTATAAATACCGATTTAAATCCCCCAGCAGGCCTAATTGAGCTCACAAATCCCAGTAAACTTTCGAAGGCTCTGAATTCCGGGCGAATTTTCCAAAAAACCTTCCCAATAACCACCGGATAAATAATGCCGTTCCAGTTCCCTCAAGTGGGCGGTTAGACAGTCGATATTTTGACTCGTCTGGATTTTAGGGGCAGTTTGCACCCTTTACAAGTGTTTGTCAATATAAGAGTGTTGTGGGGCGAAGCCCTGTAGTGCGACGGCATGTTTCACACCCTCTAGAACCAAAAATGCCCCATCACTTGGTGAGTAACCCCCGTCAGGAAAATCCAGCCAATTTCCTAATTTGTGGTTTTATTAGAATTTTATGTGCTCAAGTTCTTTTTCAATTCCAGGAAAGATCTTACACAGCAGATGGTGATAGTGTTCATTGAACGTGCTGTGATCCTTGAAATTAGTCGAAAATGAATTCTGTATCAATTCTGCTGGTTACAGCCAATGTTGGTTCAATATTTGAGGAGGTAAGTGCGGAAATCTAGTGTTATAGTTGACCTAGTTCAACAGGCTAGCAATCAATACCTTTAAAGGGTCATGTGCATCAGATGCTTCGTAAAGGGGCCTCTTTGATCTGCCTGTTCCACTGTTTAGGTGCAGACCACAAATAAACAAATTCTGACGCCAAAGTCCAACTTGTTTACTTTTTAAATCCTGCTCATTACACTCCTATTGTTCCTGCATCTGTGTCTTTTCGCTCAGGATTAGCTCAATGATTGTAAATCAATAAAAAGGACAGCCACACTACCTAAATGTCTGATTATTATCGATATTATTGATTTATTTCATATACTACCTACAGTGGTGTAGCCTTTGAATGCCATATTTTTAGACACCAACTTATTTGTTAAGGAATTATGAAGTCACTAAATTAATAGGGAAAATTGTAAATTACTGTACAAATATTGCGAAAAAACTGTTAAACCGACCAATACAGCGCAATTTTCCACAAGGAAAGTTCAAAGTAATTCATTAGGTCTGTTATTGAAGTAATTCCAAATGTTTAGATTATTCATTTCAATCACAGATAGTTGGATTTTTTGTTTGATTTAGTCTAATTGACCCCAAATGCATGCATTTATTTTTGGGGAAATGGCTCATTTATCGTAACTGCTTTAGTTTTACGGCATTGTATACGGAGTGTTCATTTTTTAAAAAAATATTGTCTGCAGAACGAAAAAACTTTGCTTTGAAGGTTCATTATGTGAGTATATTATTGGATTTTTTCTTACTGTTGTGGACATTTGTTGGGCTGAGTCCAAACAAAATAAATACAAAATAAGGATGTTTTTTCATTACTATTAAAAAGAGTAGAATTCTTGAAAAATGTTCGAAAATAAATTGTTTATCGGCCTCAAAAAAATTGTTGGCCAAACGCATCGGTTCATTTCTAATCAAATAAACAAGCGCTGTGGACATTATTTAAAGTGGACATCAAAAGTCGCATGATTTTCACATTTTCTATTTGGGAAAATGAATTTGTTTACTGCACTATAAGAGTCATTAAACCAGGTGGTGCAAAAAATTGTTTATCTATAAACCGCCGGTTGGATTTCGACTTTATCATTAGCTTAATTAATTTAAATACGATGGTTGATTTTTAATTCAAATTTTGCCACCTTTGGACCCCGTTAGCATTTTGATGAATCACAACTTTTAAATTTGGCACGTTTCTATGAGAAAGTGTCGTCAATCCAGGAAAAATTTACATTTTTTGCCTGATATGTTCATATGAAAAATGTTTGAGGAATGCAATCATCGCAATTATACAGGGTGTTTCAGGCGTAGATCGAGGCCAGGAGATGCCTTGTGTAAGATGTTCTAGTTAATCTGCTTAAATTCTAGAAGAAATGTATTGTTTGGTGGACTGTTCAACAAGTAAATAGACATTGATGAAAGTATTTGTAGCCGAATGAAATGCTTAAACTATGGACTGAGGAATTCTTGTCTAAAATAGCCAATTTGGATAGCAAATTTATTGCCTTACATTGCCAAGAAGTGGGTGGTAAGAACTATGAAAACTCCATGAAACATGTGAAGAGATTCGTGGACCATCTCTGCTCCAGCAGCGAATTGCAGCAATTTAATAAAGTGCGGATATACTTGGACGAGGATTATACTTCGGTGGAAAACTTCACAGTAATTCAGATCTGACTAACCGCAAAACAATCAGCAATTCATTAACATCCCCTCTTTAGGCATTGGGAAATCTGTATTTTATTCACAACTCGATAAAAGAGGTTTTGATTTGGGACTTTAAAAAGGCCGAGTTTATTGCCGTTGAGGATACGCAAACATTCTCAGGCAATATAGAAGCCGTTGATACCATAGAGAAGGCGAAATTTCCGCAGCACTTTTTCCCAGAGGTTTGCATCTGTTGGGATTTGTGTTTATTTTATTCGTAAAAATCCCGTTTCAGTGCAAATGGTCCCGGAAAGGTTTCATGCGAACCAGATGGTTGTTGTGCGGCACAGTGTTCGATTTAGTCAACTTGCACTTGTTTCATGACGCCTCAAATCTGGTCTCTATGTCCTCGTATCCTTCAGTTTACTGCAGGAATCGGCAAAGAGCACTGGAACATACACTGTACCGGTTTCATAACGATGGCTTGGAAAATGTACCGTACTTTGTATTTGGGGATTTTAACTTTCGAACTGATAACGAAGGAGTTATCAAAGTAGGTTGTTGCTTTTTACTTCCACCAGGTTTTATCCAGGCTTTTTTTGAAGCAACTGACCAGCGGCTTGACCAAAACCAGGGTACAAAACATTAAAAACAATGATCAAACGAAAATTCATTATAACAGTGAGGATGACGACCTGATTTTGACTGTGGGGAAGAAGGAGTTCAACCATTCTGACCATGCCAGGGTTTTTTTGAATTATGACTGGGCAAGTATGCAAATTGGGGACGTTGCAAAGCAAAAATTACCCTGAATTTCTTTGCAGCTGAAAAAGTTTGATAAGGAATCGGAGGCTTTCGCGAACATCCTGACTGAGTATCCCATTACGTTTGCCCCCTCGTATCCTTTTGAGGAGACCATTGCAAAAGGAGCCAATTACATGCCAACACGTTGCCCTGCATGGTGCGACAGAGTTCTGTTCAGCCATTCTGCTCAAAAAATCATCGACGAGATGCAAAGTCACGACTATGACTTATTAGGACTGAATACTTGCATGGGAGACCACAAGGCAAGTGAAACTGCACAAATACCGGCTTTGAGTTCTGAGGCACTCAACTTTTGCATCTCTAAAGGGCTTAGAATTTTTTTTATTCCAGCCAGTATTCCTCCGAGTATCCCTTCGGACTTACGCAGGTATAGTTAAGTGTTGTGACCATGCCTTGTTCGTTTGCTTGCCTGACACGTGTCGCTGTTGCCGCAATTTTGCTTCCTACACAATAAACGTGGTGGATATGAGCGACTACATTAACAGCAATGTAAATCGCTCATCAACGGACGTATCCATTGATTCCTCATTGCTGCATGATCGAGCAAACAAAGGCATGCTAACGCTCGAACCGTATACGCCTGAGAGTTCGAATTCTCGAACGCCGCTGCCCGAAGAGGATGAAACTCGAGAGGACAGCCGAAGAAGCTCGCTGTTAGCGACGGAGCTGAAAAGTAAATTAGAGAATATAATTTCAACCAAAGAATTTCCTTTGATTAGTCGAGCGTATGTCGATGATGAGCTGCGACAGTTGAGCGGCATGGTAGAGGCGAGTAGTAGACGTAGTTCGGAAGAGAGTAAAAGTAATTGTAGTAAAGCTCAGCTGAAGAGTAGCGATAGAATCTCAAATCGAGGCAAAAAGAAAGGTAGAAGAATGTACTTGAAATGTTGCTCAGTTGCATGATTTGTACTTAGTTTTGCTGTTTGTCTCAACGGTTTGGCCCCAAAACGATCAAACCGTTCCCGGAAATTGATCGGCTTTTCGGCCAATCTGTGCAAGTGTGCGTATTTGTATTGTTGTTTTCCTGTAATTACCTGTAGCGTAGGCAATTTGGGGCCGGCTTGAGAAAGGCGGTGAGCTATTGAACCGAATATTTCATTAATTTATCTAACGTGTTATTAAAGTTGATTGTTTATCGCTAGAGGATTCATATTTAGTGTGACTGGGGAAATAACGCAAAGTTAGTTAATAACTTGAATCAACTGCTGTTTGGCGACTAATTCTTGGAACATTTGTGTTCAAGACTTTTAAACCAACAAGACCTGAAAAGAAGTGATGGTCCTGAAACAAGATCTAATTTTTTTCGGCCAGATATTTTCCTTAAATTTTTACGGGGTTTACATTGGAAGGTTGACACCGTTCAGTGTGGTCAATCGCTTGCGAAAATGTACAGGGTGGTACTTTTTACCGGCCAATTCCCCTTTTACCGCCGTCTTTTTTTGTAGTGCACCACTAAATCATTATTTGCTCAATATAGAAGCATTCTTGTCTGGCGTCTTTTTTTCTGCTTATCAGAATTAAAATAGGGGGTTTTACCCAAGGCGTCATTAATCTAGTTGATTACGGTCCAAATTTCAAGTAAATATCGAAAAAATCGCAGGATTTCGAATTTTCAATAGCGGCTCAGTGTAAGAAACTTTGCATACTTTCCTTGGGGTCATATTGTGTAGTTTTAAGTACTTATAATATATCCTACTTACCTATAATAGACTTAAACATATTAAGACTGAGGATTACAATTAGTCGTAGCAGCTAATCGCCTTTCTTGGTTCGCCAAACAGACTTAATTTTTATTTCAAATATAGACCTATCATTTAGTAGTTGTTTTATTTGAGGCATTTGCCCCATTGTTAGTGCCTGCTTGTTCTGAACTAGATGTCCTTTAAAGCCTGAGTAATTTTTGCAAACTACTTTTTTGCTTCTCAACCGTATTCCTTGGGTATTTTAGATCAATTTTCCCAAATTTTCACTGATAAAAGCTTGTAAGAATTGTTTAGAAAAATTTGAGTTTAAAAATATTTTCAGGTAAGTGCGGCCACAATTAGTTAGTAAAGGACTGTAGTTGCATGTTGATGTTCCAGGAAAAATCGTCGAAGAACCAGTGGAGCAAGCGTCTGGCGTTAGAACGGATTCGGACAAAGACATCGGCACCACCAGCGACTATATTTGCATTCAAAATATTGTGCATCCCATGAAGATTATGAAAGAATCTTCCGTCTAGAGCAATTTGCACATTACAGGGTTTATCGAGTAAGAGATATCAATAGTTTATCAATTTAATAAGAAGATCCAGATGAATCAGGGTAATTTGAGCCGATATTAATCTTCCGTGTTATTACCACGCTTAATAATAGCATAATTGTAAACAGTGGATTGACCCTTTTTTAAGCGTTTGTTAAGTTCAGTTAAAATATGTGTGTAACTTATAGGTTTACGCAAGTATTTATTTGACTAATTTAAACTTAAAGTAGATAAATAATTTTGTACCTGATTTAACGAGTATTTACTTTAATGCTGATAATACTTAGGAATTGCGACTGTATCTGGAAGAAATCCACTAATATAAATGTGTTCCCGTGTTTAACCATGCATGCATCTCCGTGGTATACTTAACTGACAAATAATGTTAATATAGACGTACTTAAATCATGTAAATCACCATATTAATGCGTGTAATTTATCGATGTGTTTTGTTTGTGTTTTCTACCAGATTTTATTTTTGTTATTCACGTGTTGGAATAAAACAAGTTTAGTTAGTTAAATTGTGTTTTCCTTAACCCATTTTTCTAAAAAAACTGAATATCGCCCACCAATAGTTCTACATGCTATGGAAGTTCCAAGGCGCAATTGGTAACAGTTCCAAAAGCCGGCGTGTAAATAAAGTCACAAAGCGCCGCATTATTCCGATAATCCATCTCGGCAATCTTGCATTCTGGATTAACGGCTATTTTGATCTTGTAATTGCCTGGATCAAGATCGGATATATCGACCCATTGGCAATCCACAGTGTGTTTGTAAATATCCGAACAGTTTACGGTGATTCCTTGGTCGCCGTAGTTTGCGCAAGCATATTTCGGCTCCACTCCTGGAAGGCACTGGTTATCTTCCAGGCAGAATGAGGCTTTGTGCCCTTCAGCCACTCGAGCTCCTTTCGCATCGAATATATCAAAGGTGGCAAACACTTCCATGCTGTGATAATGCCTGAAACAGCCCCAAATTTTTATTTAAAACTCCCATTTTTACATATGAACTTTTGACTGAATAGTCACGCAATTACACAGGGTTGTTTGGGTCAATTCTTATATCTTATACTTAGAGGAAATGCGAATTCGTTTATATTCAAAGCAACCTTTTGATTTTTTGTATGTAACTTATAACTGCTTTTAATTGTTTAAGAGCTCAGAATATACCTATTTAGATTTTTTATTTGTAGAACGTTCAACTGTTCCTATTTATATTTTATTCTGTTTTTGTGTTTTTAAGTAGTTTTTGTGTGAAGTTCCACAGAAAAACCACTTGTTTGATTCCCTTTCTTAAAGCAAGTTTTTTAGCAAGCTCCACAGACCCCTTCTTATTGGCGTGCAAAGTTCAAAATGTAGCACCTTTAAGGAATTTTATTCCTTTGCATGTTTCCCATTGGCTGAAAACTTACATATGGCACATATGCCACTCCCACAAATGCTTGGGAATCAGAGGCCGAAAATCCGCAGTGCCAGCGTTCAAAATGCGGGCAGTAAATCGCAGCAACCGCCTCGTTTCCAAGTGCCACGCCTCATTCTCCTTCTGGATCTGGTAGGCGGAAGAAGCGGCGCAATTTTCCTCCATGGCGCACTGCAGGAAGAACATCGTCTGGTCCTGAAGATAGGCCGATCTGGTCAATTCCTCGTGGTCTGCAGAGTTGATATAAAACTGACTGGAACAGTGAGGATTTAAGCAAAACTGACCGATAACTAAGTCGGAGAGCGATTGTGTGCAGGAAACTGCGGCCACTTCTTCTTCGCTGCATTTTCCGGTTAGGGAGACTTGATAAGTGCAGGTAGCGAAAGAGGTTTCATTGCTGAAGCACCGCACTCCTGCTAGACTGGTTTTTGATAGTTTGCCCCCGAAGAACTTTGTCTGGATAGCATCGGCAGCATATCCTAGAATATCCCCACTAAACTGTATCATTTTCTCGGAATAAACATTGAATAACTTGCCTAGGGAAAGGGTTTTGCAAACGACTAGGGCTTCACGTAGAGACCAGCCTTCGGCGCAAATAACATCCCATCGGCCCCCCTTGGTCTGGACCTCGACTCTTCCTTCAGTGGCCACTCTGCCTCCTCTCAGTCGGATTTTTCTTGTAGCGCCGATGGAAAGTCTGCAAATTAATTGGCAGTCGTTTGGTTGGAGTAGCACTAAAGTCCACTATAGGCCTGGGTAACACTGTTGAGTTGCGCTTTCTGAGTTAACGAGTTATAATTCATCGGTTAATGAGTTATAATTCATTTGTTAAAGCTTTGCCGGACCCGCGACTGGAATTTTTGCATCTAAAACAGGGTTATTAACATTTTTTCTGAGAAACGTTTTACTACTTAGTCCGAGCAACTAAAAGAAGTCATGAAGATTTTCCCTGCAACAGAACTGAGTCCAAAGAAAGTCGACGAGTTTTCTTGTAAAATCGATTTTACAAGAAAACCTTAATTTTTTTGCATAGAAGATTCAGTTTGTCAGTATTTTACAGTAAAACGTTAGGAAAACTCAGTTTTTCTGTTTAGAGACAGTGTTGTTTCGAAATATTGACCTAAAAGTGAAGAAACTCCAGTTTCCAAGAGTTTTCCACATAAATGGTTATAAACTTTCGCTTTTTCAGTTCGGGGAAATATTTTTGGAAAAAGACCTAGAGGGTTTTGTCCATAATTTGGAGCTGTAAAAAGTGTTCCAAACATTTTTGCAAAGCGGTTAAAGAGGCGAGTGTTCTACTAAAATGTATCTTATAATTTTTCGCAGAAAATACCTGAAGCGTCAGTATTTTAACTAAAAAATAATGCGATTTTTGCGTAGAAAGAATTGCTTAATAAAAACTTTGTTGAAACTGGAATAACTGGAAAATTTAAAGAAACTTTAGAAATCTTCAGAGCGATGAGGGCGGCGAATTTCCCCAATAACTTTTTGAAAACTTTGGCTTTGGTCGTTTTTTCAAGATAGTCCTAAGTGGTTTCGGTAAAAAACTGAATCAAATTATTTGGTATTTCTGCCAAATTCGAAGCTGAAAAGGCTTTTCTAAATTTTCCTGCAAGCCGATCAATGGGGCTAATTTTATAGCAAAATTAATTTTGGAATTTTTGACTGGAAACACTCTATTATTGTAAAAAAAAAAATCACCAAAAAATAATGCATTTTGCGTTTTCGATTAAAAACTTTTAGTTTTGTGATCGGGTTTGGAGAAAACCTTAATGGTTTTCGGGAAAAAATGGTGAGAATTTGTTTTAGTTTTTGTCCCGAATTCGACACTGAAAGCAGTTTTTGTAAATTTTTTACAAACCTATAAATTTGTCTTGTAGTTTTTCGCGAAAAAGCCCTGTAGATCGTCAGTATTTTTAAGTGAAACTCTACAAAATAGAGCGTTTTTGAGTAGAAAGTAAAGCAAAGAAATCCAGTCAAAACTAAAAAACCACATTTTTTTAACAAATTCTCCAGTCTTCAGAGGAATGGAGGTGACAAGATTTACAAATAATCTGTTAAAAACTTTCGCTTATTCTGTTCGTTTTTTGAAAAAAATTGTTTGATTTTTGTTCCAAATTCGAAACTGGAAAGGGATTTCAAAACTTTTTAGAAAGCGACGAAAGATTCGAAATTCATTTAATAATTTTTCGCGGAAAATATCTTAAGGTTGTCATCATTTTTACTTGGCTAAAACTGGAAAGTTCTGAATTTTGAAGACTTTTAAAAATGTTATTAATAAATGGCCTTTATAATAAATTTTACAAAAGTGGTCAACTATTTCCCAACAATGGAACTGAAAAACTGCGCCAGTGCGTTGGGTTGGCGCACCAATCCATTTGCGCAGCACTGCGCCAACTCCTAAAAAATCACTGAGTTACCCAGGCCCAGTCCACTACCTCTTGGTGTCCGCCTTAGCCTCATTTGGAATTGAGGAGGTTTGGGCTGGGTCCAGGCAGATGACGCCGGCAGCCTCAGAGTCTTTGCAGTCATTTTTCCCCCAGCCATCAAACCGGCAATCGGCAAGTTCCTCTTCAGTGCCGTCGCAGAAAACATCGTCCATCCAGAACTTCCCTGGTTTATTAAGTGTTTGAAGGAGTTTGATATGATTTTCCTGGGCTTACTTTTGGAGATTCCGAAGTAGCTGTTGCTGGTTGGTTTGACTGCGCCACTAAAGTACCCCAGTTGCTTGCAAACCACCAGACTTTCCTTCAAGTCCCACTCATCGTCGCACACTGCGCCCCATTTGCCTTGGTATAGAATTTCCACGTTCCCTACCGGAACACTGATAAAACAGCCCCAATTTCCCTAGTTTCTAAATTACCTTCGTATTCATCGCGTCCTCCAACCAACCGAACGCCACCATCGACCTTCTTCAACCTCTTCAGATGTTTGCGGATCAGAATACTTTTGTTCTTACTCAAGGCATCGTGGGAGTGAATCGCCGCTATTTCCAACGTACAAACTAAAAATAAAATCAGGTCTAGGTACTTGACATTAAGCATTTTGGACGCTGTTATTCAACTAAATTTTAAAAAAATATAGTTCACTTTCGGCACCAGAATGGTTCACCTTTGGGGCGATGTTATTATGCTAAAATCTGGGTCAGCGGTGTGCTGCGATTTAGGTCGGAATATGTTTCCGTAATTTGGGACGAACAATAGTTTTAGCATGTGTTGGGAATCCAATGAATCTCAAATTGGTTCGGGTTCAGATTTTTCAGCTGTTTGCGCTATAATTGCCAGGGACCCAAAAGCTCGAAATTATTCTTTGTTTGCAACAGAGAAATGCTTGATTGATCAGTCCTAATGATCCGAAACTACCGCAAAGACAAGGGCGGATGCAGGGTTCAATTCTCTATCCAACGATGCCAAAACGAATTCTTTGGCTC
>NW_026018715.1:13109276-13124395 GCF_020466585.1 Dendroctonus ponderosae
TTTTTTGGGATTTTTTGTTTTGTTCCGTTTTGAACGCCTGATACTCGCATCTTGCTGAGCAAAGTTAACTCGAGATGTTTTCGAAAGTTCATCAAGTTGACTCGACTGTTTCCCTAACCGAAGCATTCGAATGCTTTCATTCGATTCTTCCCATCAGCAAACTAACCAGCTTTAGACATGAACAAATTAAGCTAATCTAAAAAGCAATGCTTTGATCACCAAACTGCTATTTGCTCTTTGATTCGAATGGTTTTGTGTCCTTATTTCCGGTTTTTAACCAATTGGGATGTCGGGAGGATTCAAGATTGGTCGATCGTCTCGGTCTTTATTGCATTGTTCAGTGTATTGCTATTTTTTCTGTTATCTCAGGTAATAAAGCACCATTTGCTTTGATTTGACTACCTACTCTGTATCGAATGAATTTACTCTTAACAAAATGAACTCGAGCAGTTTTCGCCCGTTAATCGGGTTAACTCGACTCTTCCCTTAATCGAACCATTCGAACGATTTCGATTCGAGTCGACTCGTCCCATCAGCAACCTCAAACGCTTTAAATTTGCGAAAATTAGACTCATTGAGTAATCAATAGAAGTGAAATAATCTCAGCTCAGTTTCCGATGAGGTAACGTATTGACTGGAACAATTCCTCTCGATTAGCGTAACGTATAGAGAGGTCCAGTCAATTACCGTCAATCCTGCACATCCATATACCTCTATCCAGATTGTGAGCCGGGAACGCGAGCAGACGGGGAACGGGGAATCTATTTCTGGCAGCTACTTTTAAGGATTGCGCGAAATCAACACTCGGGCATCCCGAACTTACTTAAGTAGGCCGTTGGCCAATTATTCTTCAGTCGCGGGTGTTTCTGAGAGAGCAAACATCAACGATCATGGTAAGTACAACCGAAAACTTCTGGATACTCCTATGCGGAGGCTTTGTGCTATGACAGTGCTATCGTCTGCGACAACTCAAGTGCCTTTGGTGGAATATTTGGTGCCTTTTTCGTGATTGAGTGATAGAGTATGAGTGTGGCTTTGGTTATCTTCTGAGAGAGTGTAAGAATTTTTCCACTTTTCCACAAGTTGCTATTATTGCAAACTATTTTTCTTTAATTGATGCATGGTTGGAGTCAATGGAAGTTGTGGGGTGTTTTTTGCGTTAAATACTCCCACTGTGCCTGGATTATTTCATGCCTCAATTCCGTGCTGAAAGGTTTGAAAATATATCCTGAATGCTGGACGAAAATAGCCGCTTCGCTGGTAATTCCTGGCAGCGCTCCATATTCTATAAATATCCAGGAGTAACTCAATCGTGGACCTCGTCAAAGGGAGCTATTTTTAAACTGTTTATGTGGGGCAAAAATGGGTCGAACTGGTTATGTGAATTTGAGGGGCGCCGCAGGCAAACTTGGACAAATGACGAAGGAACTAAAGTACCGAATTGCAATCATTGCAGGCGGACAAGGAGAAGAAGGTTAAGAAGAAGAAGAAGGAAGACGCAGGTGAAGCGCCTGCTGCCGCCCCAGCTCCTGCAGCTGAAACCCGCACCTCATCCAAGAGCTCCTCGAAGAGGGCGAAACGTTCCGGATCCAATGTCTTCTCCATGTTCTCGCAGGTTGGCTTTAGTGCATTTTTTCGCTGAGCCTCCATCTACCCAGAATTTTTCCTCCTGCAGAGCCAAGTGGCAGAGTTCAAGGAAGCCTTCCAGCTGATGGACCATGACAAAGATGGCATCATCAGCAAGGAAGACTTGAGGGCCACCTTCGACGCTGTTGGTAAAATCGCCAGCGAGAAGGAACTGGACGAGATGGTTCGCGAAGCACCTGGACCAATCAATCTCACGCAGTTGTTGGGCCTTTTCGGTTCTCGTATGGCTGATTCTGGTGGTTCGGACGATGACGATGTTGTCGCCGCTGCCTTCAGGTCTTTCGACGAAAACGGAACCATCGACAGCGAAAAGTAAGCCGATTTCACCCGAACAACCCTTGTCTGTAAACCATGGAGAAAGTAAAATAATATACTTATATTTTATATTTTTACTTACTCTATGCTGTAAACTAACTGCTTTGCTCTTGCAGGTTCAGGCACGCCCTTATGACCTGGGGTGACAAGTTCTCAGCCAAAGAAGTCGACGATGCATTCGATGCTATCGATATCGACGACAACGGCAGAATCGACACTCAAGGAGTCATCACTCTCCTCACTGCCGCCGCTGAGGAAGAGGGAGAGGGCGAAGCCGCCTAAACACTTTCATCACTCAAAGACACTTTGCCACTGAAAACCCGCGAACGGCTGTCACGTGACACTAAAGGAGCTCATCATTAAGATCTTTTTTTTTTGGTGTGAGATGTGCACAACTTGCTATGGGTCGCCCCCTACATCGCAGCGATCAGTTTAATTTTAAAATAAATTTACTTTCTTAATAAACAATTACATTTCCTGTATGCGTTTCTTTTAGGAGCATTCGTTCGCCCATACCATTATTTAGATCGCCGCAATTGAAGTTTCCAAGTAAATCAAGCGGAGATGAATCGGGAAAGCGAGCAGGCCTGGACCTGGACCCAATATTCATTTCAATTCAACCGCTAGGAAATATGAAGAGGTTCTACGATGAAATTATTGTTTGGAGGCACGTTGTCTGCTCGAATGTTCATATTTCTTACACAGAAACCTTAAGGCAATGATATTCGTATTAGCTTTGTTCAAATACTATACATTCGCTTTCCACTGTCCAAGAACTTGAACTAATTTGTTTTTAAAACATTGTTGGTTGATTTGCGTACAATTCAAAATTCACTGAAGAAATTGTTTTTCTAAACAAACCTTCTAACTCGTAAAATTTTCGAGATTCTACGAGTTCGTAAAAAGAGCTTTTTTCCTCCTGCGAAATATGCCTCTGAACTAAAGAGTTTCGAACTTTTAGACCGTTGGTCAATTGGATTCCAACGTTTCGCGGCCACGCATGGCCACCGTCTTCAACAGTATGCAAACTCTACAATCCTGAGCATCTCTGAGTATCGCAACCGCCAGGAAGAAACTCACCAGTTCCAAGCAATACGAGAGCCAAACTCCTTTGATAAAACTTGGAAATTATCCAAAAACTCAGTGTTTAGAATCTATAATTGGTAAATAGGCGCATGAATTCATCAAAATACCATTAGAAGTTATTTGCTTAATGAGTTGGCAGGCAATAAAGGAATGTTGACCAGGATTCAATAACATTCCAGCTTGGAAGGCATGAACACTGTACTACTTACGCTGGAGTTTGTTGCCATAATCCTACGTGTTTGTTAGGATTGCTAGATTAACGTTTACACTTTTAAATAAACACTTTGAAATGTTCCATGTTGTGAATAGTGTTTATCTTCATCACGTTCATGAATGTTGTGTTTTCTCTGGATAAATGATAACGAAGAAATTGCAGTTGTATACTTGAGATGATCCTGCTTGAGGTCAACTTAAGGGCCGGAATCAATGGAGGGAAAATTAATAAAAAAATGAAATGTTTGCTTCAAAGTGTTCAAGCTGCGTTTCATCTTCTGCCAATTTGCCATTTTTTTATATTGCCAATGAAAGTTTCGCAATCTCTGCGAATGTTGAAGCGGAGCCTCACCACTTACTAATGAAGATGGCGGATACGCAAAAAGTTCTTCTTCTAGATGAATTATTGTCGCAAAATGAAAAATCTGTGGAAGAAATAAGGTGAACTAGTTTTGAGTAAAGTTAACAATTACAAAGAAAACATTATTGCACAGTATATACATTCAAAAACAGTTTAATTTGTGAATTTGAAAAATAAAGTCCAATTGCAAAGTTGCTCTATTGCTGCTAAATTTGTTAAATTATGTGCAAAGGTCGTTTGTGAAAACACACTTTAGTCAGGTTTTTAAAGATAAGCCTTAGAGCTGTATTTTTTGCATTTTAATAATTTAATAAAACAGTAGTGAATAACGAAAAGCGTGTACTTTTCTAGTGTAATTTTCCATAAATCCGCCATTAGAAACTGAAAAACGCATTTTTCATAGAAACACAATTTTAAAATGTTACAAATTCTTGTATAGAAATTAGTAATAACGTCTAGATACCATTTCCTGAATTAATCTCTCGAAACAAGCATAAACGGAAAAATCGAAATATTTTGTATTTTATTTCATTAAAACTTGAACATCCAGTATAATATTAAAAGTTTTCATTCTACCTTTCGATCGCTAGTTTTTCCTATCTTCGTCAATGGCGTTTAATAAAAAAGATCCTGAATATGAAAATGTAGAAGGAATTTAAAAGTGGAACAAAAATTCTAAGAAACTCACTTTGCCTTTAGCAGACTTGTTCGTTTGCTCGTTTTGTCGTTGTTTTTTTATCATTTTTCCACCATTTTTTTATAATTTTTTTTGGTATAAAAACGGGGGTTGATGAGTGCAGTTTTCAACAGGTTTTCGAAAGTGTTGAAAATGGGCGATTTTACATAACTAATGAACCTTCTAAGTCAGAATGTATATTTTTTCGATTATTTTTTCCACTTCCTCAATTCACTAGTTGGCCCTTTTTTCCGTTCCAAATTTGTTACATTTTTTGGAAACGTTTTACTTCTGCAGTTGCACTTGCGTAAGTAAGCAAAATACTACACAGAAACTCTAAAAATATCGAAAGTGAGAGCGACTTAAAGACAAAAAAAAAATCAAACTAAAAAAAGTCACATGCGTTTTCCATTGCAAGCCAGACCCATTTGAGGTAAAAATGTATTAAAACTTTTGAAAACTCAGGTAAATGTACAGCTTTATGCATTTCTTGTTATTGAAACTCAATCACCCCGTATAATATTGAAAGTTTCGGTTCTACTTCTACTACGTCTACAAAAGCACAAGAAACTAACTTTGCGTTTGAAAAACTGGTTTCTTTGTTTTTAATTTTATTTATTTATAATTTATAACTTTCATAATTTCTAGGTACACACAACAACAAACATTGAAAAAATTTAAGAAACACATGGGCAATGACGAGAATACGTACAAAGTATTTCATTTAGAGGAATCCCTGTCGAAGGCTGAGCAAATCATGAGAGAAAAATTGTGAAAAAGAGGCATTTGAAAGCCGGTTGAACAAGTTTTTAGCAAAGTTAGTAATGAAGTGTAAGTATGGCGTTCCAGAAAGTGTTAAAAATGGGCGAGTTTACATGAAACATTAACGTCCTAAGTTAGATTTTATATTTTCTCGATTAATTCTTCCACTTATTTTTTTTTTGTTTCTAAATTTGCTACATTCTGTGGAAACGTATTGCTTCTGAAATTGCACTTGAGCAAATTGTGACTTAAATGATAAACAGATTATGAAGAAAAATAAGGACAAGAAACTAAAAATATTGAACAAAATGAGCGGTTTAAAAAAAAAAATGTTGACAAACTGAAATTAAATCACATGCGTTTTCCATTGCGAGCAAGACATAAAAATATCATAAAAAATAAAAAAGTGAGTTACAATTATTACAAAAGACAACTTTTTGAATACTTATTGAACCTGTTTAGGTAATCTGAAAACTTTCAATTCAACTTTTCCATATAATTTTTTTGTTTAGCGCAGAGCGTTGCTGATGGGACACCCAGTATATGAAGACATTTGATTGAAAAGAAGAGAAATCAATATAATTTTTTCCTCAAATTAACTTCTCTGAACATTGGATGTTGGCCAAATCAAACCGTTGGTAACGTCATCATATTTCTCCTTATTCCTCGTTCCCTGTTTTCCCTCAGTCATCGACTTGGACTCTATATTTTCCGCTGATTTTTCCAAGAAAGTGCTCCCAAGGCATCGGCCCCGTCAACAGCCCATTGGTTTCAATGTAGCCGAGTGGCACCAAATTTCGAAATACATTCGGTTTGTGATTCAGTTTATTTAGTTTCCGCCGCACGTCTGGACGAACAAAATTGTTTTGATGCGTTCTAAAAATAAAAGGTGTTTGATAAAGTATTTTCGAAGAAATCGGAGTGTCACCTCGCTTCCAAATGGCCTCTAATAGTGTGGCAAACACCCCATTGCCCAGCGAAGGCAGCAGAAGGGTGGCGTTTGCCTACCAAAATCACACCAGGTCGGTGGACAATTCGTCCATTAAATCAAGCGCTCCATCGCAGCGCTATGGAAGAAGGGCCTCCGTTTTCCTGCTGGAACATTTATCCGAGGTGAAACACGCTGGCTTGGGAATAGGGGAGAAATGCAACGTGTGGATGTACAGCAAGATCAAATTTCTGAGCAAGAAGTGGTTCACTCACTGTTTCCTGGTCATTGTGATGATCCTCTACACAGTCGGTGGCGCCGTGATATTTTTAACAGTGGAAGGTAAATATTTACGCTCTCGGTTAAACAAAATCGGTTTTATTAAAACCCTAAAATCAAACTATAATTAATTGTTGTTGTCGATGACGTGCTTCAGCGACGGCGTGACGTCATTTTGCGTCATCTCACCTACTAAAAGACCGAATTAATCACAAAATCAAGTGGTGTTATAATAACCAAGGCGGTGCTAATTTTAGATGGGAATTTGAATGACCTGGAGATGCAGACAAGAATTGATTTCGATAGTTTTTGCCAATCTTTTCATGGCAGACTTGCATAGTTTTACAATGTCCAGCATCGGGCGCAAATATTTCAAAATATCTACCTATTAATAGAATGCGAATGATGAATGAACACTTTAATATGCTTATTTGGAAACTTCTTGAGTCAGAATCAATCCATTGCGTTCAAAAAACACGCATGTACAATTTAGATTATTTACCGAAGTTTTCATAAAGTCGATTATTTCGAAAAATATGTCTCTTAAAATTCCTGGAATTTAACAACATTTTTRTCACAAGAAAGCGAGGAAAGTAAAGTGCTCGTGGGAAAAGGGGACATTTGTGRTCTATTKTAAGCGTTTTKTGATCTTCTAAGACTTTTAGCCATCGGTGTTTTTKTTGCTATAAACTCTAACACAAGGGCGGATCYAGGGGGGGTCATGGGGGTCATGMCCCCCCCCCTTATTYAATTCTCTATCCAACGATGCCAAAAYGAATTCTCTGGCTYGAATGGTTCTTGAGAAACTTCGAAAAAAGCAGCGTCATGTTCAAGTGGATTTTGCAACTAMAAAAAAAACACGCAAATCTGAAACTTCTTGAATTCAAGCATTTTTTGARAAAACTGCCAACAATWCCCCWYCATGGTTCACTTTCTARAAAGGCCATTTATTTCTGTCTAGAATGATGTACAAATGAGCSKTCTTGCTCATTTTGCCTCCGAGAAATGAGCAAAAACGGGACRGAAAACATGAAATTTTGGCATAATCTTGCACGTAAGTGTCTGATATTCAAATTTGGCTTTCTGGGTCAAAACTACTCGAATTTCCTCACTCACGTTGTTACGACTGAATCGAGTTTTCAATTCTCTAGCCAATGATGCCAAAACAAATTCTCTGGCTCGAATGGTTCTTGAGAAACTTCTAAAAAAGCAGCGTCATGTTCAAGTGGATTTTGCAACTAAAAAAAAACCACGCAAATCTAAAACTTCTTGAATTCAAGCATTTCTTGAGAAAACTGCCAACAATTCCCCATCCATGGTTCACTTTCTAAAAAGGCCATTTATTTCTCTCTAGAATGATGTACAAAGGAGCGTTCTTGCTCATTTTGCTTCCGAGAAATGAGCAAAAACGGGACGGAAAACATGACAATTTGGCATAATCTTGCACCTAAGTGTCCGATATTCAAATTTGGCTTTCTGGGTCAAAACTACTCGAATTTCCTCACTCACGTTGTTACGACTGAATCGACTTTTCAATTCTCTATCCAACGATGTCAAAACGAATTCTGTGACTCAAATGGTTCTTGAGAAACTTCGAAAAAAGCAGCGTCATGTTCAAGTGGATTTTGCAACTAAAAAAAATCACGCAAATCTAAAACTTCTTCAATTTAAGCATTTTTTGAGAAAACTGCCAACAATTCCCCATCCATGGTTCACTTTCTAAAAAGGCTATTTATTTCTGTCTAGAATGATGTAAAAATGAGCGTTCTTGCTCATTTTGCCTCCGAGATATGAGCAAAAACGGGACGTAAACATTAAATTTAAACAATAACCTTACGCCACTCTTGCACAAAACGACGATAATTTTTCTAAATTCATAGACAACAGAAGACTGTATTTTTTCTACATAACCCCCCCTGACTTTAAAGCTGGATCCGCCTCTGCTCTAACACTTTAGATGTGCTTATGTGGGAGCTTCTTGAGTAAGAATCAATTCATTGAGCTCAAAAAACATGAATGCGCAATTCTTGTTTTTGACCGAAAATTTCATAAGAGGTGGAGATCGAGTTTTTCGAAAAATATAAAGTCCCTCTAAAACGCTTGAATTTACATGATTTTCCTCACAAAGAAACGCAGAATGCGATGCGAACATTGAAAAAGATGCTGGAAGCTTCAGATCTAAAATAAGTGATAATTTAAGTCTATTTCAAGCGATTTTTGTTCTAATATTTTTAATCATCGATATCTTCCTTGCTATAAACTCAAACGCTTTAAATATACATATTGGGGATTTTCTTAGATCGCAAAGAGTCCATTGAGCTTAAAAAACACGCATGTAAAATTTCGATTTTTAACCGAAACTTTCATAGTGTGGAGGTCGATTTTTCGAAAACTATCAAGTCTCTTGAAATTCCTGGAATTACATAATTTCCATCACAAGAAAGCGAGACAACTAAAACGCTCGCTGAAAAACACACCAGAAGCTACAAATAAAAAAAAGCGACATTTGTGGTCTATTTTAAGCGGTTTTATGATCTAAGATTTTTGACCATCGGGATCTTTCTTGTTATAAACTCTAACACTTTAAATGGGCTTATTTGGAAGCTTCTTGAGTAAGAATCAATTCATGGAGCTCAAAAAACTTGAATGAGAAATTTTGATTTTTTTCCGAAAATTATCATAAAAGATAAAATTTCCTAGAGATCGATTTTTTGGAAGAATATCAAGTTTCTCAAAATGCCTCGAATTCTACTTCGTTTTCCACACAAGAACGCGAGAAATGTGAAACACCCCAGAGCTTCAGCTGCAAAATAAGTGACATTTTTGTCCATATTTAAAGAGAATTTTGGTCGCCTACAATCAAGTTCTCAGGTCAGAAGCAATGCATTTTTGACCGAAAATTTCATGAGCAGTAGTGATAAGATTTTAGAAAAATATCCTAAAGGCACGTCTGTCTTGCACTAACACGAACAGTGAAGCCCAGCAGAGGTCATAAAATGCGTTTTCCTCAGTAAACTTTTCCAGGTCAAAACGAAACGAAACTAATTGAACGAGACATCGAACTCCAAGTCAAAGAACTGCTAAACGAGCTGCGATATAAATCCCTCAGTGTGCCTGAGCAGTTTTCCGAAAAAGAATGGTCGGGAGAAGCAGCTAGACGACTAGTGAAATTTGAACGCAAAATCACCTTGGCATTTCAGCAACATCCCTTGGTAGTTTCCCACACCAACGGTAGAGTGTGGACTATATGGAATGCTGTAGTTTACTGCTCTACGCTCTACACCACCATTGGTAAGCCTTCGCCCAACCGAACAACGTAGCATTTGCCTAATCCAATCCCTAATGGCAGGTTATGGGCACTTGTATCCTACCACATTCACTGGTAGAGTGTTAACCATAGTTTATTCCACTATTGGCATTCCATTGTTCCTGATTGCTCTTACCGACTTTGGGAAACTCTTCACCAGAGGAATCAAGTTTGTGTGGTCGTATTTCCGCACGTTTTACTACACGAGAAGTTGTCGAAGAGTCAGGAAAACTAGTCATGTGCAGGTAGGACGCACACCCACAAAACACTCTGTATATAGAGCAATTTAATTTAAATCCAGGAAATCATCAAAGGTGCTCAAGTGATGTACGAATATGCGACTTTCCGAAGAATGTCCACATGGGGAAATGAGGATGAGAAGCCCAAGCCAGAACCAGACACTCCGAAGCCTCAATCTGCGGTTGTTTTAGAGCCTCAAACCCCCGCAATTTCTTCATTTGAAATCGATGACGAATTCAACCTTCCCATCACCCTGGCGCTGATTCTACTGGTAGCGTACATGCTAATAGGAGCGGCAGTCTTCATGGTTTGGGAGAAATGGGACTTTTTCGCTTCATTCTATTTTGTCTTCATGTCCATGTCCACCATCGGGTTTGGTGATATTGTTCCTGAACAGCCCACTTATATGATCCTCTCCATTGTCTATTTGTGCTTCGGACTGGCCCTGATGACGATGTGCATCAATGTGGTCCAAGACAAGCTGAGCGACACTTTCAGTCACGCCTCTGCTAGAATCGGAGAAACCATTGGAGTTGATCTGGAGGAGGGAAGCAAAGACAGTGAGGACAAATCTAGTGATAAAAATGAGGATAAAGATGCGCAAGATGAAGCCAATTTGGTTAATGAGAATGCAAACGGACAGAGGATTCAAGTGGATGATTCGCCGTTTAACTGGTCAACTGCACAGTTGGTTAGTTAGTAGTGAAACTATGCTGCCATTTACAAGCGGAGGGCCACTGTTGGGATGGAAGGAAAGATTCTTTGATATTTTTCTGAAAAATGTGGAAAAAGTGAAAGTTTCCTTGGAACATGGTTTTCTTCTTGGCGCTGTGTTTTATTTAGGTATACATAAAGGTAGATTTTAAAAATGTTTTGTATCTGCGTTATTACTGTACAGTTTTTAGGTGTTTTAATACATGTTATCTATGTTGTTCGTTTGCCTCAAGTGCATTCAACATTTTCTTATCGGTTTTTTATTCCTGAAAAAGCACTCAACATGAGCTAAAGCTGGCTGCATTACAAGGGGTTGAAATGTGAAGAAAACTGATTTTTTTTGGAAAACTTATGCAAATTTTCAATCAATAATAAATTTCAGTATTTCATTTGTTGAGGTTATGCCTTTTGGGAAATCAAAAGTATTTTTCATCCGGCAATTATTTGCTTTTTTTTTTAGAAAAACCTTAGCAAATTTTCAGTCAATAATGAGTTTGATGATTTCATCCCTCAAAATCACACCTTAGGAAAAACAAATGTCTTTTTCACCCAGCAATTGTTAGCACGTACAAGAGGTCGAAATTTGACAAAAAGTACTTTTTTCGGAAAGCTTAAGCAAACTTTCAGTCAATAAAAAGTTAAAAAATGTCCTCGGTTAAAATCACACTTTAGAGAAATCCAATGTGTTTTTCACCCGGCAATTATTCGCTTATACAGAGGGTTGAAACCTGAAACCTAGAAGAACCTAAGCAGGTTTTCAGTCGAAAATAAGTTTGATGACTTCATGGGTTAAAATCACACCTTAGAGAACCCAAATGTGTTTCTCACCCGGCAAATATTCGCACTTTTAAACCCGTTTTTATTTGCTTAAATTAATTAAACACTTTATTTTAGCACTAGGGGATTTCTGAGAATGTCGGCTATAAAATTATCAATAGCAATAAATATGTTTAACTAGGCGTTTAAATATTTTACGTGCGAAACACAATAATTGTGAAGTACCGATGTTGGTTCTCCGGATATTTAACAACTAAATATAGTTTCCTGCTAATATCTGAATATTAAGCTATTAGCCAATTTGTGAAACTGTTTAAAATACTTTGGGTTTTGCCCATGGATGCAGACAAACAAGCAAGAAGGACAAAAACTCAAACACGTTTAGAGTAAAAATAAAGCGATGCTCCAGAAGGAAAATGTCGTCCTAAGGTTTCACTAGCACGAGTGGCGTTTATCTTCAGAAGTGGTAAAAATAAAACATCGAAATTGCCAAAGAAAAGTCAGCAACCCATCAGGGATTTTTTAAACAGTATTTGAAGACAAATATGTACATAGTTTAATGCTCTAAGCGATTTGTGAAACGTTCAACCAAGAAAGACAAATCTAAGCGACATTTTGCGTAAACAGGCGAAGAATACAGAGAAGTTCAATAAGAGGAAAGAAATGAAATAAATTTCTCCCTGAATGAGAGAAAATGCATCGGAATGAATGAAGAAGCAAAATAAGCATTAGAAGAAAAAAACGTTTTACGACGGTTGGCCTGAAGCCCGATTAACCCAAACAGCAGCAATGTCTTCCTAAAGTTTCGCTAGCACGAGTGGCTTGCAGCTTCAGAGATGGTAAAAGTAAAAAAGCCAAATTGCTGCTACACTTTTGATGGCGTTTCCAAATAAATCATCAACCCATCAGGGATTTCTAAAACAATATTTCAAGTACATAATTTAATGACTACGAGGAAAGTACTAAACAAGAGGTAATGACGACAAGATCAACGACCATGTGACTATCGATATATCATTGCGTAAATTGGCTGTTATATAATGGCTGTACGCAAATTAGTCTACAGCAATGAAATTTCGTTACAACGTCCAACAGCTAATTGATGGGATAATGTCGCAATGTGCATATTGTCGTCTTCCAAAATTGCGTTAGTTTATTATTAATCGCGTGTCACTTCAGTCACCTAAATTAATGTAAATAGTAAATTTTGTGGACAGAAAAAATGCAAAAACGATCTCACACTCGAGACCTCTCTAATTATTCGATCGAAATAATGCGTCTACAAGTTCACGTTTTCCTTGGACCATGAACCACCGGCAAAACAGCGAACTTTGTAAAAAACACAATTAATAAAACAATTAAAACAACTTGGAGGAATTGTGTCAATATTCATTTATTTTCCATCGTAACATCTCTTTGATGGCACATTGTGACATTAACATTCATCACGCAATAACTTTCTTACGTTGACTCGGCAAAGTGGAAGCAATTCATGCCCTAAAGGTGCAGTGAAAGTGCTATTTTCGTTTAAACCTGCGCTTTACATAATTTTTAACCCACTTTTTGAATTCACGTAATCGATTTTGTGTGGACTTTGTGCATAATGCGACTTTATTCATTCTGTTAACCGGATTATTAACTGTTCTGTTTGCCACTTGTTTTATTCGTGATTTAGACTTTCTACAACGATTAATTTGTCTTTTTTAAATTGTATGCAGAGGTCGTTATTAAGACAAAACATATTGGTAACCTTAATAAACCGTCAAGATAATACCAAAAAAAAAACCATTATCTTCAATCTAGTTAATTGGCTGGCATTACATATAACATGAATGTTTACTTGTATAGCTAATTTTCCTTCTTCTAAATAATTGTTATGCATAATTGCCTCAATTCACTTCAAGGAAAAATCCACGATAATTAGCATTCCGTCTCAATCGTTACTTCAAACAGGATCATCATCGCCCAGGTTTATTTGGCGAAAATTGCCATTGATTTCCCAAAGGAAATGCTTAACATCTACACGCCTTTATCCGTTACTCAGACCACCCGTATTTCTAGCCATTCACCGGGTGGTTGGGAGAACTGCAAACAGCAAGCTTTAAATAAATTTATATTAATATCCGACTGATTTGCAAACAAAATTGGATATAATTAGGCATGTAATTTTCCTTAAGGTAGCTGCGGTCTGATTAAATAACCAATCGGTAATAACTTGGGAAGCGGAAAGTAAAAGTCTATCGATATTACCAAGAAACAATGGAATCGCGATTTCTGCAAAGTCACAGCATCACCTACACGTTGCCGTTAAGTTAACAATAAATGAGTCGAATCTAGACGGTCTAGTTGGGTTTATAGAATGACATTGTTTCACTTAATCCATTATGGCACGTAGATCTGATTTTTTTCAGAAATTCCGTTCACTTCAAGCGCTAGTTTTGCTCACAAATAGAAAAACTTAATCTCATATTAACCCATGGTTCACTAGAGTATAACTGCAAGTAACTGGATACAGTAATTATTTACAGAGAGGTTCGCTTGATTAAAAATTGGTTCTTGAGTGAGTGCATGTTGTCCCTTAAAGTTGGCAATTGAAACTTTTAATTAATTAATTAATCGTTTAACACTGTTCTAGTTTAGTACCAATAATCGATCCTTATCAGTATTAAATGGGCTAATTTTTCTGCAACCAAACATTTCATCAACTTAACCATGACATATAATAACAAGCGAAAAATTCAATCTAGTTGTTTCATCATGTGACGCATTTTGAATATTAAACCGAAATAAAACATTGCCGGCCAAGTCAATGATGGGCTGAAAATGAATGTTGTTTCGCAGTTAGACGCCTTCCTTTAAAACATTATAATTTCCAACGCAAATGAAGCAGCAACTTGAAATTTTTATCTTCTATTGAGGACTTTTGAGTCCAAAAGTCCTGAAAAATTTAGTAGAATCTGATCAAATACTGATTGGCCATCCACGTCAATGCTGGGCTGAAAATGAATATTGTTAGGCCATTGCATGTCCTTATTTAAATATGTAAAAGTCCTAGCGCAACTTTCAAGTTGAAAATTTTATACTCAATAGAACGTTGCCGAATCTAAAAGTCCTCAAAACTTCAGCGAAATTAAAATAAACCCTGATTTTTGCCAATGTTGGACTAAAAAAAAATGTTTCCACACAATTGCACTTCTTTGAAAAACTCCAAACCCCAGGCATGCACCAACGTGACTATTTCCGCATCTGTAAAATGCTTTTTGCTCGGAAAGTTTGGGAACTTTCAGATTTTTTGATTTTTTTCATCCAAGACCATTCTAGGTTAAAAACGAATATTTTTACGCAATTACATGCCACTTTCAAAAAATCACAACTTTCCACTGAGGCCAAGTAGCACCGTCAAATTTTCGGATTTTATTTTCGGGAAATTTTAGGAAATTAAAATAAATATTTATTTTTGCCAGTCAAATCAATTCTATTCTTCTATCTCAAGATCCTAAAAGTTGCCGTTGAATCTAAATTAATCCTGAATTTTTTTCAGCCAAATTAATGCCGGGCTGAACATAAATATTTTAGCGCAGATACACCTTCTTTTTAAAAAATTACAACTTTCGATTCTGCCTCAGTAGAACTTCGTCGTCCTATTGAAGACTTTTCGCTCTGAACGTCCTGAAAATTTCAATAAAAATAAAATAAATTCCAATTTTGCCACCCAAATCAATGCCCGGCTGAACATAAATGTTTTCACGCAAATTACACATTCTTTACAAAAATACAACTTTTGGTTCAGGTTTAGTCGCAACTTGAAATTTTC
>NW_026018715.1:13124495-13129872 GCF_020466585.1 Dendroctonus ponderosae
CTATGAAATAAGGTACAATTCAAAGCATTTTGAGATAATTGAAAATTTTCTAAAAAATTGACCTCCACCCCTTATGAAATTTTGGGTCAAAAATCAAAATTTTACAAGCGTATTTTTTGAGTCCAATGGATTCTTTTCGTGGTCAGAAGTTCTCCAAAATGCGTATATAAGGTGTTTGAGTCTATAATAAGGAAGATATCGTCGGTCAAAGAGCAGGACTGATCAAAAATCGCTTAAAATGAGCCAAAAATGTGGCTTATTTCAAATATGAAGCTTTTGGGGTGTTTTTCATTGAGCAGTTTGCATTTCTAGCCTCTTTGCGATGAAAGTGATGCAAACTTAGAGACATTTTGTGAAACTTTATATTTTTGGAGAAAATCCACATCCACCTTTAAAAATTTTTCGGTCAACAATCGAAATTTTACAAGCGTGTTTTTTGAGCTCAATGGATTCCGTTCGCCCTCAGAAGCTTTTCAATATGCGTATATACGGTGTTTGAGTCTATAAAAAGGAATATATTGCCGATTAAAGATCGTGACTGATCAAAAATCGCTTAATCCCGCAAACATTTAATACATTTTGGATCTGAAACTTCTAAGTGTTTTTTCTATGAGTGGATTGCATTCGGTGCTTATTTGTGATGAAAATCATGTAGAATTCTAAGCAGTTTGAGACACTTGATATTTTCCGCAAAAATCCACCTCCACCTCATGAAATTTTCGGTCATAAATAAAAATTACACAAACGCGTTTTCTGAGCTCATGACTTCAGATTCAAAAAACGCCAGTTTGTTTCCTATAATCTAATACATATATTACAAAAAACCAGTGCAGAAATTCCTTTGAATTTGACGAAAACTAGCGATTTAGATTGGAAAAGATTTTACACTTATGTAAGTGCCGGCTGACCGCTAAGCAACTAGCAGTAAACCGAAGAAATATGACCTCATAAAAAGATGCAAAGTAGGTTGCTTAAGTATCAATTGAACCCCTAATTATGGTAAACGGGCGCTGCTGGAGTGTTATATGGGAAACCGTTTAGTTTGCTTACAGGCTGATAATTCATAACACAGTCAGGGTATCATTAAAGCACATAAACACGGATAACAGTCGCCTTTTATGCGAAAATCACGCCCGATTTACTAAGAGGGTCACATACTCTTTACTATCTATTTTCATTATCATAACTAACAGGTAAATCATAGTAAAATAGTTAGGACTACCTTTGAAGATGCAAGACACTCGTGCTTGCAAAACGTCTAGATTTTTTTGCAATGGCTGCGAAAGTTTTCTCAGCATCAAACTGGTTTTTTTTATGTGACCAAATTAACTTTAAGTTGGTGTTATTAATAATTGAAAATTCACAGTGATTTGTTCAAGCGTTAAACCGTCCTTATGCCCATATATATTTTTTCTTAGACATTAAACGTCCAGTGCAGTGGTCGGATGTTACAAATCTCCATTATCGTAGGCATAATATTAATAATTTATGAACGGTTCTCGGAATTTCAGATAATCGTGAGTATTATTATTAATAAGCGAACAGCTATAAATGGTCCATAAAAGCTCGGATATGTTAATAAAGATAATAAAACAGGAATCGAATATCTTTACTAACCTTAACTAACATATATCAGCTCGATTTATGTCCGTTTTATTGGTAAATAATGAAATTAAGAGTTGTTTAAAGACGCCATTAGGGGAAATTGGAATATCGGGCAGACCAGTTATGGAAATAATTCACCAGCCTTTTTGAGAATAACTTCAAGCCAAAGCCTAACAAATAAAGCGGCATAAATTAACACCAAACGTAATTAATTGCCGATTTTAATTAATTGTGAAATGGTCCAGATGTACCGTACAAAGTGTTGATCAGTCGCATTTAATTTACAATTCCTTTCGTCGGCGATTAGTGGTTTTCCTAATTGGAACAACCGGAACTGAATATCCACAGCCATAAAGTGATTTAATATGAATACAAATAATAATAACAATATTAGCAAATGTAAATATTTTAAATTAATACCGTGTCAAACACACGCATATATCTAAATTTATTATCATCGTTCAACAATTAATAAATTAAATAATTAATTTACCAATGTAGCTGTCTCGTTTAGATCTTATCGGGCAGAAATTAATGGTCGAACCAAGAGGATATTTATTTGTAAGAGATACGCATACACATGAACTATTCTAAAATCGATTTTGGGACGTGTTTGAGTTAATATATCACCTAACAGGATTTTGCCGGATTATTCACTTTCCTGTCGATTAGTTAGTTAGTTAGCAAATGATTTAGTGCGATCAATGACCAACCAGCGTCTCTATGCAACATTAATAAACTATGTACAGAAATTACAACTGACTGCTAAAGTTGCCCAAAACACCAACAAAACCCTCTATTCTCTAATTTTTTTCACGCCGCTCTGAAAGCACCCTGAATAGTGACACTTTAGCTCTGACCAAAACCGAAAGCATTGACTTTCCAAAGCGTATTTAAATTATTTGCTCGACTTGATTCCCTTAATAGGCTCCTGATCGCTCGGTCGAGGGATGGAGGATTAAGTTTGGGTGAAAATCACCTGGACCACCCACCAAACCCCTAACCCTTAAAGATACTTAACTTGGAAGGATAGTGGCTAATCGCAATTGTTGCTAACCGCTGTTTGGCATTTTTAAATTGGCTTAGCAGGCGATTTGGGATTAGCAACCCTTTGAAATTGATGCCTGTATGTGCGCATGCAGATTTCCCGTAACAAAGAGTGTGCCGACATGGAAAAAGCACTTTAGGTCCATTAGGGACCATAATTCATAAGTACCAAGAGGGATTTGGTAATAGTGGCTAGTTTCTGCTGGTCCCAGTGGCCCTAAAGTTACTCATTTATTATCTGCGCTAAGTTTCATTGTTTTCATTTGCCCAGGTGAATTTTCTTAACGCTGGTACTACACGGCGCACTTTTTTCCTTCGGTTTATTGGCCAGAAAATTGGGCTGCGATCATCAATCGTTTTCGTAAAAAATTTCTGTAAAAGTTGCTGTTTGCTAACTGTGCAATGACGATCTTGGCAGCGATTCGCGGAAAATTAGTCGCTTCTTGGCTCATGTGCTATGATCTGCACATCGTCAGCAACACAAAACAACTTGCACTAAATGTGGGTTTTACTGCAGTTGCGCCAATTTGCGCACCACGACTTCGACCAATCGATTTTAAATGAAAACAACATGTTTTCAAAATGCAGACAATTTAAACATTAAATGAAAACAAAAAGAACAAGAAGGAGAAGTTGGTGTGTACACACTGGATGAAACTCAATCAAACAAGTTTTTTGTAATGAAGTGTGTATGTATTAGGTAAATAAGGCCAAGTACTTTGGACAATTACGTCATCATCAGCCCTGATGGTGTAATACCGTCATAAGAAAGATTGAAAAGTGATTTTCTAGTGCCGAAACCGAAATGTATGTTTCACCCAGCACTGGATTCAGTGCTGTTAGCAGAGCGATAAATCGAACTCAATCCGAAGTCCGGGTTTATTCAACTGCAACTAATCACGTGGAAAATTTATGTCCCTCCAAAGCTATTATTGGCTTTATTATAAAGGAAAAACAAACAAAAGCCAACCCTTTTGGCCGCAAGGGTTAATTAATGAATTTTCGCCTTTTACGTCTTATTAATAAGGCTTCACGGGTCGTAAAATATAGTCCGATTTAAAAATCGCGTATTTTAAGGCCTTTATATTCGCTGGAGATAATTTATAAATACCCCAAAAGAGAGATATGAGCCGGACCTCGTTACGAACGCAACAAAGATAGAAATCTGAAGGAATGCCAATGATGTATCGATGAAAAAGGCCGAGATGTTCGGTTGTTTAAAGTGTTTTTTGTTTAGTTGCGTTGTGTTTTGTTTCGACACGAACAAATGAATGCTACACTTCTCGCACTCCCGATGTTCGCTTGTTTTATGGCCTTGTTCTTTGGGTGTTTTCAAATTTTAATGTCCCGTTTAGGTGATTTCGACGAGTTAACTGGTTTATATGGTTTGGTCACTCTCAGATGGCCAGCTACGTGTAATATAAATTGCGTAGAATTTACACAATTAATGGCGTTTAATTGGAAATGCCCTTTGGGGAGAAATGTGCAGATCGGATATAAATTTAAATAATCTAAGGCTGGAAACACGCCTTTCCCCCAAAGGAAACGTTGGAAAATCTCAATTACTCGCACCCCCCTGTCTGTGGGGAGGTTTATGCACTTAGGCGGCAATTATCGAGCGTGACACCCCCAATCAGCTGGGGGGAGGTCAGGGCAGGATTTAAGATCGAATCGATTAGTCCTGGTATATCACAATCGAATTTTCGGGATTCCCCACGACATGCTGTCGGATTGCTCCCCCGGGATGTTTCGCGATTAGGGCGTAATTTAAACGTCGGGGTTGGTAAGCGATCCATAACAATTGATGATGGTTCACTTAAATGGGGCCCAAATGGGGCGAAACTGGATTGCGGTTTGATCATTGATACAGCCGGTAGTCACATTAATTAAGGGATTTGTACACGCAAGGCCAACTGATGTTCTATGAAAGGGGACAAAGTCAGTACTGGTTAGTGATGAGCAAGAACAAGACCTCTTTTGCACAAATAATAAGGACTCATTTCGAAAATACTGTTGTTTTAGTGGTATARTCATGACTAATATTAGCGCTAAACAGCTCTTAATTTTTCAACGTAAATCCAATTGTTTCACAGATGAATGGGTCATAAATGGTYGGTATATTTTTGCCTTRAAAATGCCYCWACAARTTGGACAAAAATCAGCTTTTTTGCTTCTCAACACTAAAAGCTCGAAGATAAACGAAATAGCTCCAAACGGTTTTTKATTTTTTAGGTCATCCCGTTTTTTACAGGGTGCCCTCAAAAATCAACCTTTTGGTMKTGCAGTGATAAATTTTCTCCTCCGTCCGATTTTCACGATCGTGAGCTCATGTTGAAGCTAAAACTTCTTAGACAATYTAAGATGAAAGTTCGATAAACAGGGCAGCAAAAAAAATTACCCAAATCAGAATTGCCCCGAAATCTGTGATTCTGGGAGATTTTCATCAAGTGAAGTWTACTTTCAAATATTTCGTTCATTCATCCAGCCTAGTATATTGACTTTTTTAAGTCGGCTGGTAACTTTGAGAAATTTTGCTAATCAGGTCAATAGAAAAAAGTCACTTAAATTCCGAAAACTTGATTTTTTTGGAGCCACCCTGTAAATAAACGCGGTGAGCAAAAAATTGAAAAACTTTTTCGAGATACCACAATTATCTTAATATGTGTTGAAATGCAAAAACATGTTTTTATCCAACTGAGAGCATGTGAAACTTTCACCAATTTTG
>NW_026018715.1:13129972-13131054 GCF_020466585.1 Dendroctonus ponderosae
CTGGGAGGATTTTTGTATTTTGGGGTAAAATTGAAGCAAAAACAAACGATTAGAATTACAGGAAAATGATCAAATGCTTTACCCTAGCAGGAAAATAAGCTGCAATTTTTGACCACTGTTTGGCCGGCGCATTTTCATAAAATTGTATCTCCAGAACGGGACAAGGCAGACTGTCGTTTGCGCCACTCTAAAGAGAAACTTTTCCTCTATATATTGGGGAAAGTTTCATTCAAATCACATCTTTTTTAGTTAAGACAAGTTTTCAATAACGCGCAAAAATGAAGGTTGTATTTCAGATGCATTTAATTCTAAAACTGGACGAGTTATATTTACGCCTGTTACGCCACTGCAAAGAGCAACCGTCTCGTTAAATATTGTGAAAGTTTTATTACAGTTCATGGGGCTCTTGAGTTGGGGCAATTTTTCAAAAATCGCTCCCAAGTTTGCATTCCAATGACCAGCGTTTGGTTCGCTCAACTTCAAAAAAATACATCTCCAAAACCTGATGATCTAGAGAGTTGGTGCTCACACCGCAGGAAAGGGCAAGCATTTTTATAAATGTGGGGAGAGTTTCATTTGGAGCCAACTTTTTCCTGAGTTGGGACGAATTTTTAAAAATTTGCCCGCGAGTCTGCTTTCAAACCGCATTGTTTGGAATTTTTTACTAATAAAACTAGACGTCGAGATATTCCTGTTATTTTACCGCAAAGAGGTATATATCGCAAACGCTCTGGCTCATTTTTCCTCCGAGATATGAGCAAAAACGGGCCGGAAAACATGAAATTTTGGCATATCTTGAACCTAAGTGTTTGATATTCAAATTTCGCTTTCTGCGCCAAAACTACTCGAATTTCCTCACTCACGTTGTTACGACTGAATCGAGTTTTCAATTCTCTATCCAACGATGCCAAAACGAATTCTGTTGCTCAAAAGGTTCATGAGAAACTTCGAAAAAAGCAGCGTCATGTTCAAGTGGATTTTGCAACTAAAAAAAAACCACGCAAATCTGAAACTTCTTGAATTCAAGCCTTTTTTGAGAAAACTGCCAACATTTCCCCATCCATGGTTCACTTTCTAAAAAG
>NW_026018715.1:13131154-13146863 GCF_020466585.1 Dendroctonus ponderosae
AAATAGGAGCACTATTTATCAATCTGTAATAAAAGACGTGAGGAAATTCTGTCTTTTTTAAAGGCAAAAATTTTTGAGGCGAAATACCCAAAAATAAGTTTGTAAAAAATATCAATTTTATATTAAGAGATGCAATGGTCACAATTGGTCGTCTAGTACCTCTATTGTTAATAAATCACCCTGTATACAAAACGCACTTTGGACCAAAGTTTTTTAAAGATTAGACGACCTTGGCTTGAACAAATTCAAAACTCATTTAAAAGCAGATTTTCGTGAACTTTTTCTTCAAATTTGCTGGTTTTTAAACGTTTTTCTGGTTAATTGTAAGTGAATGCTTGAAGCTTTAATGGGATTAAATTTCTGGTTAACCCCAGCCCGAACTTTCCAGCTTGACTTCACTTTCTTCCTGCTCTGGTTCGTCTGCTACTGCTTGTCGGTCATAACTTTCGAATGTGAAAACTTAATCCGCAAATATTTTGCTTCTTGCTCAGCTTGTTTTATTCCTTTACTTTCGTTTGTCTCCTTCTTCAGTCTGACCGCCCAAAACGTGAAGCAACGAAGACAAGTCATTGTTCCAAGGCCGCTTTCGATGCAAACAAAAAATTCCACTATTTTGATAAATTGTGGTCAAGTGGTGAATATGCGCGTTTACTGAAGCTTGTAATCGACTAATATTAACGAATTTTCTTTATCGGATCAAAATTAGAAAATTCTCATAAAAAATTCCTTGTTTAAATATCAAGAGATCGTAAAAAATGCACACAAATTACTGAAGAAGAACTTGAAACTAACCAGAACCCATTTATGGAACACAGATATGGTTTACTTGGAGCTTCGGGTTGCGGAAAAACCACTCTTCTCTCCTGCATAGTGGGTAGACGAAGACTGAACGCCGGGGAAATTTGGGTTTTGGGTGGAAAGCCTGGAACAAGAGGTTCGGGTGTTCCGGGCAAACGCGTCGGCTACATGCCGCAAGAAATCGCCCTCTACGGCGAGTTTTCCATCAAGGAAACCATGCTGTACTTTGGTTGGATCTTCGGGATGAATACGCCGGAAATCATTGACCGACTGCAGTTTCTGCTCAACTTTCTCGATCTGCCCAGCCAGAGCAGATTAGTGAAGAATCTCAGGTGAGTGTAGAAGAGTTGTAGATGGTGGATGGCTGCTAATGGGTTTTTTTCAGTGGAGGGCAACAGCGGCGAGTTTCGTTTGCAGTGGCTCTGATGCACGATCCAGAGCTGCTTATTCTGGATGAGCCCACTGTTGGAGTGGATCCTTTGCTCAGACAGAGCATCTGGAACCATCTGGTGCAAATCACCAAAGACGGCAATAAGACTGTGATCATTACCACTCATTACATTGAAGAAGCCAGACAGGCCCATGCGGTATGATCAGTGTTTTTTGCATTAAACCATTAGTAGATATTCGTGCTATCACCTGAAGTACCATTTTGGACGAAATTGCCAAATCAAAACCAATTTTTATTCATATCACGAATTATTTCGTTGCATCAGAATACAAATTGCTCTAATGGTAGACAATTTAAGGTAACCTTCATTTATTTAAATGATACAAGGATGCGTCATTTAGGCGTCTTCAAAGCGTACTTTTATGATACGCAAATTATGCAAACATTTTAACGTCAATAGATGTTTCCGAAATAGATTTCCATTTCTTCCGAAATGCTACCTGCTAATGAGACAAGACAACTGGACAACAAAACAAGGAGAAGTCCGCGTTTACTGTGTTGTACTTTCCCATTTGCAATTCTGTTTTTGTTATTTGCTTTAAGATTTTTTGGAAAAGTTTTGTCATACATCCTTCGAACCAACAGGTTTTGAAAGTGGTTCTTTGCGCCAAAAATATTTAATCTGCAATTAATGAATGGAAATAGTTGAGCAATTAAACACAATGCGATCTTGGCGAACAAACAGCGAAAGAACATGTCAATGGACATTTTTGAATGTAACAGCCGGATGTGATTAAATATGCTGTTTTAGGTTGAATTCGAGTGACAATGTGGTTGAACACTAATTTTTGGCTGTTTTCGTTAAATAAATGTTTAATTGCGGAATTGTTTCTGCATGATGGTCGATTATTGTTACGATTACAACCACAGATTACGCCAATAAATTTCGCTTCCGCAAATCATCCACATACTGATAACCATCTATTCAAGGAAAATTTTGCCTTCAGCCTAATGAAATTTAATCCATCAAGTCTGGGAAATTATTTTCCAGAATCGTCAGTGCTCTGGACCAGCTAGACGCGCTAGCAATTCAAAAGCTCCACCTTAAAAATCGATTTACCTTTTTTTTTTCTTGTTACTTTTTTTTGTTTTTCGAGCAAGCAGTATTTGGGTTTTTAATTTTTGTTAAGATGTTTCCATATTTTACCTTTCAGTTTTTTAATGCAATACTTTTCGTTTCATTGTGCATTCGCGATATTTTTTTCTCAAGAAGCCTCAATAATTGGTCTAGAGTTTTCAAACCCAAAAATCTATTTGGATCGCTTAATTTTCATTTATCGGCAAATTTTCCATGGTAGAAGCTATGAAAGTTTTCTCCGGTTTTTCTGCTTCAATTCCTTCTCTAGGATGGGGATAATTTATTTGCTTCATCTAATTTACAATATTGTGGTTGTTTCGTTCAACGAAACAAGTGATACTTAAGGTTCTTACTTTGATTATTTTGCGTTTATTCCTAAATTGTATTTCGTTTTTAGTGCCTCAATTATATTAACCAATCTTCCAGGGTATTTCACATTTTTTGCGCTATTCTGTTTGGCTTTTTTGCGTCTTTTAGTGTCATTAAAATATTTGCTTCCACTTTCGTAAAAAACAGTTTCTTACGTTTGTTCCCCTAAAATCGTTTTGATAAACTTTCGAAAGCGAGCTGCTTTATCTAAATTTTTCTTAAATCTGGCAGTTGCGTTAATAAAAATTGTTACAGTACTTTCCATTAAAAAGTTGTGAGGCAAAATATCAGCTGCCCAAAACTAACTGTTTCAACTTTGGGCGAAATTTCATTTAAAACTGTGGAAATTATGGAACCAATTTGAAATTGAACCCCATTTCAGTACGGGACCGTGCAAAATCTAATCAACTTCTCTTAAAGATTGGACTAATGAGGAGCGGCAAACTTCTAGCAGAAGAAGCTCCCCATGTTCTACTCACCATGTACGGTTGCACGTCCCTTGAGGAAGTTTTCCTCAAACTCTCCAGGAAACAGGCACAAGTGGGCGGGAGTGTTGGAGCGGCCGTAGGACAAACTGATAACAACATCAGCAGCAACATCAGCTTAGCGACACTAAACTGGGGGAAAAAGGAGCCGATTTCCGTAACCGAAGAAAGTGGAGTTGTGGGCTTGAACTTCCACCAAAGCAAAGAAGTGCTTGTCCAGGAATCCAACGGCCATTTAGATGTAAGTCCATACGGGTGGCGCCCTACAGAAGAACACTCAACTAGCGTGCGTTTCTCCAGTTTGCAGGAAAAGCCTCTTCGGCAAAGCATGGGCTTCAAGAGATGTGTGAAGATTGCGGCAACTGCAGCGAATGGACGACCACCGGCAAAATACGGGCGCTTCTGGTGAAGAACTTTTTGAGGATGTGGCGAAATGTGGGCGTGATGTTGTTCATATTTGCCCTGCCCGTGATGCAAGTGATACTCTTCTGTCTGGCAATTGGAGGCGACCCTCGGGGACTGAAGCTGGCTATTGTAAATAACGAAGTTGACTATCTGAACCAAACGTTCCAGTCGTGCGGCTTTGAAGAAGGCTGCAAGTTCTCGAACCTGAGCTGTCGGTATGTGCATGCCATGAACAGCAGCACGATATCCAAGGTATTTTCCGAGGAAAATGTGAGAATTGGGTTTTGTAAATTTAGAAAAATGTTTCAGAACTACTATCCTAACATAGATTTAGCCAAGGACGCAGTGCGCAGAGGAGAAGCATGGGGCGCGGTGCATTTCACCGAAAACTTCACCGATGCTTTAGTGGCCAGAATAGCGCTGGGGAAGGAAAGCGACGAAGAAACCCTCAATCAGAGCGAAATCCGAGTGTGGCTTGATATGTCCAGTAAGGTTGCAGTTAAGCTCAACTTCCCCAACCCAAAAAAACGCTTGAATTGTAGATCAGCAGATCGGCATAATCCTCCAAAGAGATCTGCAGCTGACGTATCAGAACTTCACCAAAGACCTGCTAAGGGATTGCGATCAAAACGAAGGACTAGCTGAGGTGCCGATTTCGTTCAAAAAGCCCATTTATGGATCAAATCAGCCGTCGTTCACAGACTTTGTGGCACCTGGAGTCATACTAACGTAAGCCTGCAATGAATGCCCAAAGAACATTGGTAGTAACAGTTTGCTTGTAGAATTGTGTTCTTCTTGGCCGTCGCTCTAACATCTTCCGCGTTGATCATTGAGCGAATGGAGGGTCTACTGGATCGGTCCTGGGTAGCAGGTAAGACAACTTCCTATTCGCCTGGAAACATTGTGGTAAAACCAATGGAATGAATTTTGCAGGAGTGTCGCCAGGAGAAATCCTCTTCTCCCATGTGGTGACCCAGTTTGTGGTGATGTGCGGCCAAACAACGCTAGTGCTGATTTTCATGATTTTGGTCTTCGAAGTGGAATGCAAAGGCGACATTTTCATCGTAATCATCTTGACCATCCTGCAAGGTTTGTGTGGAATGTGCTTCGGTTTCGTGATATCCGCAATCTGCGAGTTGGAAAGAAACGCCATCCAGTTGGCTCTTGGTAGTTTCTATCCCACGCTGCTTCTCAGTGGAGTGATTTGGCCAATTGAAGGTGAGCAATTTGGGGAGGATTTTTGGCCATCAATGACTGGTTTATGATTTCAGGTATGCCGACGGTTTTAAGGTATATTTCGACTTTCTTGCCGCTCACGTTAGCGACAACATCTCTTCGAGCAATGATGACCAGAGGATGGTCGCTTCTAGAACCAGATGTTTACTTTGGATTCATCTCGACAGTGGTCTGGATAGTGGTCTTCTTGTCGATCAGTTTAATCGTCCTTAAAGTTAAACGAGGCTGAAGGATTGCTGCTCAATTCTTAAATTATTTGCACACATGTTCAGAATCAGTATTTTGAATACCATATACACGGAGATACAAGTTCTTGGTTAAGGTTTGGTCATATTCGTACGGTTAGTGAATGGAATTTTGGAAAATTTGGACTTTTTGCAATTATTTATAACGTGCCTTGCCTTTCCTAGATAATAAGCTGTATAGAAAATCGGTATAGAAACGTAGATTGTAACTAGTGTTAATTTTGTATTTTTCTACCATTTTCCATTTTGGGCAAATCGTAACAAGTCAATTAACAATGTGATTAATCGGGGAAAGTTCAAAATGTGTTCACCTCTCCATGACCATGTCCATGAGTTATTCAAAGAACGCACAACTTGCTTAAATCGACTCGAATTGGACACAATTCGAGAAATATGATTGTCATTATGTTTAATAGCTCACTTTACTACTTGGATATTTACATTTGTGTTCTAAGTGGTCATTATTAAACCTATTAATAGGGAAATTATATTGGAAAATAAAATTGTAAATGTATATGCGTATCGGTCCGTAAGGAATTGTTAAAAACTAAATATAAGACGTGCTCAAATGTTATTTTGTACTTTGTTATTAGTTGTGGTTTGTGATGTATGTGTTTGTTATAGAAAGTAAATCAAATAAAACGATAAGCAAATATTGCGGAGTTTTTGAAAGTTTTTTGTCCGTTTAAGATGATGGAAGTCATAAATGTTTACAAGAATTATTATTTTTCTGCTTAACCAACTGCACAAAACACGGAGTTTTCGTCAAATTTTGGCTTTTGCTGTGAAAAGTGCAAAAGTTTCACAGGCGATGCTTTGCCTCGTAAAAGCGCCAGTTCATGTTCTGTCCAGTGATGCCGAAATAAGGAGTCAATATCAATCCGTTCTAGAGAAATGAGTTAGAAAGTGACGGGAAACATGAAATTTTGGTCTAATCTTGCTACTAAATATGCGAAAAAACGAGCTCTGTGGCTTAACTGGCTTTTAAGAAACGTCTGAAAAGGAGGCGTCCAGTTTCTTTTCCAAGCGATGCTTAACATCACAACAGCGCCATTTAGTGGTGTCGAAATGAGCGCTCCAGCTCAATTTGTTCCTAAAAAATGAGCAAAAAGATGGAGAAAAACATGAAATTTTGACCCAATCTTGCACCTAAATGTGTGATATTTAAATTTCTCTTTTCGTGTGAAAACTGCCACTAATCATTCACTTCCGTTTTTCAGTAATGACGAAAAAGTCAATCATTTTTGAGCGATTTCACAATTTGGTCAAAACCGTGCAACAATAGCCTTTACCTTAAGGTTTTATGTAACAATCCACACTTCAGTTCCATTGAAACCACACCCTTTAAGAGCACAAATATATTAAAAACTGATACAAAAAATAAATAGCTTAATCAACAGACGAATTATGGCTATAATTTAGCAATCCCGTGGTACTCATTGATGCTTTTAGCCGGCGAACTTTGCAAAAGAGGATAGATCTCCTCCCTGATAGTTCCCCTGGACGATTTACTGCTAGTCGATCCAGATAACTGCAAATCCGAAGTTCCGTACTGTTTCCAAGGACAGACCAGTTTCTCTGAACCAGAACTCCATCGCCTATAGACTAACGCGTTGAAGAACGCTTGCAAAGGATTCGTGAAATCCTAGGCAAAAATATTAATAGAAAATTGAATCTTCAATAAACCAGACGTTATACCATAATATGCCAGAGGACAATAACGGACTCAGTAGGCAAACGGAACCACAGCATCCACATGAGGAACCCGTTGATTAGATTGGGCATCCAACAGATGTAAAACACCAAGTTTATCACGCCAAATTTAACTTTGATAGCGTCCACAATGGTTCTTTCCCTGCTGGTGAACTGGCCAGAAGTGCAGCTGATAATATTCCTCATATCTCTGATGGATTTCAGGTATAGAATCGGATTTACCACCATCACAACCAGCATTGGAACATACGTTATAATGTAGTTGGGCAGGATTTGTAAAACAACTGCTCTAGTTGATAGAGCCATGTGGCAGCTGAAATCATCCGCAGTAAGAAAACGGGGGGTTTAACAGTAAATAGATCAAATTAACCCACTTGGCGTTGGGCAAGTACAAAAGCGACAGCCCAGTGATGGTGGAAATCGCAGGAATGGTCCATGCAAAAAAATGGTAATATTTGAAATGGCCCTCTTTTTGGCTCAGCACGTATCTCATGTCTATGGCGTAACATAGCGTCCAAATCCATGTGGAAGTGTAAAAATACTGAGTCAAAGCCTGGAATCGTCAGTATTAAGCCCATGTCCCATGCATCCGTTTATACGATGGTACGATAATACGAAAGTGTTCCTATTGGTTGGAGATCTGTCAATTCGTACTCCGTCGTACGAACTGACAGATCTCCAACCAATAGAAACACTTTCGTATCATCGTACCATCGTATAAACGGATGCATGGGACACAGGCTTTAGTCGCAAGATTCAAAGTTTTAGTCGAATTAAAGAAAACTGAAGCTTCTGACTGGATCCCAGAACCGGTTTCGGACCTATTTGCTCTGATGAGAGCTTTGGGGGCGATGGAGGATGTTTACAGATTTCTATAAGATAATTATCAGCAATTAAAACTTACCTTTGTTTTCTACTTTTCACAGTTTTCGCTCCTTTTTTGCAATATTTATCAGTAATTGGTACCTTAAATATCAATAACAATCAACAGCTGTGTATATTTTGTTTGTCTGTTTGTCATGGCAACCGATACATAAGCCGTCAAACGCACGTTAATTCAATTGTCACGTCAATTGTTGTGTTTTTCGCTGCGCAAAAAGTCCCAGAAAATCCCAGTTTTTTTCGCCCTTTGTGCGGTRAATTGTTGAAKTTTGGAAAATTTATGTCGCTTTCACCGTGTTGTCATATTTTCCTGACCGGTAGCGCGATTTTGGGCAAAAAATGCGACTTTTACACGGAGAAACTGTCTGACGTCTGCTGTCAAGCTAAACCAATGTCTTGTGCTGGGCCACTGAGTACGTTTACATCGCATTARTTAGCGCGCTTGAAACTATRCACTTTTTCGTGTTTTGTCATCTTTTTGATGATTTCGGAGTTGACAATAATGGGTAAGTACCACTTTTATCACGCTCGTCACTCGCATCAACCAGGCTTTGCATAATCATGCAAAAAATATACAGGGTGTTTACAAAATGTCCGTGTCTAATTCAGGGACTGTGTCAGTTGCAAGCCATAAACCCAGCTGATGAGGACTGATAGGTCCGAAACCGGTTCTGTTCGCGTTTGCTTGTGACAATCTGTGTTTACCCAAGTCTTACCGAAGATATCGCACAGAAAAGTACGCTGGAATCATCATCAACTTCAGGCATAATGTTTTTTTTATTTATCCAAATCATCGATCGAGCAAACACCCCTGTAAGAGATGAGTTTTTCGCATACAATATTTTCAACAATTTGGGAAAATTGAAGAAAATCAGTCACTATTTACCCACAGCGGCTAATAGATCGGCTACCGCTAGCCATACGATGATTTTCCGGCCTCGTTCGGTCGAGAACGAAAACCATCGATGACTGTTGCTAAATTGCCTTCTGGGTAGCACCTAGAAAATGTGAAAACCCATTGAATAAAATCGCTGCACGACAATGAATTATTTTATTACATAATGATGTGTCATCGCATTCAATGTTATTGTTAGTATGTTAGTTGGGAAATCCTGCGATTATTTAACAGAACTATTGTGATTTTAACGTCTAATTGATCTGCTAGGTAGACTGTAGGCAATCATTTTATTGGCTCTGATGAGACTCGCAGATTTTCCTGCAAGAGCTTTAAGAAAATGCCAAACTATTCTACATAGACAAAGATTCTAATGGTGGTAAAGTTGAAAATTTCCTCGACCATAACCACGATCTCAGGAAAAGTTCACTGGGAAAATGTTGAGTTAATTTGTTCAATAGATGTAAAAAAATTAAAAAGCAAATGCACAAAACTGCTCACATTCGTAAAAAATAAAGGTTTGGGCCTTCTTAAATAACCGCAAAACCTCATGGAAAATTTAAAAAATCTCAAAAATAGCCTGAGGATGAGTCAAAATCAAAACGTTTTCCACGTTCAGAGCGCAATTCATATTGACAACTTCATTGTGCAAAAAAAATATGGCAAAGTTTTGGCGTGTGTTTAATTCAGCAAGTGATGAGCGCTTTAAAACAGTTTTTCAAAATTAATTTTGCAAAAACTGGGGCGGATGGAGCCTCGCTTGTCAGACAGTTGAAAAGTGGAAAAAAAAGTGTTCTAAAAGTTTGATACGTGGAGGACCAGTTTCTGATAAAATGAATGTCAAACTTTGAAAAATGCTGGAAAATTCCATCCAATCCTGATCATGATGACAAATCGAAATTTTGCCACAAATAAAACAGACGAAATATATAGAAAATCGACTCTCTCGCTTAATTAGTTAATTTAATATTTGGGATAATTAATCCTTGAGAAACAAGTGCCAAACTTCAACCTGCAAAAACAACCTCGAAACTCAAACGCATTTTTGAAAGATTGTCAAAAATTGCCTGATGGTGACTGAACGTAATAGTGCTGACTCATAACCTCACTTCACAACATAGTTTTCCTCGTTTACAAGGAAGCTTAGGTTTCATGTCGCTACGTGATGTTGAAGGAATGTTTTTTGATGAAAAATCTGATAAATCAGTCGAAAAGTAGCATTTCTTCAAGCTAAATTAGTATTGTTGTATGTAGATAAATGGATCTATTTGGAGTATCCCGAAGAAAATTGCACTGTTTGCATGTGCGACATTGAAATACATTTTTGGTGTTGAAGAGCACAATTTAAAAACTAACCACATTTAAATGTAGGTTTAGTAGCTTTTCCTTCATTTCCACATTTCTCCCGCACTCGTAAGCCCGAGTAAACCCCAGTATATACATATAGAAACGGAGAATCCCTCTTGTAATATTCCAGCAGTAAAAAAATCAAACATTGTTTTCCTATATTAATCGTTAGTAATACAATGATCAATTTAAATTCAATTTAACCACCTTCTATTGTGTTCCTGCTATATTTGCATGAATAATTACCATCCAGTCTCGAAATCATCTTGAAGCGCATAAAAAGATTGACTAGTTTACCTGGTAAATGGCGCCGAATATGCCCAGAGCTGAAGAAAACAGACACACAGTATTATAGGAGTCTGGATCAAAATCCTCAATAATGGTCAGAGCCACATCTGTGCCATTTCCATGATGGCAGCAGAAAGTTTGAATGGTTGGATCGGACATGTTTTCGCACTTCTTCGGCAACCAAAGACTAACTCTTTGACGAAACTGTGAGCAACCGGTAACTTAATCTCAGCGAACTGAAGCCTCAGAACTCCGACATGTCTGGGCTGAGTGAAAATCCTGTTTAGTCCCAGAACCTGCTACTGGGTAAAATTCTGTTTGCACAGTTATCAAAAGCCAAAATCTGGTAATAAAGTAAATGCTTGCTTTAATATTTCAATATAATCATATCAGTTAGAGCTTAAGGAAAACTACATTGGCGTAGACTTTGTTTTTATGTGAACTGCACATTAATGTAGCTTCGGAAACTTAAAAAAAAAATAGGAAACTAATTAATGCCAAATTTACTGCTTAGTTTGAATTTTAATTGAACTGACGGGGATTTTTAGGGCATTTATAACGGGATTCATTACGATTCGCTCCACCAGTGGCAACAAGTGAAGATAAACGAATGTCTAAGCAAATAAATGTTTGTAAAATCCCGATAAGGCTGATAAATGTCTGCAACCGAATCCCGAAGACGCTATTCAATTTTTATCAACTGTTTACGATTTATTTTTAGGTCGAAGCCTACAATAATATATCTATTAATTAAATATTAGCTGCATTTATACACAACAACACCGTACTTTTGCACGTCCCGACGATAAGGTGCTCAAATCTCGCCGTTAAAAAAGTTGATTCTATTGTTGCATATTGAAGCCGAGCACTTTTTAATCAACCAAACGAAAAATTTTATTCGTTGTTTCCTATCATATGGGCTGCACTAGAATCCGCAGGTGTTTTGGTTCAGCTGCCTAAACGCCCAATCGATGAGGTGATTGGCTGGATTCGTATCAATGCAACCTTATTGGCTAAGCTAAAAATCGCTGTAGGGTCTGGAAGGAATTTAACTGCTCTGGGTGTTTCAGAACTGTGAGATCAAACTTCTAGGGAGTGTTCAGGGAATCAGCATGTCTCCTTAAGGAGCTGGTGACGCTTAAGACTTTCAAGTAGAGCCATTTTTGAAAATTCTTCACGTTCAAAGTGGAGCGACTGGACACTAGAAATTTTGCCCAGTTCTACCCACAATAGGGGGCTGCACGTGTGCCAAATTGCGATCAAATTGAACAACAGAATTATTTTGCAGGAATTAACAAACTTACAGTTGAGGATCACCAAAAATTTCATGTTGAACAATCAAAAATCCCTCACGTCCAATTGAGGGCAAATGGACAGTTGAAATGTTGTCCAGGTCTAACCAATATCAGTGGCTAGAAATGAGGAAAATTTCAGCGTAAACAGCCTGCAGGCCGACTTTGCAGCAAAAGACAAACTTTGAGTTGTCTGGCAGACATTTTATTTTCAAACCATTTTCAGAAATGTGCTTAGTCCCACCCTGGGTAGGGAGATAATTTGCCGCTTAGCGCATTTATCAACCACACTTTCAGGCTTACAGACTGGTAAGTTTAACTACAATCGGGTTGAAGAGTAAGTTTTAAAAACCCTTCAAACTATAACTTCTAACTAGACGCTAGACTTTCGCGGCAGTTAAGAGCGGATGATTTGCGTTTCGCTGTTAAAAACTTTAAAGCAAATCGCAGTTTAGGCTGATTTTTCACAAAGTTCCTTAAGGGGACGTTTCAGAGCAAGGGTTCTTCTACTGTTGATGCCCTAAACACTCCCTAAAAGTTTGGCTCCATAGTTCAAAGATATCCTGCAAAAAAAGTGGTTGAAGTAGACACAGATTAGAATATGTGTTAATCTCAGGCACTAACCGGACCGGTTTTAACTAGCAACTGAACCACCTGCAAATTGATCGGTTTTTAGAATGGGTTCATAGGGAAGATGTGAATTGAATGCGGGACATTTGAATGATTAGAAAAATAAATCTTCCAATTGCAAGCAATCCAGCAAGGTCAAGTGGTGATCGAATATCTGCAGGTACAAAGCATTGTATCAACGAAAACCGGAGCCCGCTTAACGCTATTTACCGGAACAAATTATAATTCACTTAAGCTGTTGAGGTACACCTACCAGTTTAACATAGCGCGCCAAGACACCATGTTCCTACCTTAGGTGAACGCACTTAGTCCTAGTAAAGTCGCCAGTTTGCTTGTTGCTACTTTATCAGTTTGTTATTGCGAATCCTTTGGGAATAATGTACGTAAAAGTGCTGGGATTTGTGGCCCTTCTGAGCCTAGTGGACGCCGATAAGAAAAGTTGTGCGAGAATACAAGTGAACAACCAGAAAGTGTATGGAGAGTGTTGTGTGTTTAAACGACATCCTGGGGATGAGGATCTTTCGGAGTTGCTGCAGGAGGCTTTGATTAAAAAGCATCAGAACCTAGATCACGTTCATGAAGGGAAGCTGAGCTTCATCCCCGTCCCCAATGAGCATCAGCATGTTCATTTTCATGGAATGGCGCCTTGGCAACCGATGGGCCATGGAATGGGCTTGAGGATACCGATTCCGCCCTCTTCGCAGGAGAAAGTTGATAAATCCACCACCACTTCAGAAGCACCGAGCGACTTTTCCACCACCCAGTCTCCCGAGGGTCTTTCAGAGGAAAGTTCTGGTGATCTTCCATTGCCAACTGATCCACCCTCCACTCCGACTAAATTGGAGTGTGATCAAGCTACTGATAGTGAAACCGGAAATTTGACTGGAAAAACCATATTGGACAACAGAAATGCGGTTGATGTTCCTTTCAATGCCTGCCCTAGCGGGCAGGCCAGAGACGCCAGTGGGGAATGCGTTAGCTCCTACTAATTCATGCTTTGTTAAGGAAATAGTTACTTATTTTAATAAAAATTTTAGTAAGTTTTGTGCCTTTTTGTATACATATTTTTGCATGGAGGGCCCATTGGGTTCTGAGTTTCTGAGCCTTCAAAATTGTTGTAAGAAATATTGCCCAGACTGGGCCTGATTCGCTGATAGATTTGCGAAATTTGCAGGATTTTTCTAGCTTCGGGTGGTGGATTGTTTGAAGAGAAAGATTTTCTTAATAGCACCTAATTTTGACTAAAAATACAAAAAGTCATCAGAGTTGTGATCGGTTAAAAATAAAACGTTTTTTGTTCAATCTGCGACTGTCGGCCTTTAGCAGTCGCTCTAAATTGCTTGAGATCTACCGGTTTGATGTTTTTTCTGATGAGAATCCGTAGAGGATTCTTAGCGATCTTTGAGAGTTCGAGAATTCTAAGCGTTCCTTATTCTCTCTATAAATCAGGCACAATTTTTCAGCCGAATTTTGGCGCAAAAATTCGTATTTTCATTGTTTAATTTTAGAAAATATCACGCTTCTGAAGTGGTTGAAAATATTAAATCAGTAGCAAAAACAGTCAGGGGCGGATTAAAGCTTTATAAGGCCCGGGACTGCAATGAATATGGGGACCACTTAAGGGCAGTAAAATGGGAACATTTTTTGAATGATCTTCAATGAAAGTAGTAGTACGATTCTTTAGAAGGCAAATTGATTATGGAAAATAAAAAAAAAAGCTACAATCGGCAGTTTTTTTGGTTTTTGTGAGTACACAGCAAATGAACGGATTTTAATTTAGTTTGCCCCATATTGAAGGTATTTTTAATACTTGAAAAACACCTTTTTTCAATAGCATCAATGGTTCAAAAGTCGCGCGCTCAAAAACCGGTTTTTGCACTTTCTTTGATTATTTATACAATTATTAGATATTTTTTTTCTTTAATGGGTTTCAGTCAAAATGTTCATATCGTGTATTTCATATAACGTTTCGGCGAGACAACAGCGCCATCATCAGATTTAAAATTCAACACAAACCCATAACTGGGAAACATTGGATTCTTTGCAGCCTAAAAACAGGCATTTTTGAGGAATTATTGGATGTTTTGGTTCTTGTCTCGGAAACGATCAAAAATTGCGAAATAAAAATGCGAACCTTTTTTACTCACCACTTCAAAAGCTGTATTTATTCCTAATCGTTTCAGAGTTAAAGGCAAAAATGTTCAATTTTTGCACGTAAATTTCAAGATTTTCAAGTATTGAATAGAAGAGATTTACTTTGCCCTAATGAAATGTTTCCAGAGATTCTTATTCGTTTTAACGTTAGGAGCAAAAATATAAAATTGCACTTCATAAAATTTAACTTAAAATCTGGAAGTTTATTAGATTTTTTTTAAGTTTAAAAGGGTTTTATGCAAACCTTTTCAAGAGCAATCTTTCTTTCATCCGGTATAAAACAAAATTCCAAACTTGCAATGAAATTGATCCAAAATTAGGCAATTTTGAAGAGCCGTTGAACATTTTGGCTCATACCTCAAAGGCTCAATTTTGGCTTCACCTACTAAACATTTTCAAAAATCTCAATTGTTTGAGAAAAAAATTTTAAATATCCATTTTTGTCGAGTAATCTCTAAAAATGCAAATTTTATAGTTTCTTGCAAGTCCGTCTTCAATGTAGTTCATGAGTATGGAACTGGGCCCGGCATCTAGGGAATTGAACTAAAAACATCCGCACTCATTCACCATTGCATAGCGCCAATGGAAGCGTTTTTTTGCTGTGTGAAACTGAAAATTTTCAGATTTCTTCCCCATTTGCTTGAGTCCTAGTTGATAGGAATATACAGTGGTGTTCAGAAGTGTATCAATCACCAGATTCGTCAGTAAGGGAGTGTACGTGAATGGTGTGTGTGGTGCGTTTAAGTGCTGTTCTTTAACTAGTTTGATATGTTGTTATCATAAGTTTATCGTTATCAGGTGTTATCTTCTATTTATTTGCTCAACCAGCAGTTATTAACAGGTATAATAACGTGGGAAACTTGTAATTCTATACAATAACAAACAGTCTATTTTAAGTTCATTACTAATGAAGGTTGCCTTTCGTCCCAGAATGAATCCTCCTTGGCTCTTAGAAGATATTCAGTGCTTCTTTGATCAGACACCTTTGAAATTTTAAGCTTCATTTCCTCTGCCTGCGCCCCCCAGTAGCGCCAGGCCACATTGAGGCCTCCACTCAGGCCAACTCAGGCTGGCGTAGGGGACAAATTTCTATGTAAACAATTCCCTTAAAAGTAGCTGCATTCATGTAAATGCAGCCACAATCGTGAAAAATGAACTTGAAGAACCAGACCGTGCTTTTAAAATATCATCTGGTCGATTCATTCGAAATGCATAAAGTGTGGAGGCGTTTATTAGGTGGCACAAGACATGCAACCGATTGTGAACACGGTTTCACTTTTCCTCTCATAATGCCTGGCAAATTGTTTAATTTGTCTTGAATCTATGAAGGTTTTGTCATCTTTCCTGGAAAATGCAGACGATTCATGAATCAATGCTTTCCATGAGTCAGGCTGCCAAAAATAGCAGCTTCGTTGAGGAACTGATGATTTTTGCGTGTTTT
>NW_026018715.1:13147862-13149335 GCF_020466585.1 Dendroctonus ponderosae
CAAAAATTGAAAAAAGTCCATAAAGAGAATGAAGACTGCTCATGTAGATAGAGAATTGCGAGCAAGCAACCCGCGAGAAGCGCATTTGCATAAAAATATCAAACAATAAACTCATAAAAAACATCTTTGGGACCCAAATAAAACTCCATTTGAAGCATTTGGAGATGGTTTATTTTTTGAGGAAAAATTTTATTGTCTGTTGAAAATAAGCCTCACATTTTTGGCTTATTTGGTGCGACTACAGCCCTGCCGATCTCAAGGCTTCTCAGCCTATACTTAGTGAGAAGGTGTGCCACTGAATGGCAAATAAAGAAAGACTGGCGATTGATTGTAGGCCGTTCTAGACATTATTTGTTGTTCTGCCATATCTGATAAGTCGACGACCTGTAATCTTTCTTTACCTGGAACTCCATCGATCTTCTATGGGTATCGATTGGACTTCCGTGGCATTGGAGAGTTTGATTCGTGTTTTCACTCCTTTAAGCATTTGCTTCGCCTTTGATTTGTTACTCACATAGTGTGAAGCTGTAAAATCTTAGTATTCATTACATCATTTCCATCAGTTAATAATGAAGTCATCTGAAAAATCACACAGTTCGAAAAAATCAACGTATGATCTCATCAATGAGTGTCCTGCTTATTATACATATATTTAAAGTTAAAAGGAAACTGTTTGGTTGTAAATAATTTACTTCCTCCTGGCCAAGCCAAATCGATACGTATATTACCTTGCCACAGATTTCAGTAGGTATTTATAGGCGTTAATTGCAAATGACCCAGATGGTTTAACGTGTGGGTGTAGACGATTTTTTAATGTAAAAGAGATCATCCAGAAGAAGGGCCAATTTACACATTTTTCCTGTTTTTTAATCATTGAATTTTCGCCAATTTATTCAACTTCAAGTTTCAGTTTTGATGTTTCCAATGATAATTAGATCAATAAATGAAGCAAAATGGAAATTTTTCCCAATGTTATTGCTGCCTTGACCCACTTAGTGTCTATGACGACTACACTAAATATACAAGAGTTGCATGATGATCTTTTATCAAATGCCCCCTTTTTCTCCATTTTAAGCCCTACTAATTTTTGATTTTATTTTTTGCAGTGCAATGGAGTATATTATAAGGTGCCTTCTGCTGGCGCTTTTAGGGCCATTTTTCACATTCGCCCAAGTTCCACAACGATTTACCGCACAAAATCCTTGCACTTCGAAGGGAACATGCCAGGAGTGCATCCAGACGCCGTCTTGTGCTTGGTGTTACGATCCGGTAGGCATTTTTTTAAGACGAGACGAATTAACATGCAAGTCGGAGTTTTAGGCATATTTACCGGTTTAAAAATCTCAACTTTCCAGCGCGGTTTATCTGCGTCGAATAATCCCACATAGCAAAATGATATTCCCAGAATATACCTGGAACATTCATGTGATGTACATGCATATTCCTGGGACATACATGAGTTACATTATGAAC
>NW_026018715.1:13150334-13161687 GCF_020466585.1 Dendroctonus ponderosae
TGAATATACATGCATGTATATTCCACGAACATTCATGTTAGGAATGTTCACCTATGTATATTCCCAGGATATTCCCGCAATGTTCTGTATATTTTCTGCATTCTGGGATATTCATAGAATATCAAATGCTATCTGGGATGTTAGCATTTAATGCCGGATGCTGATAAGAGAGCGATTTAGTTTACAAATGCATATTGAAATTACCACCTTGCCCCAAATGAGGTCATCGTTTGAAAATCTGGGGCTTTCGGGATATTAAGTCCTCGTCTGATGGCGTTTGGTCTAAGCGAGTTAAAAAAATCCTTCACCTTCCGCTTTTTTTGGGCCAAAAATCAACTTTTTACGAGTGTGTTTAAGCTCAATGCAAATCCTTCGGCCTAAGACCTAAATTAGCTCGTTGAATGCCTCGTTTCTTCGCGATCAAAAAGGTGTATTACTAAAACCTCGCGTTAGAATCCCAGAGTTTTTTCCCCAATTCACTCAACAATGATTAGAAACATTTCCATAACTGTGTGATTTTTTCCCCAAGCATTTCGTAGGCAGCGCCAGATGTTTCCAACCGTCGTTTCCTCTCTCATCGAAAGAAGATCAATGCAAAGAAGAATTTACGCACAATCCAGATAATATTCAGAGCATATTGTCGAATCTAGAATTGTCGAAAGCGCAGCATGCTGATGCTAATGAGAATAATCATTGGAGTCTGAGCCATGAGACCAGTTGGAATCAGTCGAGCAGCTGGCAGAAGAAAGGATCCGCAATGTACGGCTATAAAGGCAGTAAAGGGCAGCAAATCGTGCAGGTGGCGCCTCAGAGGATCAGCCTGAAGTTGCGAGCTAGTCAGTGTTTAATGTGATTTTTTTATTAGGAACTTTTGGTTGATTGTTGCGTTTTCATTAGGGCAATCGTACAGTATATTCATGAGCTACACCCAAGCTGAGGACTATCCAGTGGATCTTTACTACCTCATGGACCTCAGTAGGTCGATGTTTGACGACAAAGAGAAACTGTCTCTATTGGGCGACCAATTGGCCACCACTATGCAGCGGGTCACGTCGAACTTTACATTGGGATTTGGGAGTTTTGTGGATAAAGTGGTGATGCCGTACGTCAGCACCCTGCCAGAAAAGTAAGTTGGGCTTGTTTGGTAAGCGCCGCATCAGTTAGGAAGTCTTTTTTCTGATATCTGATCTTGGTTATGTTTTTAGCGTATAATGTGCCGTTGTTTTTTTAAATGTTTTTTCCCAATTTTTATCTGTAGGCTGATAAGGCCCTGTGACGTGTGCGTGGCACCCTACGGATTTCACCATCATATGAGTTTGAGCACTAACACTTACATGTTTTCAGTAAGTCTTTTTTACACGGTCGATTGATACCTTCTTCTCATCTATCTAGTTTCATTCGCTACTGCGTCTAGCTATTCATAGAGACCTCTGGGTATGCATGAGTGTTTGATGTATTAGCTGTGGTAACATTTCCATGAGTTGTGATTATTTTAGGGCAGGGATGAGCAACTCGCCCGCACATGCTATAAGATTTTTTGCATATGCGGGAAAAACATGCACGCACTTAGACACGAAACTTAAAACAACAACAGAATGTATTTAAATTCTTAAAGGTTTTCGCCGGATTTAGCTGTGAAAGCTAATTGTATTTTTGGTGAGTTTTTCTGGCCAAAAAATGTAACCATTTGCTGATGGGTTGAGCATTTTTTTACTGCAATTTTGATAGATAAAATAACTTTGGGAGTGGATAATTTCTGATTGTTTCAAGCAATTTTCTGAGGAGTAAACGTCCAGACTAGGCCTGGGTAACTCAGTGAATTTTTAGGAGTTGGCGCAGTGGTACGCAAATGGTTTGGTAACTCAGTTCCGTTGCTGGGAAAATGTTGATGACTTTTTACCTGTTTTATTTTAAGGGCCATTTATTAATATTTTTAAAATTTCTTCAAAATTTCACAAATTTCCAGTTTTAGCCAAGTCAGTCTTTCTTCTAAATGCTCAATTTTCGAAAGTGGTAAGGTATTTTCCGCCAAAAATTATGTAATAAATTTCGAATCCTTCGTAGCTTTGTAAACACTTTTGAAATCCCTTTCCAGCTTCGAATTTGGAACAAAAATCGAATGATTTTCTATCAAAAAACGGGCAGAATAAGCGAGTGTTTATAACAGATTATTTGGAAATTTCGTCATCTTCATTCCTCTGAAGACTGTAGAGTTTGCTAAAAAAATGTGTTTTTTTTTTAGTTTTGACTGAATTTTTTTCCCTTTACTTTCTACTCAAAAACGCTCTATTTTGAAGTTTCACTTAAAGGTTACAAGATAAATTTATAGCTGTAAACATTTTTCAAAAACTTTTTTCAATGTCGAATTCGGGACAAAAACGAAAATAAATTTCTCCTGTTTTTTCCCAAAACCGATCACAAAATTAAAAGTTTTTAATCGAAAACGCAAAACAAAAACATTATTTTCTGATAATTTTCGTCTTTTCTGACAATAATGGGGTCTTTTCAGCAAAAAATAAAATTAATTTTGCTAGAAAATTCGCCTCATTCATCGGTTTGCAGAGAACTTTAGAAAACCCATTTCAGCTTCGAATTTGCACCAAAACCAAATAATTTTATTCAGTTTTTTGCCGAAAGTAATTAGGATTATATTTAAAAAACGACCAGAGAGCAAAAGTTTTAAAAAAATATTTGGAAAATTTGCCGCTCTCATCGCTCTGAATCATTGTAAAGTTCCAACGCAAAAATCGCATTATTTTTTAGTTTTACATAAAATACTGGCAATTTTCAGGTACTTTCTGTGAAAAATTATAAGATAAATTTTATTGGAAGACTCGCCTCCTTAAGCGCAAAAAATGTTTCAAACATTTTTGCAGCTTCGATAATAATTATTTCTATGTCTTTTTCCAAAAATATTTCCCCGAACTGAAAAAGCGAAAGTTTATAGTCATTTATGTGGAAAACTCTTGGAAACTGGAGTTGCTTCACTTTTAGGTCAATGTTTCTAAACAACACTGTCTCTAAACAGCAAATCTGCGTTTTTCCTAACGTTTTTCTGTAAAATACTGGCAAACAGAATCTTTTATGAAAAAAAATTAAGACATCGATTTTACAAGAAAACTCGTCGACTTTCTTTGGGCTCAGTTCTGTTGCTGGGAAAATCTCGATTACTTTCTTTTAGTTGTTTGAGCCAAGTAGTAAAATGTTACTCAGAAAAAATGTTAATGACCCTTTTTTCCACACACTGATTTTACTGGATAAATGTCCAAACTGTATGATTTTTGTTCGTCAATGTTTTCGTCAAAATTCGGTACCTCGGATGGATTTTCTACAAGGCGGCAAATAAAAAAATGCAAAATTTGGCTCAAAGTTTGGCATGCTCCTAGTTGGACAAAAATGAGAGATTTTATGGATCTCAACTTCAAAAGTTTACAGGGAACCCAACAGCTCGAAACGGTTTTTGATTTTTTTCGCAATATCCTTTGTTTACAGAGTGGTCTCAAAAAATTTACTTGGTCTCATGGTCATCATCATGGTCTTGCAGCGATAAATTTTCTGCTCTTGGTACGATTTTCACAGTCTTGAGCTCATGTTGAAGCTAGAACTTCATATAAAATTTAAGAGAAAATCCAAACCAGAATTGCCCCCGAAATCTGTGATTCTGGAAGATTTTCAAGTGAAGTTTGCTTTCAAATATTTCGTTCATTTATACAACCCGGTATATTTTTTTTTTCCGAAAAGTCAGCATCGGTTTAGAAGAAAAAAAGTCATCTCACAAAATTTCTGCGACATTTTTCGAGATACCAGGGCCCGTGGCGTTGAAATAAAAAAAAAAGGTTTTTTGCCCAGCTAAGAGCGTCTGGAACCTTGACCAATTTTGCATTGTTTCATGTACTAACCGAAAAAGAATTGCACTAAATAACGCTTCAAATTCATCAGTGGACTTTTAATTTGAAGAGCAATTTGTATAAATGTAGTGTTTTGAGTTGTGGCCCGCGCGCAATTTTTGGATGTATAGTTGGTGAAAAAAGGTTGCTTGTCCCTGTTCTTGGTATAGAATCGCTATTTTGGCTCGTTTTTTGCCCCGAAGGGCTGAATCGTTAAAATCACTGAACCTTTGCAATCAATAACCCCAATGGCTATTCTATACAAAAAATCAACTATAAATATTAGTAGTCCAAGAGAATCGAGAATGATATGCGGATGTGTCCAAGCATGAATGCATGTAAGGTAGCTAGAGGATGTTGGGTGCTGAACATAATGCCGGATAGGTTTCTCAGGCCTATAGATCTAGAACGAAACTGAAGTGGCCTGGAAAAGGGGCACAGGAACTTGGGCTTTGATTAATCAGGGGCGGTAAACCCTTGCTTCCTGTTCCCTGCGAGATTCGTTGGCGTTTTGTATAAATCCAACGTAAAATTTCAGTAGCAAAGTGTTAATTATAGGTGTGTTAACTCGTTCCATGCATCTTGATGTTAGCCTTGTTTATGGTTTGTAGTTTAGAGCATCCTTGCGATCAATGCGCTGGCCCCTACGGCTACAAACACATGATGACCTTGTCTCAAAACACCTTTCAATTTTCCGTAAGTGAATGGGCACATTTGCCGCTGACCAATTAACTCCTCCTCGTATTATTATTTGGCTTTAACGTTTTCTATTAAAAAACTGTAACCGCCGATTTTAATACTTTCTAGATTATTTTAACCATGAGTTTTCCCTCGATTACTTTGCGCTCAATGCGAATTTATCCCGATTGGTTTGAACTAACTGGGTTTTTCTTTGGAGGTTTTACCCTTCAGGTGGCCTCTTTTTTTCGGGCATGGTTTGCATGGGGTTTTCCTGTTTTTTAGATGTGAAACCGCTAATCCTTGTACAGCCAGTTTTCCTTGTTTTTAATGCACACATTAGGCAGGTTAATTCATGTTCACGCCCTTTTACTAATTTGTATATTTCATGTATTTATCATATAGTTTAACCCTCTTTGGCCGCCAATGGCTTTTAAATTGCACTAATTTCAAACGAGGAAAAGCTGTTGATTTAAAGCCCGTGTCCCATGCATCCCTTGGTACGATGATACGATGGTACAAAAGTGTTTCTATTGGTTGGAGATCTGTCAATTCGTACGACGACGGACGAATTGACAGATGATACGATGGTGTGTTTCTATTGGTTGGAGGTCTGTCAATTCGTACGACGACGGACGAATTGACAGATGATACGATGGTACGAAAGTGTTTCTATTGGTTGGAGATCTGTCAATTCGTCCGCCGTCTTACGAACGGAGGACGAAGTGACAGATCTCCAACCAATAGAAACACTTTCGTACCATCGTATCATCTGTCAATTCGTCCGTCGTCGTACGAATTGACAGACCTCCAACCAATAGGAACACTTTCGTACCATCGTATCATCGTACAAATAGATGCATGGGACACTGGCTTAAGGGCTTTGGCGGGAGACACTAACCAATTAACACTCACACATGTTTATTTTACATGGATTACATGGCTTTCATCTGTTGTTATCGATTTATCTAGCGAATGGTGAAGCAGGCGAATGTTTCTGGGAATCTGGATGCTCCTGAAGGAGGCTTTGATGCCATTATGCAGGCGGTAGTTTGCCGCAACCAGATCGGCTGGAGAGAAAAGGCCAGGCGATTGTTGGTGTTTTCTACCGATGCCAGTTTTCATTATGCTGGCGATGGAAAAGTAAGAAGTGCTGAAAATAGGTGAACCTTGTAATGAAAGTTATATTTTAGTTAGGCGGCATTGTGAAGCCAAACGATGGAAGTTGTCATTTGTCGCGCGAAGGCTACTACAGCGAGTCGTCCTATCAGGATTATCCTTCCATCGAACAAATCAATTTGGCCGTGAAGAAAAATGCCATCAATGTGATTTTTGCGGTCACCGGTAACACTATTGGCGTGTATGAGCAGCTGGCAAAGCACATAGAAGGCGCATCTGTGGCCAAGTTGGAAAAGGACAGTTCCAATATCGTGGAGCTGATCAAGGAGCAATACGAGCAGATTTCCTCATCGGTAGAAATGAAGCATAATGCTTCCAGTGCTGTGAGCATTCGGTTTTTCACCAATTGCCTCAACGCTTCTGGAACGGTGGTTAATACGAATAAATGCGGAAACATCAAGGTAGGGCTCAGGACCTTAACTTACTGCTGGGTTTCCTCATGTTTTTTTTTATTTATTTCAACTGATTGCAGGTTGGTGATGTGATCAATTTCAAAATCGACATTGAGGTCCTCAAGTGCCCGAAAGAGCGAAAAGATCGCTTCCAAACTATCCAGATCTACCCAGTAGGGATCAACGAAAGCCTGATCATTGACTTGGAAATGCTGTGCGAGTGCAACTGCGAAAAGCCTGGCGATAAGGTAAACCCCCGAGCAGCGCCCTGCAAGTTTGTGCTTGAACTGTTCGATTGTTTGCCAGTATTACCAAGAAAACGCGCCGGCTTGCGGCCTGCATGGTACCTACAAATGCGGCATTTGCGACTGCAACCCGGGAGCATTCGGGAGACACTGCGAATGCAGCGGAGACGAAATAGCGAAGCATCCGAAAACAATCGGCTGCGCTCCTCCAAACAGCACAACAGGAATTGAGTGCTCCGGCAGGGGCACATGTATTTGCGGACGATGCGATTGCGAGTCTAGAGGATTGGGTACTGAGGTAAGCCAAGCAATGGCAAAAAATTACGAAAATTCTCAAAAAACTTCTAGTTGCACATTTTTTCCTCTCCTCCTCACAAAGCTGTTATGTTTAGAAAATCTATGGGGACTACTGTGAATGCGACAACTTCAGCTGTGAAAGACACATGGGTGAACTTTGCAGCGGCGAAACTCATGGAACTTGCGACTGTGGCGTCTGCAATTGTAAGCCTGGATGGACGGGGTCGAATTGTGCATGTGAAGAATCGAATGCTGGCTGCTATCCGCCCGATGTGATCGAAGGGGAGATTTGCTCCGGCCATGGAATGTGTGTGTGCGGGGCCTGCGTGTGCGAAGATACCCAAGAAAGTCGATACTCTGGCAAATTTTGCGAAAAGTGCCCGGTGAGTTTTCATCTGCTCATGATCAGGCTTTAAAAGCCCTGTTTCGGGCGCTAAATGTATGAGGCTGATGGATTATTGGAAGTGGTTCGGAGCGATAGCAGAATTTGCGCGCGATTTCCTGCTGGGGAACATTGTTTAAAATTTTGGATTTATTTTCCTGGGGTTCAGTCAAAATGTGAAATAAAAATGTTCATATCGTTTATTTCATATTACGTTTCGGCGAGATCAGATTTAAAATTCAACACAAACTACAAATAGTTGTGGTTGTCGTTCAAACTATAATAATAATAATTGTTTAAGTAATCAAAGAAAGTGCAAAAAGCGGTTTTTAAGCGCGCGACTTTTGAACCATTGATGCTATTGAAAGAAAGTGTTTTTCAAGTATTCAAAATATTTGTTTGCTTACAAAAACCAAAAAATCACCGACTGTAGCTTTTTTTTTTTTAATTATCTATAATCACTTTAGTTTTGCTTCTGAAGAATCGTACTATCACTTTTTTTGAAGGTCTTTGTACACGTTATAAGTGTGAGTAATAAGCTGAAAATCAGGAATTTTTAATGTTAAACGTTACAGGGTAMATTTTTGTCAGRTAAAATTTCCRAATCGGTTGCTTAATTGCTATAATTTTCTGCAAATTGTATGCGTTTAATTATTGCTCATAGCAATACCAAAAAAATCATAGCAATTAAGTAACTAATGTGGAAATTTTCTCTGAAATTAATTTACCCTTTARCTTYTATCATACAAAACTCCTTTSATTTTCAACTTGAGGTTTAAACAATTGACCCTTCAGTAATAAATATTTCCTTTATTGTACGTTGTAGTATAACTTTACGAGTAAAATAGACCCTCAAAGAAGTCTCCGACGTCGCTAAACAAAACTTATTTGGAATCTGGCAAGAGCTTTTCTTACATAACAAACAGGAATAAACAAAAACATGAATATTTTAATTTATACAACTCATAAAGTGTACAAAGACCTTGAAAAAAAGTAATAGCACGCTTTTTTCGAAGCAAAACTAATTTAATTATAGAACATTTAAAAAAGCGATCAAATCGGCGGTGTTTTTCGTTTTTTGAGTAAACAAATGAATGGATTTTAATTTAGTTGAATATGAATGAATATTTTAAGCTAAAAGTTAAACAACTTATAAAGTGTACAAAGACATTCCAAAAAAGTAATAGCCCGCTGTTTTAGGAGCAAAACTAAATTAATCATAGAACATTTAAAAAAGGGCTCGAATCGGCGATTTTTTTTGAGCTTACAAATGAACGGATTTTAATTTAGTTGAATATGAATGAATATTTTAGGCTAAAAGTTAAACAGCTCATAAAGTGTACAAAGACCTTCAAAAAAAGTAATAGTATCACGCTTTTTAGAAGCAAAACTAAATTAATTATAGAACATATAAAAAAGCGCTCGAATCGGCGGTTTTTTCCGTTTTTTGAGCTAACAAATGAACGGATTTTAATTTAGTTGAATGTGAATGAATATTTTAGGCTAAAAGTTAAACAACTCATAAAGTGTACAGACCTTCAAAAAAGTAATAGCACGCTTTTTTAGAAGCAAAACTAAATTAATTGTAGAACATTTAAAAAAGCGCTCAAATCGGCGGTTTTTTTCGTTTTTTGAGCTWACAAATGAACGGATTTTAATTTAGTTGAATATGAATGAATGTTTTAAGCKAAAAGTTAAACAACTTATAAASTGTACAAAKACCTTCARAAAAAKTAATAGTAGCACGCTGTTTTAGAAGCAAAACTAAATTAATTRTAGAACATTTAAAAAAGCGATCAAATCGTCGGTTTTTTTYGTTTTTTGAGCTTACAAATGAACGGATTTTGATTTAGTTGAATATGAATGAATATTTTAAGCGAAAAGTTAAACAACTTATAAAGTGTACAAAGACCTTCAAAAAAAGTAATAGTAGCACACTTTTTAGAAGCAAAACTAAATTAATTGTAGAACATTTAAAAAAGCGTTTAAATCGGCCGTTTTTTTTCGTTTTTTGAGCTAACAAATGAACGGATTTTAATTTAGTTGAATATGAATGAATATTTTAAGCTAAAAGTTAAACAACTTATAAAGTGTACAAAGACCTTCAAAAAAAGTAATAATAGCACGCTTTTTAGAAGMAAAACTAAATTAATTGTAGAACATTTAAAAAAGCGATCAAATCGTCGGTTTTTTTCGTTTKTTGAGCTWACAAATGAACRGATTTTAATTTAGTTGAATATGAATGAATATTTTAGGCTAAAAGTTAAACAACTTATAAAGTGTACAGACCTTCAAAAAAGTAATAGCACGCTTTTTTAGAAGCAAAACTAAATTAATTGTAGAACATTTAAAAAAGCGATCAAATCGGCGGTTTTTTCGTTTTTTGAGTAAACAAATGAAAGGATTTTAATTTAGTTTGTCTGATAAAAGTATTCAACTTTTGTTCAAGCGTTTTTTTGCACTTTCTCTGATTATTGAAACAATGTGACATCGTCCCGAACAACTTCCAATAATCGTTTAATAATCGTTTTTTGAGCTCCTTTGAGTAAGCGGTTTGTAAACTAGCGACTGAGATTCTCAAATTAATTCCTAATTGTCGCTGAAAATTGTCCAATAATTTTCTGCGGCTTTCAGACATGCCCGGACCGCTGCTTGGAGTATAGAGACTGCGTCCAGTGCCAAATGTACCATACCGGGCCTCTTAAGGAGCCCGAGCTTTGCAGTGCCAATTGCACAAATGTGCCTGTTCCAATCGCTGTCGATAAAGTGGAAGGTACGTGGATTTTTGAGTTAGCCCGTGGCATATTTGGCTGGAAAAATGTTTTGGGGAATTGAAACTGCAAGTTGTTTTGCGGAAAGTTGATTTATTCAAAATGTTCAAGTTTTATCAGCGTGGGGCACTTGTCGACTGGTGGACACCCCGCTGTATTTCCAGATTCTTCCTTTTAAACTAAGACAAGCGGGACTATACACTATACACACTGTCCAGAAGTCGGTGAACGACGCGTAATGTTTGTAGCTACAATTTAACGATGAAATAACTATAGTAATACTTTGAGACTCCTTAAATCGCATATATGAACAGTAAACTTAAGAACGAGCAAACGGCTCCTGCTAGCACTGCGGATATCACAATCATTATGGTGACTGAACTTTTCTCCTCCTCTGTATGCACCCTGAAATTGGAGAATTTGATGTGACTCTCCCTAAACTTTGAAGGTGCTTACGTTGTGGGAACCAGCGTAACGCATAAGCTGATCAGGTAGCCGTTGGAGAAGGAAAAGATGATGATGAACAAAATGTAGGGCACGTCGAAGAACAGAACTGGCAGATTCACTCTGGGTAGGGCGTTCGAAAAGAGGAACAGCGGCAAAAAGGACATTCTAGCCACTGCTATCGCCAGAATAAGCAGCTGGTTATCCGGCTGAAATTGATCGGTGTTTTTCAACATTTCAGTGCTTTTGCTATTGTCTTTACCTGTCTGACTTTGCCGGCCAGCACACGGCCGCATAAATCACACAGACTGGCAATTAGGAATGTTATCACAGGAACAAAGTACATTTCTGGAATACATATGCATGTGTGAGGAAGGATTTTGAAGCAACTTGGAGAAACATCAACTTACCAGCCCAAGGGTCGCCCCCTTTTCCGGTTGTCTCTTGCGATACCACTAGGGACATAAAACCCGGATACACGATGGCAGTCGTTCCCACAACGATGATCAACGAGCTGACGCACATCTTTGTAGATGTAGATGAGGCTCGAATAATGCTCCATATTCTCGGAAAGAACTTTCGGTGAGCGAACGTTACTTCCACGTTGGGATCGTTGCCCACATTGTAGATAAAGTATTGAGAATTCCGTTTCGAGTACCAGTAAACCGCTATTGTGACTAATACCAGCAAAGTACCTGCAATGAATAGTCTTATACAGGGTTATTCGCGCTATACGGCACGGAAGTTTGCGGCTAAACCGTTTGATTTTTAAGAAGTATTATTTTATGAATTGTCCGACGCCTGCCGAGCGCACATTTTTAAAATATTTTTGTAATGTACAGGGTGTCCCAAAGGCTCTAAAGGTATCAAAGTTGCAGATTTTTAAATGTCTAATTTTCACGTGTCAAATGCTTTAGAATTATTTAAGTTATGTAAGCGTAATTTATAGTGAAGTGTAACAAGATATAATATTTTATATCCCAATGATAATAAACTTACCATGTTACAGGGTCTACACAAATTTAAACTAATCAAATAAGAACTTCAAGTGGCTCTAGCTTGATTAATTTAAATACAA
>NW_026018715.1:13162686-13189457 GCF_020466585.1 Dendroctonus ponderosae
AATTCGAATTATTTAAAAAACCTTTAGATTTAGACATTATAAATCTTATTAAAACAAACACTTATTTTGCTCAGAGAATCCAAAAATGCAATAATTTATAGGGTATTTCATTTGGAAAAACACAACGTTGATACTTTTAGGGCTTTTGGGACACTCTGTACATTACAAAAATATTTTTAAAATGTGCACCCGATAGGGGTCTGTGGATGCATCAAATAATACTTTGCAAAAAACAAACGGGCTAGCCGCAAACGTCCGTGCCGTATACGTGAATAACCCTGTATAAGTACAACTTGAAACAGTTAGGTTTTAGTAAGTAGAAGAACTGGAAACGATGCTGTTTTTGCGGCATTTTTCAAGCAGCTTTTGATTGAAAACATTGAAAGTGTTATTGATGCGAGCAGTGGAAATTCGCCAAAACTTGAGCGCAATTTTTTTGCAATCCGTTTACGCACATCCATGGGTCTCAAGTAAAAGTATCTCCGATTATCGCAGATTGATAACGGGTATTTACTAGCGATTCGCACTTACCGATTCCAAAAAATATAAATCCGCCATAAACGGGCACATCGGTCACACTAATCGTGAGAATTTGGATCAGGGCTGAAACAACCCCACATAGTGCCTGGCCAGTCAGGATTGCGCTGTAGTATTGAACCGGGAATTTTCTTACCATCTCAAACAGACTTACCAGGATCACTGCACTCGACACTAGACAAACATTTGCCATTAGTAGATGGTTTTGGTTGTTTTCCGCAACTTACCCCCCAGGAAACATGCTATGCACATGACAAGGAAGAAAAACACCCCTTGAACTAGAAAAGAATCAAAAACGTGTTCAGTTGGAACCTCCAAGGGTAAAGCTGGAAAACTCACAGGAGTCGGTGACTAAATTGCAGAAAATCACGTTAACCACGTAGAAGACTAAAGTGCATAGTAAAGCGGCTGATATTCGCTTGTCTGGCGGCGGCAACGTCTTGGAAAAAGCTGCCGTTAGTAAAATGAAAATAATCACCGATAATTGCGACACTATGTAGTAACACGCTGGAAAACTAGCCTGCAACACATTGCGTTCTTTTGGAGGGCCTGGGCCTATGTTGGGATCTTCTGGTTCGGTTTGGGACCCCATGAACCGAAACTTAAACATCCAGTACTGAAATATTCGCAAAAAATGCGCTGTTTTTCGGGCAATTTTTGAAAATTTCTACTTACTCGGTTGGCATTGATAAGGAAATAGTTGGGGATGAACGTGAGTATCCCCAGCAAGTAAAATATACCATACGTAATGTAATACTTATCCTTAATATTGGGTATGTTCATCTTTTTTTTACGATTCGTCTCACAGTTATTTTCTTAATAAACAATTTTATCTGCGAATCTCTCAAGTACATAGTTAGCCGTTCAGTGATTAACTTTTCCCATAAATGTATGGGACAAGCTGTTCTCATCTGGAACAAAACCATCCACATTAATCAACGATGAGTTATGGCGAAAGCCCCGAGGTTTATTCTTTCCGCATTTATTGCTCGATTTCAATTAATTGTAGCTAATTTGAATTGCTTTGTCAATATTGAAGGCGAACTTTATGAGGACACAGTTCGGCATTCTTTACAAAATCTTAACTTAATCTGGGCTATATAAATATCTTTGTCTGATTACGATTGCCACGTGACTGCAACTGAACTTTTCATTCGCTTAAGGCATTTAACAAACAAATCTGTTAGCAAATTGCTGAAAACCAGCTGGAATTAAGTTACTGAAGTTTTACACCCAAACGAACACGCCCTACATTAATCAACATTTTTCAATAAAATGAGACTTTGACTACTCCTTTTGTTCAAAGTTGGACAAAGCAAACAGCATTCCAGATAGAACATGCAGCGCGGAGCGCTTGAAGAGTTTAAGTTTTTTAAACATTTGACCAGAACTCGTTAGATTGGAAACAAACTATTTTAAAATGCGTAAAGCCGCTGTTAGTGAGCACTTTTTAGCATATGCTTAAGCAAATCATACCTAAATATGTTCGAGTTACGTCCGAGAACATTTCCCTGGTTTGCACCTTAGCAACTGTTGGTTTTCTTCCAAAGTAATCCACATATGTAAATGCTTTAAACTAGCGTGGTTTAATATGTGGAAAATTAATTAATTGCTACGACTAAAATATGTGCGGTGAATATTAATGAAATGTTTCGCAATTATGCAAGGACAAAGTCGTTTGTTACCTGTTTGAGTTGGGGGCTAATCTAACATTCGTAAACCACAGCTACTCACTTGTGTTCGGTCGAAAATGATTTAGTCTCTATTATCTGCGGATTGTTCCACAGTTGTAGACAGTTTGCAGGTTCGCCAGAGCACCAGTAACTTGTCGCACCTAATCGTATATCGGTCCATAACATTAGGGAAATATCAGCAAAAATTTTACGACACTTTTAATTCAAAAGATTAATAGATTTGAGCAAACAAGCGAATAATTGACATTCCATTTCAATAGTGAGAGCTTACAATGTACACTTGACTACATACATGCCGTATATTTTTGTAAAAACATTAGAGACGCTAAAATGTGTATTGCACCTGATAAAATGCGGTGATAACAATTTAGATAACATTCCTGACGATAAGAGCATGATTACCGGGAAATTACGATAATTTTTTTGTATTGCTCTACTTTTATTAGGCCTGAAACGTCTTTAATTTATAGCCAAGCGCTATGGTGCGAGCTGATAGCATTCGACCTTTTTGCATCGTATTTCAAGCGCATAATTTTTGGGAAAGTTGAACTTTTTCCATTCTTTTAACAGTCAGGCTCTAATTTAACGGGTTTTTGCATATGGTTACTATTAGTTTTTTTCGATATAACTCGTGAATAGCTCTAGTTCCATCACGTGAGGATGGAAAGTTTAGATTAATTTGACTCTCGGTTTTTCTGCTGTAGACATTGATTGAGTTAATCCAAAAATGCAGCAGATAATGCCGCTGCTAATCTTGTGATGCCGATTTTTGTGCCACCTTATCTTATCTAAGCATAATACCGACTGTGCAAGATTTCATTATTTTTCTCCTGCTTATTGAAAACTGGAGTACTTGAACCTGATGAGCTTTTCAGCCTTTTAGGCCGTGGTCGAAATAGCTCCTGCCTGGCGTTTTGCAACTGATTTGCATCTTCAGAGGTGCAACAAGGCCCGAAAAGCTCAGCAATTTCCAGAAACGACCGCAAAACCCCGTCTCTTTTGATAACTCTACTCATTAAACATTCGAATCTTTAAGCAAACTAATTGATTTTTTGTTACAGCTATTGAAGAAACCAACGAATATTTGTGCCGCTACACAGATGAAGATCATTGTCAGTTCACCTACGTGTATTACTACGATATTGAAAGGAAGCTGCATATCAGGGCGCAGCAGGAAAGAACGTGCCCCCCTGAGGTAAAGTTGGTCGTAAAACTATTTCAACTTGATCCAGGTCGCGCGGCTTATCGTTTTATTATATTTAAATTAATTTTCGACACATTCGCTCCCTGTTTGCCTAGTTAATTGCCCATAAATCAGCACACTCTAGTGAGTTTTACCTATCAATTCCTGCCTCTTCAATCGAGCAGACAATGTCTTGTATTCGTTATGTTCAAAAATATGCGCGGAACCCTAATAGTCCAAAAGTAAGCCGAGTAAGTCTTTAAGCGCACACTAAGTTAACTCATGCTTTCAGATATTTGTGCTCGGAATTGTATTTGGAGTTATTGCCGCTATTGTTCTCATTGGAATGGCCATTTTACTGCTATGGAAACTTCTGACCACGATCCATGATCGGCGGGAGTTCGCCCGATTTGAAAAGGAAAGAATGTTGGCCAAATGGGACACTGTAAGTCAACAGCCTCTGTTGATAAAAGCTCCAGTTTAGCTGAGTTTTTTTGCTGTTTTAGGGCGAAAATCCGATTTACAAGCAGGCGACATCGACGTTCAAAAATCCCACATACGCCGGCAAAGGCTAAAACCATGAACTAAGTTAAACTAAGGCCAAACTGAAGGTATGTATGCAACCTCTACATATTGCCAACTCTAGCTAAACTGCCATATTATACTTAGGCAAATGAATGCATTAAGAAAACATAATAATTCGCGTTATTTTTTTCAAATTCAAGTTTTTATTTGACCTGATTGTTTACGTTCTCAAGCTCGGAAACATTATAAATTTCGCCACGCTTTAATTAGAGTTAGTTGAGTTGATTTACTTAACTTATTTTTTTTAATTAAAATACTAGAAATGATGTGCCTAAAAACTAGTGTCTTAAAAACTTGTCTTAAGAAAGCGTAGGTGTGAATTATATTTTAATAACTAAACAATGTACGAATAGCTCGATAGGATATAGAATCTCGAATATAGAAAGCACTTTTTTGTGCGCCACAACGCTACTAATCTCGTAGTAGGTAAAACTCTTTTTTTTTATTGTAGTTTTAGTTCAGATATTATGTAAGTGTGCGAATTAAATTAATATGTCTACGCTTAGTAATAGGTATGTTGGTGAATATTTAAACGAATTTTTAAGTTATAATAGATCGCCAGAGAAAGTACTTAGAGCGCTTATAGACTCATGGTAGAATAGTTTCAAGGTGCGATAACTCGAATTGATTATGATCTGATTGTTGTTTAGTTTTTTATTTGAGTTTATGAATCGTTGTTTAACACTGACTAAATTTTAAATCCCTTAATAAAGCGTTTAACTGTGTGTGTTCAATTATGTCGATAAGAGCACGATTTTTAAAATGCGAAAAAAGTGAATTGTATTTAATGTGCAACTATAGGTGTTTTTTGGAAGGCAAAAATCAAGAGTCGAAGCTGAAATGCATTTTATTTAAAACAATAATCACAATATATACTCGTTCTACAAGCAATAAATAATGTTAAACCACACTAGTTGATTATCTCAATAACAAGTTTTGAAAAAACTATTCTAAGGTCCCGTTTTTCCTTAACAGTTAATCGTAATGCATGCAATTTTGTTCGCGTCGACTCATGGAAAAAGACACCTTAGCTTAACATCCACAAAACAAACACTTTTAACATTTAAACATGAAACAAATATGCAGGAAGGCGATATACTTTCGATTAATATCGTAACTTACGTAAAACCAATGATAACTGGACCTAATTTCAATTGATTCGATTACTGTGTATATGCATTGGCTTATTGAACGGTTATCGTTTTATAAAACTCTTCTTTACATTTGAGAACGATTCAAACGCACAACTTGGTCAATATACGAGACCAACTTCTCGTCCAGGAAAAATGTAGGAGTTTAAGCTAGTGCTGAAGGTGTTTGATAATGGTCTAGCTTCTACATAATTTCAAATTCAAATTTTCAAAACCCATTAACAGGCTCTTTCTGTTATATTACCTTAATGGGAAACTCCGGCCAATAGTTAATGTGATACCTTTGGGTCGAGCCCTCAAATAGACGGTCTAACCAGTTAGAGAGGCCGTCCAACAAGGCTCCTTCCAAGAGGACGTCTTCTGATTCAGAATCGGATTCTGAGTTGAATCCGATGAAGGCTCCGCTTTCGCAGTCCTTTTCCGCATCCTTACTTTTTTCTATCTTTTTTAGCGCCTAGGATTTTATTTGATGTGAACATGGACTATTGAAAAGTTGGTGCAAAGTTTAGGTACCTTCTTTTTCTTTTCGCGGTGCTTGGCATGAAAAACGCAGAAATACTTTCGGTGGCCATTCAGCGCTAAAACGGTGCCAACGCAGTTCCTCGGATTGATGTTCAGTTCTGTTTCTTCGAATAGAGACACTTGCAGCAGGTCCTTGTACCAAGCCAGGCCTTTTTCAATGTACATGTAGGCGAAATTTAACGTTTTGTTCCTAGATAAATACATCTTTTTAAGACTTAAAAATTCTAAAATTGTACCCACCACGCACTTTCGATACGGCCATACGGCTCGATGGAACTGAGGAATCAGTTGCTGTCTTGACTGCATGTCCAAAATCAGCAAAACAGTTCTACAGCCAGGTTTTAACATTCTAACCAGCGCATTGTATGATTCCGACCTGAAATCGTGCAGCTTGAGTTCCGGCTGATAGGACGGCTTGGAATTATTATTGTTGTTTCCAGACTTATCAGAGGCTCGCATTTTTTTCACGTTTTCTTCCTCCTGTTCCCTGGAATAAACACTTTTATTGAAACCCCCTAAACCCGACTGAGTACCCCACTTACACTAAATGCGCCATCAAATAACCGATGCCCAATATGAATAGAATCGAGCCAAGAACTGAAAGTATGGGCAGGACTTGTTCTTTGCCCAGACTATCGTAGGCAAGCTCTATATACTGAGTGATTCGGAAGAAGATCTTTTTCAAGAGCGTTAGCGCATGTTCGTCGAATAAATCCTTTAATTGCAAGACCCATTAGAATCCCTAATAAAAACAGCGTGTAACTTACGGTAACATGGGCCTCATACTGAAAATTCTCCGTCGACTTTAGCAGCCTTAGAATGGTTTCTGCGAGCTTTTCGTGGCTGTTGTTTAGATGATTCTCAATTTCCCATTTCACTGGCGACCACTCGTATTTCACCAGCGAATTATCGCGCCTCCAAAACAACAGGATACGCAATAGAGGCTCAACAAATTGATCATCTGCAAAAACAAAATAAATTCCCCGGCCGGAAATATTTAGATTCAATTCGTACTCGGTCGAAGGGCATTGATAAAATGCGCCTGTCGCTTATGGTAGATGTACGTGAATTGAACTTTCTCTTTGTGTCCTTTGGGAAATTGTTCAGCATATTGTCTGAACGCCTTACGATGGAGATCATGCTCTGAAGATTCCTCAGTTACAAGAGCGACGCAGATTTTCATTTTCGGTTTACTCCATCCGGAGGGACAAAGTTCATCTAATAAATTCTGCAAGCGCAAATATTGCATCAGAGTTTTTATTAAACGTTTGTGCAAAAAATTGCGACATTTTAAAATGCTGTTAGAATGTTCAGGTTTGTTGGGTTAAAACTCGATTTTTGGGATTTTTATCGTTTTCAAATATACGCGCATCGTGTATTTATAGCTCGTCCTCAATTCGCTTGATACACACAAGATTTTTCTCGTTTTAAACATTCAGCTTTCGCTTTTCATTAAATCGTTGCGCAGTTTTGAGTTTCCTACTTGTTGACTGACTAAAGCAGCATTGCTTTGCATGCAAATATAATTGAATAAAAAATTCAAATCACTGATCTATGTGCAGTCGTATCATCTAATCAGCGATGATTTATATAAATTTACTGTTATTATTTATATGGATATGACCTTCCGTTGGGGGCTTATCCGCAATTGCAGCCATAAAACATGGCAAGTTAATCTGATATATGGCAGATAACTATTTGTCTGCATTATTAGAAATTGTGTCTATATTAAAACCTATGCATTTGCAATATTCGGACAAGAATCAAGCCAAACAAGATATTTAATGAGTTGCTGTCTAGGAATAGATCATAATGTTGTGCACCCAAACACGCCCCAGATTGTTCACTTAAAGAAGAAAAAAGAAAATCAGGAGGTTTGATAAGCATTTCAATGGGATTAACCAGCCGTGTCTAATTTGTTATAGTCATGAAACCGCTTTGATATTTCGCATAGAATAATGGGATTTTCGGAGGAAAAAGAGCAACAGATAATCGCAGCTTCAGCCTACCTGTGATGATAGCCTGGGCAGAGCTAAATAAAGATTTGACGAAACCACAGCGTGCAGTTTGTTAATAGGAATTTGTTCCATTGTGATGCTTGCCACAGGTGAAGAGGCATTCTCGTTGAACAAAAGCACAGTGTCCATATTCAAGGGGACTTTGTAATTAGCGAACAGCTCCTGTGATTCGGCAAATCTAGAACAGTTGAAATATTAAAAGGCCGAACAAAACGCGGAGTTTTTCGAGTTTTAAGCCGCGTTTAAAAGTTATACCCAAATGCTACTCTCTGTCGAAAACGAAACGCTGTGGCAAGGAAGTAGAACTGGCGTTTTGGCTTTTGTGTGAAAATCAGGCCTCTGACTCTGTTGTCCGTCCATCCATTGAGGAAACTGGCCACATTATCGACGCCCACTGTGGGCACTAGCTTGTAGGGAAGCTTCTTTTTAATGAAATCTGGAAACTTGCGAACTGCAGAAACTCGGATTGAAGCTACCGCATTGCTTACCATATAGTTTGGAGTATTTGGTAATTCCATCCCTATAAATGTAGCTGTTGCCGTCTACGAGGAGGACCATACAAGGGATGGATGGCACATTCAGACGCCTTACCACGGTTGGCTCTCTATTGGCATAAACCGAGACCAGATCAATGCCTGTAGGCTTGATTGCATCGAGAATTACGCGACAATGTCGAGCGGATTGTAAGCATGGAAAACACCAATCAGCGAAAAAGAATATTAGATAGGGTTTTGTTTGGCTCGCCGGTAGAATCACGGTGTCGAACATTCTATAACAAAAACGCTGTATAGCATCTCAAACATCTATGCAGAATTTCTGCAAGTTTTCTACCTGGTGTTGATAGACAGTTCGTGAAAAAATCTGATATCTTCCTCATGGAAATTAAATCGCGCCCCTTGAGTCGCACTGAACGGCTGGAAGTGACTCGGATGATCTCCCTTATGAAATGCATCTTCAGTAATACCTTTCTGGTCATACAACTTTCGTCTATACTCATCGATCAACAACTCATAGGATTGTTTGATTTCAACAAATCGGTCCGCAGCATTTGGGTCTTTTGATTTGTCTGGATGCCTGAAAGCATGCCTTCTTAACAACACGTAATTTAATAAAGATCAAATTTACCATTCTTTGACCAGCGCTTTATAGGCGGTCCGTATTTCAGCCGTTGTTGCCGTAGGGCTTACACCCAAATTTTTATAGGGGTTACCTAATTCGCCTAAAACACTCACAAACACCCAACACCATACGAATCCCAGGCAAAGAACGCGAAAACGATCCCATCTCATCTTAGTTTGTTTAGAATCTCATTAAACATCTACCTAAAATTAGGAAAATGAATAATAGATGATAAAAATAGGAAGCATTATTGATTTTAAACTATGGTCCGGAAATTTAGGGTTAGGTTCACAGATTATTAAACTGTTTAGTTTGGCAACCTTCGCGAATGCGGCAAACCGTATTCAGTCTCGCCGCCAGCGATGCGAGCTGGTGATTAAACCGCGAAATTCAAATGTTATTTAAGTTAGTCATTAAAAATGCCAAAAAATCAGCTTTTTAAATAGCACCTACAAAACAGGTAAAAGCCTACAAAGCTGATAAAAAATAACATTAATTAAATCATTTCTATTAAGTATCTGGCACCCCTTTCGTCTCATCTGCAAGACGAAAGTTTGATAGCAAAAGGTGCATGTTTCAAATATATTTATTTATTTTTTAAATATATTTCAAATATATTTTATAGTGTTGACTATTGTTGGCGCGGGCACGCGTAACACGGAATGTACAGAAATGCTGAGATGAGCACGCCCTGGTCAACCTATTTTTTGACGTTTGGAGTTGAAGATAGTTCCTAATGATCTTCTGCAGGGATTTATAAGAGCGTCATTTACTTCTAAGCTTTAATTAATCTTTTCTGATTGATTAATTAATTCCAGAAAAACAATTAATTCCGTTTCAATCAAAGTAAAATATTTGCAATTTATTTTTACTAATGTGCTGCAAGGAGTTTGTAGCAAAAACACTAATTTTTTTGCAATAGAAATGCGCTATCTTTCTCCTTCCCGCACATTGTTGCAGTTGGTCTCTTTCAGCCATGTTGCCAGCTTTAGCAAATTATTATTCCCTTAAAACCAAATATAGGCAAATGAACACCCTGAAGCTCTTGCCTAGAATTTCCAGCACCAAACCACTAAACAATTGCTACTACACCACACCAAATAATAAAACCAAAAACAATCTCCGATCAGTACAGGATTAATTTTGCTACCCATCCGGCATCGTTGCCTAAATGGAACAATTATGACACGTTTCGTCAAATAAACGTCAGGCAAAGAACGAAACCGCAGTCCCAGGTCGATTAAAGCCCTGAGTTTCTTAAATTGTGGCCCAAAATTGGGACCTTTAGGCTGCAACTCATTGATCGTCAAAAATTTTAAATTAATTTTGATCCGGTTTGTCGGGTAGTCCAGTAATCGGGACAATATACAGGTGGACACCAGCCTTCAACTAGAGCTACACTTTTAAGCCGGAAAATGAGTGCCCCCGTCTATGTGGAAGAAGAATTGGGCCGAAAATGGGACAAGTGCTTATCGGACTCCGTCATTAAGTTCGGTAAGTGGTGTATTTTTATGTATAACCGAAAAATGGCCTGTTATGTCATCACAACATGTGAGCGAATCTAAAGATATCAAATGACTTCTTACCCAAGAATCTTCATTTAGTAACAGTTAAGATCCTTAAAGACGCTGGTTTCTTAAGTGTTTTAAGGCCCATTTGGCTAAATTATTTTTCTTTTGGACTAGGTGGAGGAATCGTGCTGGGCAGTGTATTTTCGTTGTTGTTCTTCAAAAGACGACGATGGCCAATTCTGATGGGAGGCGGTTTTGGCGTGGGAATGGCCTATTCAAATTGCGAGAAAGATATAAATGCCACAATACGTAGTTGTGATCCACATAGTCCTTCCAACGAGAAGAAGTGAGCTATTTTAGCAGCACCCGCATAGGATACTACTGCCTCTTAGTAACTATCATACTGTATGGTTCTAATTTATTTTGGAAATCACACATAGCATGTATATATATTTTCTATTATAATAAATACGTTTGTTTGTTTTCCTCTGAGGTGTTTTGTTAAGTTCCTTCGAGTTCTAGGGTGCCTAAACATAATAAAGTGCGGCTAAATAGATGGTTGCCTGTTCGGGCCTGGAACGCAGTAACGCACAAATCATTTTGAGATTCAATTTGAACTTTAATACTATTTGATTAGATGTAAATTAAAGACAAATTTCATTAGCATACGGTGTTAAATTTACCTTAACCTAGCGCATTCTGTACAAAAGTGAACAAAACAGTTGTAAACGTTTGACTATTTTCAAATAAAATCTTGATTTTCTACTTAGCATCACATAGAGAAAACAATATATAATTTCGCTTATCTAAATATGTGGTCTAGCCATATATGTATCATATTATAGGGCTACTCTAAAAAGTTGTAAGTAGTGAATTAAATTATACACTTACAAATCACCATACATTGAAGCCAGTCGTCTTCACCGACTTAACGCATACCAGACTTTGAATGTGCTATCAGCCATTGCAATGTTATGTCAATATTGTCCTTCTCTTTACAGGAAATTGAATAGCAGCATATTTCACGATCCTGAATAGCTGACAAATTCCTAAAAGATTAATCAATGTCCAATCACCCAATCAAATGGACGGGTTGCGGGTTTTTCTTACATTCTTTCAATAAGGCCATTTTCATCAAACGCTTGCGGCTTATCTCGTTTATTGCCAAGAACTAGAACTGGAATCCCAGCCAGCTGGGGCTTGTCTAACAGATTATGCAATTCATTGCGCGATGCTTCTATTTTATCAGGATCAGCCGCATCTACCATATACCTAGAAAACATTCCAATTCGCATTCAATTATTTAAGAATTTGCGCTCAGCCACTTACACAATGGCGTTTACGCCCCTACAATAACGCTCCCACATAGACCGAAATCGGGGCTGACCGCCAATGTCCCAAACTTTTATAGTCACATTGCCTTTTGTGATTTTTCTCATGTTGAAACCTACAGTCGGAATCATGTCTTCACTGAATTGTCCAGACTAAATAAATAGAAAACGGTGTAAAACATTATGTGGACGTACCGAAAAATGCAAAGGTGGGACAGTTTGTTCGCAAAATGCTTGGGCTTTAAAGGACTGTTTTACGCAACATTTTTCAAAGTTTCCAGTGATTTTTCTCAAGTCACAACCTTTTTTTGCAACTGTCCAGAAAAAAGTGGGTTTTTAATACAAAACGATGGTCGTTTTGGACTTGAGCAGAAAAAATCGAGCCAATTAATATGTACAGTCTTCGAAAACGAAATTCCAGGATCCACTTCTTGTCTGAATGGTGAAGATTTTCCCAAAGAGATACAAAAAGCAAGGTTTTTGCAACAAATTCTCTAAAAAATGCATCAGCAGCTAGAGCATTTGACCAACTTGACAACAAATTGTGAATTGGTCTTCAATTTAAAGTGTCTTCACACTGTTCCCGGGGGCAATATATATTTCTAATCGAAAATTCACGATGATGAGGTTGCTCTGGATTAAAAGAACATTTTATTTGTTAGTTCATTGCGAGAATAACATCGATAATCTACCAGGCCAAATGCATTCAAGGCCTTCAGCCCCGTATTTTTCATTTTTATTCTCTTAGTCCTTATCAATTAGCACACATTTCTGCTCTTTATCTACCCGGAGGAAAACCAGTTTCATGCAGACTAGAACAATTAGCTCAGGACTTAAATCTTAAAACTTTTGCCTATAAATACATTAGCTCAATTTACATAATCTAGCTGAGCATTTAAATGAATTTACGGGTGGTTTTGAACAAATTATACTGAAATGAAAATCAGCCTTCCATCAACCCAATAGCTCGAATTTAAATTGTTTTTTTAACGCATTCCGTGGCTTCAAACCCTATCAAAGTTGAATTAGCTGCTTTGAACAAGACTGAAGCCATTATATTGTACATCTAAATTGTTATCGAGCATTATCTTCGGCAATAATTGTCTGATTAGCATGCACTGTACCGCAATGGAACTGGTTGTAAAACTTTCCATTATGGTGTTACTGGAACCAGATTTGAGGTACTTACAGCGATAACATTAACGAAGGTTGTCTTGCCGGAATATTGAAGACCCACCAAAGTTAATTCCATTTCCTCCTTCCAAAAGAGGCTTCTGAACCAATCCAGGATTCTGTTCATCAGGGCCAACATGATGGACGTTTGGGGGGCGAACGAGCTTGATTAAACGAACTAGACGGTTTTCAACATGCACTCGAAATTGTGAAACTTGCTTGGCAAACAAACAATTAGGGGAGTAATTAGCAGAACTTTTATTGTTTTCGATTTTACTTCTGTCAGTCTCATAAAAGTCATAAATAAGACAACTCCATAGAACAAGGCACAGAACACTCTGAACAAGGCTTACAACTTCACAGATCACAGAGTAACCTCTGTGATCTGTGGACAACTCTACTTGTTTAAGTGCTAGAAACAAGAGTTGGATGCGCCCCATCTTTTGTCACTTAAGTGAGCTATTGCCCAACGACATAGAAAACTGCAATTTGTTTGACAATTATTAAAGGAACGAAATCGATACTTTAGCAGGCTATCGTCGATTTGGTTTACTATAAACGATAAGTAGGTATGTTGATGTAAAGGAGTATGTTAATAATATAAAAGGTTTTTGAATGAAAGTGAAAAAACTAAAAATGCAAAGTTAATAAATAATTTGCAATGAAAACGATCAAAATTTTTTAAAATAATTCCTGATACTGTTACTGAAAAAACCGTTCAAAATCTGTTTTTCCAATTGGAGAGCCCAACTTTGATATGTTTTTCTAATTTAGAATTGAAAACTAAAGTGATTTTATGCGAGGATGTCTATAACAAAAATGTTTAGTTTACGAAATACTCCCCCAATTCAATATTTTGAAAGCTAAACATTTTTAGAATGGACAACCCTAACAGACTTACTCTTATTTTGAATACTAAATAAGATAAAATTATCAACATTTGAGGTTGGCATTTGAAAAAAGCCTATTAAGGCGCTCTCCTTTCTTAAAACAATAAACAGTGAAAAATGTAAAAAAACAGCGCGAAATCTGAATGGTTTGGTCAGAATCGGACTCAACGTTTTGGCGTGCTGTCCTCCAATAACGCAATAAACAATAAAAAATTCAATTATTCGCACATATTCCAGTCCCTGGAACTCGAATCGTCTAACAAGAAAAAAATTGTTTAAATTTGTAAATTTGGCAAAAAAATATATTTTCGTCAACAAGTTTCCAACGGGTTTGGATGATCGCAGTCAAAGATAAACAGTCAAATATAAACAAATCAGATGACGGGACGCATGAGATATTCTTATATTGAATAAAATGCTAGCTATCGAATCAGTAATTTTATTCGATTTTTAACAAATACTGAATAATTTAAGCTAGATCAGACCGTCTCCTTTTGATGCAAAGACTATCGCAGTATCCTTTTGATTATGTGCTTACGGGACACCCTGTACAGGTCGCAGTAGCTCCCGGTGGGACACCCTGTATAGAGTGTTTGAATCGCTAATCAAAAGGGATCGTTGGTTAAAGAGCGCGACTGCACAGAAACTCCTTAAAATAGTTGAAAATTTTCCGGATTTTATGGGAAAACAGGCTAAGAATTGAAAGATGTTTTGTCATCAAGTAAATTCCCGCATAGGATTAAACGCGCCTCATTTCGCTTTACTTCAGCTGGCGTTAAACTTCTGGACTTTCCAGATTCGGCAGTTGCTCAATCTTCGGGTGAGGACCCGATGTGGATCTCAGAAATGCACCCCAACAATTGTTTGCGAATGAGGGAATTTTATCGGGATTTTCATTTTCATTCAATTAACGATGCGAATCTTTAATTGAATGAAAATGATAAAATAAAATTCCCTCATTCGCAAACAATTGTTGGGGTGCATTTCTGAGATATCAACTTATTTAGTTATCGGTTAAATTTGATCCGGCGCAAAGCAGGCAATCTGTGTTGATTAACCTCTATTCCCTAGTCCCGATTTTTATGATTTATCCCAGTTTAAACAGATTTTACGAGCGACTGATCCCGACACGCGTCACCCAGTGTTCCGCACATAAATATTTGCAAGCGTTTCTATCTAGTTAAACGTGGGCGTTCAATACGGCAAATTACCCTTTTATTGCAACCCGCAAATGATCGCATTGGCCATAAACATATTTTTTTCGAAGAATGCGACCTCGTTTCGCCTTCAATGCGTTAAACGAAACAAGAAAAAAGGGCAAGAGCTAATTAATTCAATTCGGATACTTGTAATAACCCACGTTTCTGGAAAATGACCGCTAAAATATTGCGACTTTCGGCTGGATGAAGATATATTTAGCGTTTCAAAGACACGCAATCCTGCTGCCAAGGGAGCGGTTTTTTTGCAAGGACCGCAAGTTGAAAGTTTGTCTTCGGTCTTGCATGGTGAAGCCTGGGTTGGAGTCAATCCATGTTCTAGTGTGGGCTTAAGGATCAATTAAATAAAGGCATGCAAGTGTTGTGGCGCGAAAAAGCATAATATGCAGATATTTGGTCAAATGACACACACGCAACCTGTTAAGGGAGCGGCGCGGCGTGAAGGACGCAGAAAACGTCGGGCATCGCGACGCTGTTTGCGCTAACCGACGCTCATTTCATCGTTCGCGCTATTGCGAAAAACTCTTCGGGTTTCACACTAAATTTGATAGTTTTTTTAGTCAAAATGACTTTGTCAACACTGTGCCCTTTTGCTGCTGTTGTCACTTTTTTTGGTAAGTCTCAATTTTGGCTTTTGTCACACAAAAATAAAATATCGTGCGATTTATTCTTTGGGAATTTTCAAAAGTTTGAAATAGTTTTTGAGGACTGGTCAGTTTTGCTGATTTCCCAACAGCACTCATTGATTTTTTCGAAATATTTCAAACACCCTGTATATTCACCCATTCACTCACCCCCATCTCTTTAGTGCAATTAAAAAACATGTTTAAATTCTAAAAAATTGCAATTTTTGACAATTAATTTTTTTACTCTGGAAGTTAGTGAATTTTTCAAATTTTTGTTAAGTGAATATTTCCAATCATATACGGAAACTTTAAACTCATGTTGTATGATTTCATAAATCATTGTCATGTTAGCTACTTCTAGTGTCATTAGGTGCTTTCAGACAGTGCATATTTCCATTTATTTCCATTATTTACTTTGCGATGCCGTTGGTTTTACATAAAACAATGCACATTTATAATAGCGCAATTTATGAAATCTGATTTTACGGATGTTGCTTTTGAATAATGAGGAAAACCTGTTTGCTTCACTAAATTTCCCTCATAGCTATTTATTTAAACCAGAATTAATCAGAGATTTTTCTTGGCTTTACTTCTTTTTCAATCGCGACTGTTTGGTACATAAAATCGCAAATTTTCAACCGGAGGAGAAAAATTTGTCGTTATCGACTATTTCGACAACCGTTTCTTAGCTCCTAAACTTAATACCGAAAATATTTAAAAACATGTAAATGTTTTTCACGGATATTCATTTGAATATAGAAATGAAATGCAAAAAAGTTCAAACAAACATAAACCTTCAAACGCTTCGCTTTCAAAATACAGAGCGTAAAAGACTCACACTTTTTACCGGTTTCTTCTTATATAGTTAATTGCATATTTGATTCAAATTTCAACTGATTGTTAAATTTTAAAGAGTTATTTCTTTCGGCGCTCTTTTTGCCACCCCAAAACTTTCTTTAGTGAGCCCCTCATATCCCACAGTCTCTTTGTCAAATCCCTTGTTCAATTTAGAAACATTTTTACCTCGCGCATTTAATTTGTATCTGCCACTGTTTTCCAGTTATTTGCAAATGTTTCTCCAATTTAACTTCAAAATTTGATTTTGAAAATAAAGCATTTACAAACAAATGTTTTCATGAACTTTTCGCCTCAGTTCGGGCCATAAAACAGCCCTAAAATTAATATACAAGAATTTTCAGTCATACAAGACTTTTCAGTATTTTGTCAAATGAACGTGATTGATTATGTGCATTTATTCCCATCGGATACATTTATCTTAGGCAAGGACAGAGACGAGGTTGCACTGGAAATTTGATTAACATCCAGAGCTCAGATATGCAGCATCCAAAAAAAAAACTAAAAAAAATCAGATAAAACCGCCCAGAGAAACCTCATTAAAACTTTTGCACTTGAGCGATTTTTTGGAAATTCAACTACATTTTAATATTGTTTGCCGTTGTTCGTATACACATGTGCACACGTGGAACACTCCAACAATATTATTAACAGACGCAGTTTGCTTGAGTAACATAACAAAAACGTGGCCGTTGTAATGAGCCAAAAAATACGGTGCCTGCATTTGAAATCGATCCGTAAATTAATGTGCGAAATCGATTTTTAATTGATGTTGGCTTATACCGAACTGTGGACTGTTGACATTAATTTTCGCTTAACTTAATGCAACCGATAAGCAAACCGAAAATAAATATTTAAATTCCCGCCATATGGCGCCGTTTGTAACTTTCCAAGTGCAACGAAAAACGTGATTAATATAAGTTGAAATGAAGCAATTTTAAAGAAAATTCTACTAGCACCTAATTAGATCGTCTGTAGTTACACATTAATCCTTTTTTTATTATCCGCAATTCTTCCGCTTGAATTAGTTACTGTTTGTTCTTTAGACTTTCGCATGAAGCAACATGTAATAAATACAGGCGGATTAATAATGAAATGGCATTAAAACTTCCCACAAGCATTTACAACGCTGGTAATGATGCTTTTACACGGCGATTCGGAGAAGCAGTTTGAGATAAATCTTTTATAGGAAGAGGGTTTTTAATGGTTTTTTCCTGCTAAAGAAACTATCAAGTTTTGCACTGAAATATTAACGTAGGTTCATTATGAGTGTTCTCTGCATTTTTGGGGAACTTGTTCTTTGAAAAATGTATTTTTCTAATTTATTTAGTTGTGGTTCATAATTTGGTTTGGTATGTCACACCGATGATTATAAAATTGGCACAAATTGTTTTTCGGCAAAATTTTTGGTTAATTTGATTAATTATTGCTTTTGGTTTAATGCAGGAGGATGGGAAATGATGGAAAAGAAAAAAAGTATACACGGTGTCTCGTAAACAAGCACAATGAAAATCAAAGTTAAATAGCAAATTTTTTTTTGCGGAAAACCTATGAATGCCATGATTTGAGAAGAATCACAAAAATGCCAAAACAGCATTAGTGCAACAACCTAAAAAAACTCAGTTGAGTCTTACTCACTTAAAAAAATTTCTGGTAGGTTTTGTACCAAGACCCTTAAAAGTTCAATTGGACCCAAGTTGAAAACATTTATTTCCATATAATTTTGGGTTAAATCAATTGATTTAAAAAAAATAGCTATGCAGCTTGAAGAGAGTGGAGTGTACAGGCAGACATTTTTTCCATGTTAATGCATTATTTTGGCATTTTTTAGTTAAAAATTACGCAAAGGGTTTATTGATGATGCCCATGAAAAGCTTCTCTTGCCGTCTGTTATTTCGTCGTTTTCTAGACGAATATTAAAATTTATTCAGGCAGCGCCATAATCAAACTGAATTCTGAAATTCAAATTAATTCTGACGGAATAAAAGATTAATGTTGGGAATCTATTCCGAAGTGCTTTGTTGGAATATTTTCCTAAACAAACAGGAATGTTTTTCTATTAAAAATGCCAAACAATTATCAGCACTGTTCGCTAATTTTCCCAATCTAAAAGCCTGTAGATTTCACAATATTGGCCGATAACCATTGACACATGTTAAACATTATTACGATGTTAAAGATAAAAAAACTGATAAGAGGGATTCAGCTGCGAAATATTAGCTGTTTAATTTCATTCAGGGTGTTCATCTTTAAAACGCTTGGCTTCACAATTAGACCATCCGTATAAAATTACGAATATTCCAAGCATAGTAAAGAAAGTAGTACGCGCAATTCTACACTCAACCTCCATTAAAAGTGACATAAAAACACTATTTAACCGCAATTCCTTTGCATAAAAATGCCGTTTCGACCATTCGGGCAATGATTCATCCGGAAAAGAGCAAACCGTAAAGTGGAATTGCGTAAAGAAAATTCCAGTGATGTGGAGGAAATATTGGCATTCCCCGACTACGATAATGGACCGCGGCGCTAGTAAATGCATAGCAAAAGAACGGAGTTTCTTAAGTTGTCCCGTAATTTTCACACTTGTTCCCATGCAAATTGCATGAACAGTCAAATTGCTTCTAAATTTCTTACAAGCTACAGCCACTTGCAAGGACTAAAATTTTTAAATAGTGCTGTTTATTAAAAATAAATTGCGACGTCATTGAAGGTAAATGGAGAACTTAGGCTCAACCTGATCCAGCCTTAATTGAAACCTTAGACTGTTTGAAATATTTACTTTATCACTCTTGCTAATAAGAAGATCGGGCACTTAGGGTTCCTTTGCTTCTTTGCTTTATTAAAAATTGCCGGTGTAACGCAATAACGTCCCGGGCTGAAGGAAACTCATTCTACTTTTTATTGTTCGAAAAGTTTTTAGAATAATTGGATTTTTATCGCATGGCGTGATCTTTTCTATTTTGACTCTGACATGACACATATTATTAATATTATTATCATTTTCATTTCGTAAATTTTTTGCTGTTCTCCTCTCATAAATCAATCGCTGCACCGCCATTCCAGCTAGTTTTGTTTTTACATTGCTGGTTGCGTCTCTAAACCGAGGTTTAGGTAAAACCATATATTCTCGTTAGAGCGTACAAGGGATTGGAAAATTGCAATTCCATATTAACTGGAATTTGAGGCGATAAATTTTGAAACTCTCCGATCGTCTCCTACCACGCAATATTCCTAACACGATCCAATGCAGTTGGATTCGACACTATCCGAATATTCAATCGATATCATAGTTTGGATTGTGAAAACCAAAAGGATGCGATAAGAATTTTAACAACTTTTGAGCAAATCTCCGATCCACAAATTACACTTCCCGGATCGATTTAAATTCTAAAGAATATCAGTGAACAAACCGGGATCGATTTTGGGACATTTTCAATGTCATTGAAAGATACAAGTTTGCTTGACGAGCTAACGTTTAATCAATAATTTCAATTATCCTAAACCCACAAGCGCCCGAAATCACAGTTTTACGATAAAAATACCTACATAAATCCATGTGAATTTATAATGCTGCTGTACAGCGCGTTCATTCCAATTTTGCTAGTGAAATTAGAGCTTTATTGAACGTTTTTGTGTTACTTACACACTTTGGAGAATCAGCTTGTTCTTATCGCTAATGCGAGTTAAACTTGCCTAAAGTTTCCAAAATTGCAAAAAATGTCCTAAGAGAAGCACTGAATTGAATCTTCTGGGACCTACAGTCGAAAGTTTGCTCTATTCAACACACTAAAACTCAAGGTTTTAGCTCAAGCTGTTTTTGCGAAACTAATTTTTGGACTTGAACTTGAACTTTTAAGCCAAAGGAATATTTCTAAAAATGCCCCAAAACCGCTTAACGATGCATTGGACTAAAACTCTAGTCCCATTTGCTCTATTAAAGCCCAGGTTTATATAAAACAGGTTTTGAAGAATACATTTTTCAACATAACTTGCAATCTATCATGGAATAAAGCGTGAGGATATTTTTGAAATTTTGCCCAAAATTACCCAATCACGCCACTCACTTGCAACTTTAGAAATCTACAGGTCAAAGCGTGTTTTATGTAAAAGAGTAGCGGGTACCCGTTTATCTGAAGCCATTTTCGAGAAAGTTATTATAGGACTAGACTCTGCAACATGCGAGGAAAAAACCAACTATTTTTTTCAAAAATTGTCTATAAAGAGCAAAGCGCGCTACTGAATCCAAACTTTCGGCATATTTAGTCAAAATTACGCTATATTCAACAGAATAAATCACAAATATCTATCTGAAGCCTGTTTTGCGAGATGAATTTTTGAACTTGATCTTGCGATATTCGATGAAGCAAAGCAAAAGGCATATTTGGACAAATTGCCAAAAAGTTGTTTACGAGCGCCACTCTATTTACGCTCTTGAAACATGGAAAATGCAAAGGAGCTCCATTCAACAAAAAATCGCTCTCAGATCTTTTGAACTGTATGAAGAAAATAAAACAAGCGGTGGTGAAAAATGCCTAAAATTGTCGAAAAACGCCACTGTCTATTTTAAAAATTTAGAAATGAAAGCGTGATATATGCAAAAAAGTAGCGTATAAGTGTTTATCTGAAGCCATTTTCGAAGAAGTTATTTTTGGAATTGCCAAAAAATACCAAAGTGCACCATTGCAATGAAACTTTTGGTAAATGTAGACAAAAGTGTGCTCTGCTCAGGAAAGTTTAAGCCTCTACCTCAAGCCATTTACGGTAAATGAGTTTTTGAATTAGCGTCAGGTCGTGAAGCAAAGCAAAAGGCTTTTTTGAAAAATTTACAAAAATTACCCAAGCACGCCACTGAACTGCAGTTTTGATGCCCGATAATGCCGCATGTTCGCTATCCAAAAAAAGCAAAATGGAAATTTATATCTCAACCGGTTCTCTAGAAACAAATTTCTGAACTTGAATCGGTAAAACGTCAACAAACAAAACTAGTCGCGAATGCTCCTAACACTCTGTATATTATTGATCTCTATTATTCGACTGGTTCCTCAACAAAACTGAAGGGCTCCTAATATTTACTATTAATATTTTTAAAGCCTAAAAACAAGTGTGTATCATACATCAAGCAATTATGAAAAAAAATCAACCTGCTTAAATGGTTGACTCCATCTAAACCAATCATCGGATGTTATATGGGGATACTGATTGTGATTGAAAATTGTTATTGAATACAGGCTGGCACATTTAGTTGATTAGTTAATAGCAAAATTTCCAGCTCGAGAAAGTTCATTATGGTTCATCATTATCGCATATTGCTGCTTGCAGTGAATGTTGCTTTAAATAGACAACCTTCACAGGGCTGCAAGAAATTGCCGGGTGTTAATTTAAATCGATGCAGTCTTAAATATACTCAGGGTTTCTTCAAAAGAAGTGTATAAATCGGGCCACACGCGATCGTTTTCTGCAGAATTTTTTGCCATGAATGGGCCAAGTCGACGTTTAGTTTCAATTATTTTTAGCTAACGCTCAACGATGCCGGCAAATAATAATATAATAATTTTACATGTACAGAATTCCTACTTTACTTAGTTGATGCAACACATGCAACTGTTCAAAAATTCGTGAAACTTGCCGCTCGAGGAACGGACATTAACCGAATTAATTAATATCGGTTAAACGCCCACATAACAACGATTTATGAATTTATTACATGTTAGCTGCTTATTATTCCCCATCAAAATTGGCACATATTCATAAAACGCACCGATGCGTGTTTGTCATAGAACTAGAACTACCCATGTTCTGTGGGTTTTAAGGTGGAGGGCTTAATTAAAATGCCATAAAAAGTAGATTAAAGCGAAAAAACAGTGCAAAAAAAAACAAAACTTAATCCAAAACTTGGATAACTGGCTGAACCGTAAAACGAATGAAACATGAGGAAAAGTCCATGATTGAGCGATAATTAATATTAGCACTGAACTTAAATGGCGTTTGCATCGACTTTCAAATAATTAACGTGATGTTAACCTGTGGCAGACACTAAAAAGGAACATTAGCTAAATACACCACCCACTAACTTTTAACAACAATGCCGTCTAAAAGCTCGTTCTAGCTGGGACTTTGACAAAGAAACGCCTTTCCTTTCCGCTTTAAAAGCCCGTCTCTTGTCAGTTTCGCGTGGGGTATCAACGTTGTTGATAGAGGAGAAACGACCAGAAAGAAAACACTGGTTTATTGTCAATGCGGTCGTCTTGAAACGTTATCGTGTTTACGAACATTCGATACCCCGCGCTAGTCTTTCACCTGCCTAAGCCATTTAATTAGCAATCACCCCTTAACGGCCGTTAATAATAACGTTAGAATTACTCTGCCAATATTCGGTAGATTAGGGGGATTTTCTTTGCAACATCATCTATGATTTGGGCTTGATTTCACGTTTCAGATGCCAATTGATTAAAAATACCACGTTCAGCAAATAATTAATTAGTGGGCACAAGAACATCATCCTGCCCGCGCATTTTGCCCCCATTTTTTGATAATTAACCGCCAGCAATTACCAAATTGAAGCTAAAAGGGAGTGAATTTGCTAATGTGTATTCGAGCTATGTCACCGGAAACGTTCCACCAAACCTTTCCATCCCAGTCGTATGAACGACTTACCACATTTTAAGGGTGTGGATGTTTGCCTGCCGTAATTCAATGTTGATCTTTGGCACAATGCATTTAAAATTGAGTTAATGAATTAATTGGTTGCAGCAATCGTGGATCTTCATGCTGCCGCCGCAAGTTCACCATCGGCATCAAAGGTATTTCACAAGTTTTCTAACTTTGTGTTACATAAAATTGTGTTTTTTTAGACAAATTTCCCGCGCCGCACTTGTAAAGCTGATGAATTGGAAGAGATTTGCTTCGCGAAAAATGGCACTTACCAACAGCACAGTAAATCAGGGCGCATTAGTATTGGCCCCCATCACCTAGATAAATGCGATGTTAAAACCATCTCTTATAAAGTGTTCAATGGTAATCACCCTTTTCAATCCCTGAATGTGCATTTTCCGTTTATTCAATCAGAAAACGTTTGCACCTCATTATCGCGCCCATGTGTTGGATTAATCGAGTTTACAAATTAATTGTAATGTTAATTGATATTCCTCGTTCACGACAGTTAAATGCAAAATTTAGCCAAATAAATTAGCTGGCTGGTTATCTGCGCTTTGTGGCGCATAGTGGCTTATTTCATTAATTAATGCGTCTATCTAATTAACAACTTTCAGGGGCAAAAATCAACGTCTATCCTGCTAGTGAAAACTCTGACACCTGGACCATATCAATCAATGAAGCTTCTGCACTTGTGAACATCAGCTGCTTCATAGTTACCCCTGAATATTCAAGGAACTACTCAAAGCTGCTGGAAATCCGGCAGGATTTCCAGGAATGCACCACGCCAAGACCTCAGGAGACCCATAAAATCCACCGCACAAAATTGCGCAAAGTAACTCCGAAGTAACTCCACTTGATTCGCTACTGTTTGTCTTTTGCAGGGCGAGCGCATTGATAATATTTTCTTCCTGGATCACGCTCCAATCGGAACCAATAAATACCAGGCCTTTATAGCTAATGCGAGCATTTCAGGTCTTTTGGTGCCGGATTGCACTTACCACGTGGATATCCGCAATGGACGCAATGGAACAATAATACATTGCCGTAAGTGAAACCGTTCCATGTCCACGCAACTTGCCAACACAGTGTCGTTATTTCAAGGGCTAAAAGCTACCAAAAGTGCATCATTTAAAACGGACTTTAGCTTCCTCTTCGGCCTAACAAACACCAACTCAGCCTGCCAGAACAAGGACAGCACAGTAAGTGAAGTAAATTTTTCGAAGATTTGCTCAAATTGATCGATTTTTCCAGGGTTATATCAATATAACCTTCGGCATGGGAAGCAGACGCATCAAACGTGCCAATATTTTCAACAACAACAGCAAAATATTTCGGTGATTTATCCCCGAGTGGATCTAAGTAATTGTGGTAGTAATATAGAGACATTTATAGGACGGCCGCCCCTTTTGCCCGAGTGACTCAACCAGCCGCCCAATCTTCCTATATGGGCAAATATCGATGCGAAGCCATAAATGCGCCTAGAAACCCTTTCAGTATCACTCGCGAGGGAATTATTTACGTGGATGATATTGGGGCTTTGAAAGTTGCTCCTGAAAATGTCAGGTAAAGGAAGTTGGGCCACATTTTCTATCGCCAAATGCCTCATGGCATTAGTCGCCTAATCCCAACCGTTTGGGAGCTATGAAGTTTTAAAGCTTTGGACCAATTTAAATTTTTTCAACCTTTCGAACTGATGCGGGAAAGCTTTTGTATCAAAGCGTTTTTTGCATCCTTGGAAAAAATCACAGGCATTCAAATCGGGAGAGCGCGCTGGCCCCCACAGGACCCTGACATTTCATTAGAAGCCCATTCTAAACTTATAATCCCTAAAATGAAATTTCCAGGCTAAACATATCCTGGACCAGAAACAACTCAACAGAATACGAGGAAATCAACGTGAGGCTTGTGATGGAGCCAACGCAAACCTGCAGTCACTACAGCGCTGATGACTGGATCCACTCAAGATGCGCATCTTACAGTAGCCCCAAAAGTTGCACTAGAAAAGACTCGTGCGGCTTGGGAACAGGAGGAGACACCGGCTATCAAATCCGGTAGCTCCAATCACATCCTCAGTTATCCCTTTGAAAAATATCGAAATTAATTCCAGAAACCATTTGGAAACATATCGTTGCATTTGGAGAGGCGACAAGAACCCAGACAATCATGAAACACATTTGTACTCCACCTGTACATCGGATCCGCGTTTTTGCCCCGATGGAAACTGCGACTCATTGGAAGAATTGGCTGCTGAGGATCTCTGTCCTCAAGATTGCACCACAAGTATGCATTAAGCGAAGGTTCTGTTTGTTTTTTTTCTTTCACAAACTGGCTTTTGGATTGAGGTTTTGAGCAAAAGTCTGGATTTTAGAGCCGGCATTTCCTGCAAAGTTGAGCAAAGCAGGTCGCGGCATCGACAAATGCAATGGAGTGCTGGTTTGCGATGATATGGGATGTTCCTGCCAGTTAAAATTCTTCGCGAACAAAATTTTGCCAGTGGAACCCAAAGATGATAGACTGATTGCTGATGAACAGCCTGGTAAGCGTCTGAACTGAATATTGTTGCATGCTTTGTAAACTGGGGAATTTCAGAGAGACTGGCATGCGACACCGAATGCATTTTCCTCGCTACTGGAGGACTTTTGGTGGCAGTATTTGCCATATTTTTCTCAATCATTCTTTGGCGGACGGTTCGCAAGAGGAGGTCGTCCAAGGATAAGTACCTGGAAAATTTGCAGGAAGCCGAAACCCCATTTTCCGACTACATCGACAGGACGGTGATCAATGAGCCCCTAGTGCTGAATTTCCATATGAGCAGGAGTCTGGAAAATACCAGCGCCAACGGCGTCAAAAGCATCAAAGTACGCATTTTTCCATCGTTTTTCGGTTTCTGTATATCCAAAGTCTGCAGGTTGATGCAAAGTGGAAATTTCCTAGACATCAAATTTTCATTGAGCAAGTTTTGGGGGAGGGCGAGTTTGGAAAAGTGCTCAAAGCGAAAGCCTTCAATATAGCATCCCGTCCAGGTGAGAACAAGCTATTCAATGGAGCTTTATCTAGCAACTTTTTTTAGGATATTCACTAGTCGCAGTTAAAACACTGAAAAACGACGCAAGGAATCAGGATTACAACGACTTATTTTCCGAGTATCAGCTGCTAAAAGAGGTAAATCACCCCCATGTCATCCAGCTTTTGGGCGTTTGTTCTTCGGAGGATGGACCGTTGTACGTTATTATTGAGTATGCAGCTTTCGGGTCGTTGAGGTAACAAGTGCCCACCAATTGAGGAATTTGAGTGTGATATTGGAAATTGTAGAAACTACTTGCGAAAAAGCCGGCACATTCTAACCGCCGCCGAATTGGGACATTTGGAAGACACATTTGAGCACAAAGTAACGGCCAGGGATATTTTGTCTTTTGCCCGACAAATTGCCAGCGGGATGTCCTATCTCAGCGATATTAAGGCGTGTAGATTATTTGCAATAAAATCTCAATATTACTAAAAAAAACGGTTGAAAATGAAGGTTTTGCATTTTAGCTGGTTCATCGAGACCTGGCGGCCAGAAATATTTTACTGGCCGAAAACAAGGTGTGCAAGATATCGGATTTCGGCTTAACCAGAGATATCTACGAAGACAATGCTTATTTCAAGAAAAGCAAGGGACGAGGTTCGTATTTTTGAACAAGCGGATGAAATATCGCGTCC
>NW_026018715.1:13190456-13217049 GCF_020466585.1 Dendroctonus ponderosae
GGAATTCTTCTAAATTAACATTTGAGCATCTTTTAAACCGTTTTAAAATCAATTTCAGTTCCCGTAAAATGGATGGCCCCCGAATCGCTGGCAGATCACTTATACACGACCAAATCCGATGTTTGGAGTTTTGGGGTGCTGATTTGGGAGCTGGTAACACTTGGAGCCAGTCCATATCCAGGCATCCAGGTCCAGAACTTGTACAACTTGCTGAAGCAAGGCTACAGAATGGAAAGGCCGCCAAACTGCTCCACAGTCTTGTGAGTTTCAAATCAATCTTCTTACTGATGGGGCAATTTTCTTAATTCTTTTAATGGAATTGCGCGCATTTGCGAGGCCGTAATGTGTGGGCGCATTAGGAAAAAAACGCCSAGGTAGGCGGTTATTAAATTTCAACGGCAGTTAATTCCATAACTGGATTAACTTTTTAAACTTTTTAATATTCACCTCAAATTGCCCCTGGATTGYGTGGCTTTAAATTAAATTGTGAGAACTCGAGGGGCTCGTTGAATGTACTAAACTCATGCGATTAAASCCGGAAAGGTTTTTCTGTTTCTGTTTTTAAAGTGRTGTGAACGCATTATTTGTACGTTTCGCTTTAAACCAGGCAAGAATCCTGTTTGAGAACAAACCAAGTAACTTGCGATGTGAACTAATGATTTCGCACAAAGTTTTACTCAACTTCGCTTAATAATGGTAGCTCTAGTTAATTATGATGTTTCCATTTTATAGCAGCTGCTATCTGAAGTTCGAAAAGTAATAAATTACTTTTGCAGCAAGTTTAGTTGGGAAAATGAATAGAAGTACTAAGGCTGTGTTTTTCAGGTATTCGCTGATGAATCGATGTTGGAATGTTAACCCAGAGGCAAGACCCTCGTTTTTGGACCTCTATCACTGTTTCGACAATCTCCTGACAGACAATGTGAGCTATTTAGATTTATCGGATAACTCCATAATCAATAGAAGTTATTTCACCAACTTTTCCATTGAGGCGGACTCAGGTAAAAACATTGCCTGTAATGGCCATTGAACTGCATAAATCGTATTTTATTATTTATACACTGTTTAACAATTTATGTAAGATCAGTTTCACGTCTTTTCCTTGATACCCCTTGACTAAAGTCCAACAATACCCACATCAGGAATCCACCAAATTATCCGTGAAGGATCGGAAGGATTTTGGTCTTAAGGGATAGAGGAAAAAATCCCCTTTCCTTCAATCCATCCAAGTTTGAGGCCTGCTTTGACAGCATCATTGATATATTGGGCGTTTTTAGGATCTGCTGATGGGAAAGATGAAAAGGTAAATTTCCTGCAATACTCTGTAAGTAAGAGCAGTCTTGAAATCGGGGAGAAAATGAACGGGATCAAAGAGCAATGTCTTGGATATGAAACGCCAGTGAACGCTCCCAAGCCGGTTACCCCAACTGCAGCCTTGGAGGAATACACCGATATGGATTCAAAGGTTTAGAGCATCTCATTTTTTGCTAAATATTTATCTAGCAGCTTACAACTGAATAAATCGTGCAATAGTCTATTAAGCTTTGATAATACCCCCAAAGTGCATGTGGTTTCCACCTACCTATATGTAATAAACTTGTATGTAACTGATCAAGCTGACTTTCTTTTGCCACTAATTGTAATTTGAGACGCATTAAGTTTTATCTATGGAGAAAAGAAACGACAATTCGCAATTCAAGTTTGATTAATGCTCGGCCGCCTTAAACGCAACTTCTGAAAGGTAATGTTTACGAATTTTCTCGGCTATAAATTCACGGGGGAATAAAAAAAAGACCGGCGTCACCGCGTAGAAAGGAATCATAAAGAACACATTTAATGTAGATGAGAATTTTCATTTAAAAAGATGATACAATGTGCCATTACGGCTAACCCAATTTCAAATATAAAATTAGATTTGTAGGTTGATGCTTTCAGGGGCGCTTCGTCGCTCCTTTCAGCTGTATTTCCAGCATTCCTTTGCCATTTTCGCCCATTTCTTTAGGCCTTACAAAGCCAATTTAATTCGTTTATTAATATTTCATCACCACTCTTGACTTTAATTTAAAAGGAATGGCCATTTTTCACGCGAGAAAATCTTCAATATGCATATAGGTATAGGGCCTAATCCGAAAGATATACTTAGATATAGTTGGTTAGAAATCGATTGGGCTTAAAGTATGAAATTAAAATTAAAATCGATCCGGAGACAGACACAGGTTAACTTGTTAATGAGCCTCAGAAGATAAAAGCTCACTGATCAACAAAATTAGATAAAATTGTAAGCCCGGCCAGGAAAATAAGCTATTAAAATAGAAATAAAGAACAAATCCAGTAGCAACCAAATTAATCTTAAAGTTCAGTAGAATCAAGCAAAGCACATCAATACCATGACTTCTCTGTTTTCTGAGTTTGTTCAATAGTTTTAGACCTACGAAGCTTTTCAATCTGACGGAACATACAGCCTCCTAAAACAGCAGATTCGGTAGTTAAAACTACAAAATTTCAAAACAATTTGGTTTCTTGTTCACAATGGTCTAAGGAGTTTTTGGTAGAAAAGCAAAATAAGTTCCTGGTTAAGTTTGATATTTCTGATCGCAGCTCTTTAATTACAGTTGACTTCATATCATATTCTATTCCATTTTAAGGTCTAAGCAACGCAAACTTTACGATTACATAATTTATCCTAACTTGGACACGTTTTCCGGATGGAAAATTTCGGCAACCATGAAGTGCCACATTCGGATGTTTATCGGCGCTCCAAAGCGAAATGAAAACAAACTTGGATGATGTAATTTGCATTATAAATGCTCGCTTTAATAGCATACGTCATGAACTATTATTATTTTCGAATTTTGATTTATTTACGTATAGTGGTGGCTCTCATGCTGAAACAATGCATTATTGATAGATGCTTAACGGAGCCAACCCCTGGTAGGATAATTAATTACTTAGACGCTAATATTACGCTTCAATTATTTGAATTGAAGTAGAATTTTCGAATTTGTGGAGGCGCAAATTGCCGTCTAAATTATTGATTTATTCGAATGTGGCCCTTTGCAGCTGATATATTTTAATTTATTTGCAATCAGAGGTAAAGAGAGGATTTTTTTTGATGGAAAGGAGGAAGAAAAATAACGTAAAATGTATTTCAAAAGAAGCAAAAAGTTCCTGGTTTGCTCATTTCATAAATAATCTTTTTACGAACAACTTTTCTTGATGGAATGCGGTTTTCACTGGTTTTCGCTCATTGAAGTTTGCAATTTTCCCATTAGAAAACAGGCCACGTACGTAAACAACCAATTAAGTCCTACTAATAAAAGCTGAAAACATTTACCGAAACAGACTGACACAAATACCTGCAAAATGTTTAAAATCTCAAGAAAAAAATGAAAAAGTCCTACAAACCAAGTCCAGCAAAATTTTTCGAAATGTTTTGCAGTGACGTTGGTGTAAGAGAGAAAGCGGAAATTTGTTACATTGTTATCTTCGAACGTAAAAGCTTGATAAAGTAGAAAATTGTTCAAAAGTGATCCATGAACATGGCTATAAGCATGGTCAGGCGAACTTTGGTTGTTGATTGTTTTAATATGCAGGCGCAATTTGGCCTAAATTCAATGCCATTAAACCAAGAAAGGAGGAAAAAATTTCACTTACCATTAATTGGCAACTCTGAATTTAGTCGATGCATTTCCATTGTGACAAAGTGGGTAAAATGATGGAAAAACACCGAAAAATATTTGAAATAACCGTCCACTAATTACTTGGATGTAAACAAACCCAGTCGAGATTGTTAGTAGACGCTTCCCAGAGTGAAGTTAACTTGACAGTAAACGTCAGAAATTTCCTCATTTAGAAAATCGCCTTTTGTGTCTCAAAAAACGCCCTACCGATCGCGAAAATACGAAAAAACGGTAAAATGGAATCTCCATTTTGCAAAAACCATCAATTTTCCGTTCGGAAACGAAAAAAACTCGGATTTTTTTTGGATCTGAAGCGCAGCGGTCGCGCACTGTGCTTAACAGCCAGCATGAAAAAATAAACTAGTTTGACAAAATGACAAGATCATTGACGTGCTTTCGAAGACTTGATGGCAACCCAACAAACACGATAAATCACAAAAACACTAAAAATTGTGAAATTAAAAAGCAAAAACACGTACAAATGCAGAAAATACTAAGAAAAATCTGTTGCTGTCTCAGGTATTTTCAAATTTATATTCAGAAACGTATTCATAAACCTTTATAAAGTTATCCTAATGTGGATAATGACAAAATACTATCCAACTTTTCCAGACTGTCCCATATGAATTTAAAATGCAGCAGTTCCGAATCTCGTTCCCGTTTTTCATTTGCTTGTAAATGGCAGTAATTCCATTTCTTCCCCCGAAAAAGTTTGCCGGTGCTGAAAGTGTTTAAATTAAACAGGAGTAGGAAACAATACAGCCGACTCATAAAAAAGCAAACTTTTCCTCGGACGACGTAAAAGTATATGTTGGCGGGCGGAAGTTACAAAATAATTTCCAGAGTTAAGCGGGCAGAACATAATTTAACAGCCAAAATGCTTTTTGCTCGGAAGCAACTGCTTTAATGCCTGCATATTTATTTTCCTAGTTATGCTATATTATTCTAGCCAAGTTATGTTGGGAACTGGAAATTGACCTGGCTCAAAGCTACTTTGCCGCTGGCTAATCTTGTTGCTCTGGTTGGCTCAAAAGATTTCGAAATCATGCCAGACTTGGCGGTTTAACCCAAAGTAATTCGCTCATAATCTTACGGTAGTAAGGAAATTTTAACCTGTATTTATTCTCTGGCTCGATTTTCCAGGGCTTCTAATCTAAAATCTAATTGAAGCTAACGCTGTGGATGGAAATCAATACATCAGCCCATCAGTTGGATGTGAATTAACTGAAGTGCTCTTCTGGGGACAGTCGCCATTTAACATGTTCGTTTGGTTCATTAAACGGTGCAATGAAACGGCTTAAATCCTCCAAACATTTCAGGCGATTGCTCAAAAATCGATTTAATAGCATTTCATACAAATCGCCAGATAGGATGTTAATAATACCATTAGGAGCATTTATGGAATATTACTCAAGCCAGGCTTAATCAATTGGTCGCAGCCAACCCTTCCAGCGGATTATTTTCCATTTAACAATCAATTAAACGCTGTATACCTAATTGCTATGTTAAATTGCAGCTAAATGGACCATAAATTCCACAGCCTGCAAGCGAATTTCTTCGGAATTCTGCAAGAAACTTTCAGGCGACCTTCGCTCCATTGGATTTGAGCGAGAATAATGGAAACAGCCAAATTTCCTGAATAGTGTACAATTCGCCAACATTAATTTCATTCATTTAAATCAGAAACAATGACAAAAACTTGCATATTTCGATAGAACTGCGCAACGTTGCAACGATTTGTCTGCCAAGTGCAGCGTTATTTTATTAGAATCGCCGTTGTGAACGAGCGTTTCTTCGCTTCAACTCAAAATAAATGGATCCATCCAGCATTTTTTGCGCCATCAAATCATCATTAGCGCCTGAAAATTCGATTCAGTTTTTCTCAAGTCACTCGATCCCGTTAAAATGCTAACAATGCCGAATCCTTTCGCGACTTCAGGATAAATAGTTCCGAATTAATCGCGTTTGAGTCCTCAAAACTCCCGCTTTTGGCTGGCATAATGACTATCTGGTGTAACGGAAACTTGAATTCTTTGTTACATGGATAAATTGCATTGACGAATTTTTCAGCTGATTCAGTTAAAAAACTAATATTAAGATGATGAAATTACTGGCCTCAAATAGGGTGTTGGTTATTCATGACAAAAGCCATCGCTCCAGCCAAAGCGCCACAATAAAGCGAATACACTGGGAAAGTTCGCGTTGCTGAAAATTAAAATGTTTTTGCTGAAAATGTATGACCGCTGGAAGTTTCAGAATAACGCGAATAACGGGACAGCGTTGTAAATTATTTAGGAGCAAACATGCTCCTGCTTGGACAACTCCAAACAGCTCTAGGAGCACTTACAAGTTACGTACTTGCGCTCTTGGAGCGGTCAAACGGAATCGAGTTCTTAGCGGAAAATTGAACATCTGAGAATTGATTTAGAACATTTCCGAACTCCTTGGAGAAATTGAATAGACTTGTTCCGTAATGAAGTGGGAGCGCTGCAAACAGTTTCGACCAATAGCGCATTTCAATAGACGTGAACTTTCAGGATGAGATATGGAACAGCTGCATTTACTCGCAAAACTTGCGTTCGGTTTAAAGAGGAAAGTTGTGTAGTTTAGTACATACAAATGGGATTTTTGGTTAACAAATAATTAGCTACTGAACTTTTCAACCAACCAAGTCTGCGGTTTTTTGCAACAATCTAAGTTTATTCCTCGAAATTATTCACTTTTTACACAGATATTTGTTGAAACACATCTGATCTCACTCTGTCGACGAAAGTAATAGTAAAAATAAATGTTTTATATTTTTTTAGTGTTTTCTTTCACAATTTTAATGTTTTTGCCTTGTATCTTCGGTTGCCATCGTTCATTTACTAGCCGTCAAAAGCACGTCAATGCTCATGTCATTTTATAGAACTAATAATGCCGGCTGTTAAAGACCGCACGGCCGCTTCGCCGTAAAACCAAAAAAAATCAAGTTTTTTTCGAGTTCGCGCGAAAAGTGGATAGTTTTCGCAAACTGGAGGTTTTATTTCACCATTCTGTACTATTTTCTCGACCGGTGGGGATTTTTTTGATGAAAAAACCGCGATTTTCCTTCGAAGGAAATTTTTGGCGTTTGCTGTCATGTGAAAGCTACTGTGAGGAGCGTCTGCTCGCATACCCGACTGAGTATGTTTACATCGAAGCTATTAATGTAGATACGTTTCAAGTTTTTTGGTGATTTTTCATCAGTTTGAACACTTTGCCACGGTAGGAATGCCATCAGTTGGATACAGAGATGCCAATAAATGGTAAGTGAGATTTTAGCCAACTTAATGGCATTAAATTTAGCAGAAAAAACGAATTTTCAAGTGAAATTTTGCTCAAATTGCCAGGTTGAAAATGGTAAAATTTTGGAAAATGTCTCAAGTTGACCTAATGCAAAAACCTCCAGTAACTTGTTCTCGCTTTCAGTAATCTCTTTAGTGACAATTTTTCTTAGTGGTTGTTTTTTGGGGAAATGTTGACCCTTTTTACCTCATTGAAATTTCGTACTTTTTTTCAAATCGATATTTTGTTTCTAGGTACTAGAGGCTTGTTTAGTTACTAACCCATTTTGTAGGTTTTTCAGTTCTCTTATGAAAAATCTGCAATATTTAATGATCAAAAAGTGGCAAGAATGAATTTCTCCAAAAAGCACCACTAAGAAGTGTTAGTAAAAAGTTAAAGTTATTTTTCTTTTCGGTTGCTTTTATAATTTTGATTTTATTTGATTTAATTGAAAGCGCTACATAGACGAAAATGTCTGCCCACTGTGAATTCAAATATACCAACTGCGAACGCAAATGCCCACATTCGAATATATCAATAATTTTGAAAGCCTCGTCTGTTCAGTAAATTTATCCCATTTTTGCCCTGTTGATTTACACATAAAGCAACGAATATTTTCGTCAGGTTAATAAGAAAAGCGTCTTTTGCCATTGCTCTGGTTGAACCATCCTGTAAAATAATTTAGTGTCTCTCCCCCAACGATTTACCTGCCTAATCACCATAGACTCCAAGTAATAGTGGAATATTCCCTGTCGAATCGACCTAATTAATGAACTATCACATAACAGCATTATAATTATACGCATAAAGAGCACATCGCTTTGAAGCTTTACGTGTTAGGAATAATATGTTCTAGTACATACATCGCAGATGGATAAACTCCTTTAACGCAATGGAAACGACAAAAATTTCCCCATTATTTTAGGACACAAAAATTCCCATTTACAATTATGTAGATCCAAGGCCTCTTTTTGAATATTTATATAGAAAATAGGAATCAATGACATAAACTCGGTGGTACACTTTGTAAAGCAGATAAACAGTGAATCATTTATTAACGGCCCTTCGAAGTTGCCTAAGTCATCTGATTTCCACTCTATCTTTGGAGCAGCTTATCTGGTTAGGAAATACCGCCTAATGACATTGAGGTTGGGACCAGAACACCCCAAAATTAATCCCCCCTTTTTCGGGCAAAGCAAGCGGTAATGTGAATCCTATGTAAGGCAAACTTAAATGAAAACAGACCCCGAGGGATGATATAAATATGCCGATAAAGCGAGGATGATTTTACACTGTCAATCGAAAGGAGTTATTAATTAGATTGGCGCAAGAATATTTGATCTCAGTTTCGTCTCCTTACAGTAGCTGAACAGTATTAGCGTCGTTCTCCATTCACTAGGCTTGGGGGATGACAACAAATTGGCACTTTTATAAGCGGCTTTTAGTAGTTGGGAGTCCTTCATACAAATGAGCTTCAACTTTCCACTCAACCGCATAAAAGGCAGGAATTATGTGCACCCTCCAGCTAACAGACTATATAAGATGCGTTAGTGCTCGAAACAAAGCCTCGTCTCGTTAGGGAAAATGGTTAAATTGTTGCTTCAGAACGGCGCCCATCAAGGTCTACCAACAAAGAATTTTCTTTGTTGTCCTTCCCCAAATAGGATTATTTAGATTCGTGCTTTTATTTCCATTGTCTTTCCAGGTCAAAATTGTCTTTACTACTGTTGTAGTAAGTTTTGACGGATTTTCCCCACATAAAACACTTAAATTTTACTTTTACGCCGGACATCGTTTCAATGGGGTACTGCACATTTAACCATTATATAAAAGAAATAAATACAGATAATGGCCGGTCGGCACAGCGTTGTTTTCTCGCTTTGCGCAATAAATCTGGAAACAACCCGACTTGGCCACATAAAGGGCGGCGTATAGTCCAACAGATGGGGAAAATATATTGTTTGCCGATTGGCCTACTCTTGACGGGAACTAGGACAAACTAGTGGAATTACCCCCGTTGTCTCCATTGTTTCCATTATAAGTTAAATACATTTCTGCTGGGAAATTTATGTGTATAGATTTTTAGCGTTTGTTGAATCAGTGATATTTAAAACAATTGCAAGCTCTCGAATTACAAGGTGGTTTTCCATATGAAAGGCATTCACCTGCTTATTCCATGAAAACACCCAGGTGTGCTACATTTTTCCCTAAGTCTTCTTCCTATTGGTTTATTGCTCTTGATCATTTGCTTGCATCTTTTCTTTTTCTTCCTACAACTTCATTGTTCTGGTGTCGTTCTGTATTTTCCTTCATACATCTTTTGAGGATTTTGAAAATTCGGCTTGAATCGTCTGTGCTTGCGCTTTTACGGCTCTCCGTTGCGCTTTATATCTGCATCTGAATGTGTAAATTAGTTGATTTTCTTATGTATTTCTAATTTACGACTTAATAAATTTTGATGGTTTTATTGATGTTTGCTTTACTGCCATGTTTGATCGTTTGCTTTTATAGTTGAAAAAGTGAAGCTCTCTCATTCCGTATTCTATTAGCATTATCCCATTCTGTATCTTAATGTTCTCGAATTTTACCCATAAATATTGGAGGAGAAACTGAGAGAATCCTCTTGCCTTCCCTGAGCTTTTCGGTCTGTAATTTTTTTCTTTTTAGTCAGTGTTGTCAAATGCTGATTTGCAAAATATTTTACTTTACTCTTTTACAAAATACTTTTACTTGGCCGAAAGTAAGAGCAAGTAAGAAAAGACGGATCGGATCTGCTAAATTTAAACTATTTTTGTATTAGTTGAAGATTCTGAAAACAAACTGTTTTTCTTAAAACCTTGTCGACCATCTTTTTTTGTTTTTTTTTTCATTTTTTATTATGAGAAAGAGAACTGTGTTTTCATTATTTGACAATTTCCGAATTTTGTGAAAGCCGGGATTTTTTTTGTCACTTTATTTTGCAGTACTTTACAACATAAATCCCTTTGGCGGGACTTGGAATTTTATTTGGCCATTAATGTTATCTTCCATTTCTAGGTGTAGTCTTTCTCCATAGTGTTTTTCATCCTTTACTTCTGTCCTCTAGAGGTTTTTAATCTATGTTTTCCACTGCTCTTTCGTAATTTTGCTAGTTTTTTTAACTTATTTATTAAGGTATAAATATCTCGTTATTGCTTTTAACTCCATCTCACTCTCTTACTATTCTTGAGGATGACTTAATCAAGCTCATATTTATAAAACTTCCCAAAAATGTATTTTATTTAGACTCTTTGTCTCCAACTAGCAAATATTAATCAGAGTGAAGTCGATAAGAAACCTTTGTTTTAAGAAAGACGAAAAGTTTACACGCGATTTTGGGCAATAAAAAACGAAATGGCCAGCGAAATAGAACAGTGGAAAATCGTAAACAAACTGTTTAAAAAAATTGCGTTTGGAAATCAAGACAAAGCAATAAAGTAATAAACAAAAAAATTAACTCAAGAAACATTCGCTAATATTTCCGGATAAAAGTTCCGCAAAATTGCCAGTCTGGATCTGTGTGCATTTAAAAGGGGGCCGATTATAAAGCTCGAGTTGAAAGAAGCTTTTATAAGTTTGGCGAATGGCAGGAGTAAGTTAATGCACCTTTTGGAAACAGGTTATATTTTCGGGAGAGAATAAATTACATGTTTTTGGCTCAAATGGGCGCCGGTTTTCAGGAAAACTGTTGAATCAAACGGGAAACTGGATTGAACTAGGAATTTTTGCATAACTTTGGGCGGCAGTGACGGGAAAGTTGAGATAGAAAATTTGTCTATATTGGCTCAAACACTTTGAAGAATTGCAATTAAATCGGCTTCTAATGAATCAAACGGACGCCATCTGCATGAATGCAGTTTATTTAATTGAAGGAAAACCTTTACTCATATTGGTATATGTATATATTCAGAGATATTTCTGAAAGATGAGCCTAATGTACGTGTTTCATCCAAATAACTGAACACAATCTTGCCGCATGTCTCACTTTATGTCTGTCAATATTGGCCGACATGCTGTAGCAAGTAAGATTCGTACGTGATCTCATTTACACCAGTTTATCAAGCTGGAAAATTGAGGAAACCACACAATGTGGTTCGTTCGACTTCGTGTGCAGACTGCAGCGTCGTCGGCGCCACAGTTTACACAACTTTATCTAGAGATAATGGCCGAATTGTTTCGAGCCTAAGATGCGTTTTCCTGTTTCCGACAGCAAATTCCATGGGAAGTCGGTTTACCAAAGTCGAGAAGGGATGTTTAAAGAGGAATCGACGTCGAGGAAAACATATTGGTAGGTAAACAAAATCGCGCCAAATTGGAGTCAGACTGTCGAGGGCACGATTTAGATTCGCGAACGCAAAATACGTTCAGTTTTTTCAGGAAATTTATCTTTCTGTTTATTGCCGATGCACTGGGAATCGGTTCGAAGTCTTGCCTGATCTTAATTTACTATTTCCAGTGAAAACGTGAGAAGAATCAACATGCTCAAGAAACCTGCTAGTAGGTTTGTGATCGTGATCGCCAAAAAATAAGTTTCCCGGCTCCTAGAGGTTTTTAGGCAATTCTGTGGAGGATTTGCGAAATTTGTCGTTTGCACGAACGATTGCGCAGATAGTTGCTTGGGATTTCTTTGCCATTGGAGAAAAAAGTGATTTTTTCTATCTACGATCCGGCTCGAAGGACCAAACTAACGGGCAATTTCTACTAAACGGGCAGTTTCTACTAAACTTGTTAGTCTTGCTCCGCACAATAAATTAGATTTGATTGCTGTCTGCTGTCTTGCATTAGCGTCTACTGATCATTAGCTTTTCGTCGTCGATAGGAATTTGGTCCTGACGTTTCGCTGGCACGCATCGTTGGCATCTTCAGAGGATTGTGTGCTGGGCCGGCAAATATATCAGTTTTTACATTTAGGAATGTTTTCCGGGCTTTGAAGCCGTGGTCTATGGGAATTTCTTCCTGACGTTTCGTTCACAACTGCGGTGGACATTATCAAAGGCGATGAGGCAGTGGGCAAAGTGATCTCCCGTGCTTTCCGACTAAGACTGCTTCATCAGATTTTGAAAATTCGGCTTGAATCGTCTGTGCTTGCGCTTTTACGGCTCTCCGTTGCGCTTTATATCTGCATCTGAATGTGTAAATTAGTTGATTTTTTTATGTATTTYTAATTTACGACTTAATAAATTTTGATGGTTTTATTGATGTTTGCTTTACTGCCATGTTTGATCGTTTGCTTTTATAGTTGAAAAAGTGAAGCTCTCTCATTCTGTATTCTATTAACATTATCCCATTCTGTATCTTAATGTTCTCGAATTTTATCCATAAATGTTGGAGGAGAAACTGAGAGAATCCCCTTGCCTTCCCTGAGCTTTTCTGTCTGTTATTTTTTTCTTTTTAGTCAGTGTTGTCAAATGCGGATTTGCAAAATATTTTACTTTACTCTTTTACAAAATACTTTTACTTGGCCGAAAGTAAGTACAAGTAAGAAAAGACGGATCGGATCTGCTAAATTTAAACTATTTTTGTATTAGTAGAAGATTCTGAAAACAAACTGTTTTTCTTGAAACCTTGTCGACCATCTTTTTTTGTTTTTTTTTTATTTTTTATTATAAGAAAGAGAACTGTGTTTTCATTATTTGACAATTTAAGAATTTTGTGAAAGCCGGTAGTTTTTTTTGTGATTTTCTTTTGCAGTACTTTACAACATAAATCCCTTTGGCGGGACTTGGAATTTTATTTGGCCATTAATGTTCTGACTTGATGACTGCTTCATCAGTCTTAGTCGGAAAGCACGGGAGATCACTTCGCCCACTGCCTCATCGCCTCTGATAATGTCCACCGCAGTTGTGGACGAAACGTCAGGAAGAAATTCCCATAGACCTCGGCTTCAAAGCCCAGAAAACATTCCTAAATGTAATTTAACCAGCCGTGAAAGCCTTCATAGTCTGATATCAGTTTTTCATGACTAAGAAGAAGACCAAGACCAGAAGAATGACACCAATTTTGAACCACCCTGAACAAATGAATGAAAACTGAACTTTTTTGCGTCGTTTCCATAAAAAAATTAGCAAACCTTTTACATTTATCGGGTGTGCTTCACTCGCCCATCCGATGCTTCAGTCCACGGGCATAATTCCCGAAATGGGGAGACTTTTAAAGTAAATTGTAAAAAGGCGGTACATTTACCCTAATGTATTAGGGTGAGGGGTTGACGCCTAAGATTTTTTCACGCGGCGTTTCGACCCGGACAAATCATTATTCAGCCTGCTGAAAAATTCCAGGCAGGTGCTTGCCCCACTTCTTATGACCTAGAGTAACTCTATCCGACTCTAGACCAATTCATCATAGAAGACGGTTTCTGATCGGCGAAAGGTGTCGCCGTGCCATACAGGTGGACGAGTCTAAGTGCGATTGCTTCGCAATGCATATTTATATTTTCCAGGCCGGAAAAGCCGAAAATTTTCATCCCTTAGCGTTTTATATTGAATAAGTATACACATACATTTTCATTCGGCTATAGAGTGAGTGCGCAACGCGTTGGATCCGCTAGTCGAAACAGTTGACGGTCGGAGCTCGGATAGCCAACGTTTTCTCGAGATCAGCGGCTCCAAAAATTACAATCGCATTTTCAGAAATTCAACTGTTCCTCCGGTGCGCTCCAATTTTTTTTTCAATTTCTTTGAAACAGGGCATGAATTTCGGAAATTTATGGGCAAATTATGTGAACCTTTGAACATTGATTTCGTGCAAAGTAAGCCGGTTAGATTTTTTTTGGAAATTTTCAATTTCTCAGGGGTTTTGCTCCGAAATCTGCACTTCAAGGGCCCAATTTTTCCGAGAGGAATGGATTAAGCCCGCATTCAGGAATCAGCCGCAAAGTAAGTTTGAAGCTCGCAACCCGATCTTTTCACCAATTAAAGATAGTTTTTATAAATTAATTTTCCATAAGAAATCAAATCCACGTTAAATGCGTTGGCGCTTCATTGACTTTATTAAAACTCTATCGTTCATTCGCACACGCATTCAAAATTTACACATCTAAATTTACATCCGTCTTAATTGATTAACGAGTAAATACGTCTGACATTGTGGTTTACGCAAAGCACACGTCCCTCAAATATACTCCTATAAATATTTCCACGCAGATAAAAACGTTATTTAAGCTGATGATGAGTGCGGAAGAGTCTGCAAGGAAACAGACCCAAACGATTATAAACACGCACGCTGGAGTTAAAATTTTTCAAGATCCAGACTAAGAAATATGTTTGTAAGACTGGTAAGCTGTGAAATTCATTTGAAATAAATTCGGGTGAAACAGCAGGTTTTTTCATTCTGGCAAAGTGTTTGGTTACGCGCAATGTCTGCCAGTCTTAGTTATTTTTAATTATTTAACATTTTAATAATAGCCCCTATGCGCAATCCTTGGTGTTTGAAGTAATTAAGATAAACGACCTAACGATCCACACATGTAATTTATTAAAAAAAGTAAAACTATTATTAAAAATAATTTTAAATTGCTCATCTATGTCACAACCAACTTTTATCATTTAATGTCTTCCAATGGGTTGGCAAGTTTCTTTGGTATCTTCACCGACTTTCATGACTGGAAGGAATCGAGTCAATAGCTTTCAGTGGTGGATGGTCTGTTTCGGGATTTGACGAATTTTACGGCAAATTTTGAACATAATTTTCTAGAACGATGAACGAAACACTTTTCCTGAACGATGATAATATTTGCGTATTTTTCGTTAGATACATAGTGGAAGTTGGGTACGGTAATCTCCGGACTGGAACCCAACGTTTTTTGCTCCTTAATCTGTTAAAGTTGCAGAAAACAAGTTGCTGTGTGAATTTGCAGTTTCATTGAAAGCTTCAAAAGCCGAAGCTTTATATTAAACCGGCAAGGAATGAATTTACTGGAAATTAGATAAGAAAGTCTACATTTTTTTGAGGCGCCTCAAAAATTAAGCCCTTTTAATGCAAACGCATTAAAAAGTGCTAAATGTTGAAAATCTCTGCTCGAAGTTATGCAGTGTGCATGTCGATGTGGCATTTTTTGCTTGAATATGAAGAATAAATTTGGTGTCTACACTCCCATTTTTCATAAACCCTTGAAACTTGACATAACAATTAGTGCTTAAAATTAGTCACTTAATTCTTGTGAGCGCCCCATAGAAGGTAAATCATGAGATTCGTTTTTCATATCCGAACTTTCCAGCACATCTTTATCAAGATTGATACATAATCGGCGATAAATCGCCTAACTGAACGCATCTGAAATTCTGCAACAATTTACGTCCATTTTTAGCGTTCTTTGATTTGCCACATTTTTTGGGTTATTATCGGCTTCATCTGACTTGCAAGTATTGTTTCCATTAAATTTTAAGCCCAACTCAGGAATTTTAATATCGTTTAGCGCAACTTTTCATTATGAATAAACGGCACTAAAACTGATAAACTTCGTAGCTTAATTCAAAATAATATGCAACGCAGCCTAGACGAGCTTAATTAAGAAATTCACATTAAATGAAAAAAATTAATTAATCACCAGCCGAAATCTTGCCATGATTTAAATCCTTCTGCCCGGTTTAATTTGTTTACGTAAACACCTTTAGTCTGTGTATGGCGTCTTAAAATGAGATCGTTCTTGATGAATGCTCACGGTAGGGCAGCTTTCTGTGTGAAATGGATTATGTCAATTAGGTAAATGACTCCCTAATTTTCCTCGCTGCTTAATTAGCATTTTAATTAAAAAACCCTCCAGAATGTAACCGAAACAATTTATTTACTTGTGGCCCCTGATTGCTTTCCATTTACGGCAATGAACTGTTTATTTTGAATTATAGGCAACTTTTTATTTAGAAACCGGTGCGTTTTGATGCCATGAGCAGGCTTGCATTCGCATGAACCAAATTCCTATCGACGACGGTCCAAAAACCCCCAAAAAAATGTGAAGAAATTTTTTCTATAGCGGTCTAAAATCCCGAGAGACTAACCAGGTTCAAGCTATCGCCGCTTGTTTTAAATTTTGCTTTATTTATTCACTATTGATTGATTGATTGAAAATTTTTATTCCCTCCGGGATTATTTCGTGTTAAAAGTCACGCAAGCAGCCCCCAATAAGGCCATAAAACCTGAACTGAGAATTGTCCTAATCTTTGTTGCAGTCTTAAAATGGATTAGTGTAAAACATCCACGTGGCATGTTTTATGGCAAATCACTCAGTCTATTTTTAGCGTTATGGGACAGACAGTTCAAGTTGATCCCATTAAAAATTACACTTACGAAAACATTACATTTTCAAGTTTAACCGCAGCATCATGAATTATCCCACCCAACCCACAATTGAATGATGCAGAAATGATGCGTTTGCAAATTATTAATCGTTGTTTGATTTGCGCGAAAAACATAAAAAATTTCCGCACAAAACACCGAAAGGTTTCCATGAAAAAAACACGATTTATAACCAGTTGCTAAATTGAACTGAAAATACAAAACATTTGCTAACAAACTAAAATTGCATCGCGTGAATATTTTATTTATATTTGAGGATAATTTAATGCTTGAACCTGCCAGGGTGAGCAACAAGGATAATTAAATGTGACCACTCAAAAGAGGCACATTAAATTTAAACATTGAAATTCAATTAAGTTTTTCACACTTTACACAATGGCTTATTATTAGTCAATTCGATCAACTTTGGAGTTATCGGCGAACTTTTCCCATTTTTTGAGCCTTGAACATCTTCACCCCAAACTTTTAATAATCGAAAAGTCTGTCAAGAGCTGGCAAGCAGTCTATTGCACAGAAAATTAAACTTTCGGCACCAGAGCTGTAACCAGGTACCTTTAGGACCAGGTTTCGAGCTTATTAGCTCTCATCAGCTGGGTTTGGCCTGAAAATAACACTAAACCTGCACTTTAGGCCCAGGAAGTCGTGTCAAATACTGACGAAATAAAATGCAGGTTTTGGAAGTGTTATTCTCAGGCCAAAACCAGCTGATGAGACTTAATAGGCTCGAAACACATCCTGAAATTTATGCCCGCTTATACCAGTCCATTGTAAACTTAGACGTAAAACAACGTCAATTGAATATTAAGTGTTTAGTGAATATTTCTGTCCATTAGCCATAACTTCACTTTCATGTAGCTCCGCGTTGAAAAATTGAATTTTCTTTCCTATAAAATGCTGTTTTTGATGCTCGTCATCTTTTTGATGTTCCCATGCAAATCAGTTTGCGAAATAACCTGAAGGCTGTTTACATGCTTATATTCAGCAGCGAAGGAAACTAAGTTTATTTAAATGTGTATGCGAATTTCGTCTTTTATAAGGGTGCAAGAGGCTTTTTTTGATTGTTAACTTAATGTGATTTTAAGACGATTTTCAATAGAATAGACTGGGAGCTTTGCTGATTGGAAATAGTAAATTTCCAGGCAAATATGACAATGGACATTGATGAATGAAATGAACCGATTGCTATTTTAAAATCCGTTTATCGAAAATGTGAAAATATCGACCTTTGAGGGATCAAGCAAAATGCCTATTATTAAAAGTTCACGGTCGAATACATAGGCGAACGTAATCGGGTGTATCTGTTTAAACAGGCCACATTTCCTAATTTACAAATAATAATTTTTTTGTCTTACAGCATGCTTCACAATCCAAATACATAATTCAGCGCCTTTAGCATGTAAATATTTGGATATATCAATCCGGTCAAGGGTTCAACGGCCTGAAACCTAATTAGAACATCATTATTTATGATAAATATTTATCATCACTTCATTATTTATGACAAATTTATACATTTTGGATCGGAAAAATCCACTAAAGTCTATGACTGGCAGTATTCCCTCACGTCCACTGGAAAACGATTACTGCGGTTAATAAAAATCTTCACTTGGCACCAGTTTTAATTTGCCACTAACCAACTCATAAAGACACACCCGTTAATAAAATTCCGTGTTATGCATAAAATTTTCGTGATTTTAATTAAACCGCAATTGTTAAAGTTTCAAATTGAATTGTTTGATGTGTGTGTTTTTTCCATCGAAATACTTAACGAAGCATAATTGCCGGTTTTATGATACAAATTCAGTTGAAATGTGTGTTTAGTACACGTGCCATGAAAATTGCTCAAATAATGTAGCTTTTAATGGTCTCATCGGTGGATTTTTTAGTCAAACTTGACACACTTTTTGGGCCTCAGTTGCTTTATCAATTAAAGCGTTTTTTTGGGAATATGCATTGGAAACAATGGGGATTATTAAGGTAGAATTAAATAATTAAATATTCCCAATTGAATTGAGTGCATCAATTTATTATTCATTGTGAATTTTCGATTTGACTGCCTGTTGCAGGTGGTGTAAAAAGGTGAACCTGTTTCAGAGAAATAGAGGTTTTTTCGGAAATTTCAATTAATTTGCTTTATGAAATTTAATTAAATCTTGCTCTGGGGCAAATTTTCGCGTTTGCAAAGCAGACCCTTGGAAATGCCGATGAAAGCTACAAGGCGGTATGTATTAATTTAATGCGAATTTTATTGTCAAAGTCCTAGTCTAGACCGATGGTTTATTTTTCCAGCCCAAAGTGAGAAATGGAACGAAATAATTAGATTCAAGCAGATTTCTGCGGATAATGCTTCAGAACAGGATTCTTAAGCCGAACGCTCCAGCCAAAAGAATCAATCCCAAAAAGAGGGAGAAAATTAGTAACAAAAAATGGAAAAGCGAAGGAAAATTTTCTGATGTTATTATTTGGTTAATGTTAATGCTAAGGCCACAAATAATTTAGGAAAAGCTGCAACGGATTACCGAGCTGCTTCTGACCCATTTTCACTGTCTTGTTGTATCTGCGGAGCTTTAAGCTGATGTTCAGATAACAAGCCAAAAAAACGAAATGCGGTTCCCTATTTCGCTTGCACAATGCCAGCCCCATAAGTAGGTAAATAAGAAGCCTCCTCTTCCACATCTAACCACAAGAATGTGCCAATACGGCCTCACCCTTTGGAGAATATATTAAAGTCGACATAAAAGATGGCCTGACAACGGGATGATATAAAAGCTCTATGCTTGAACTCGATGAAAATTTGAAACGGAACGTGTGTATATTCAACGAGTATAACTTTCGGGGCTTCAGTCGTCAAAAGGCCGAAGGTGCCAGTATATTATCAGGAGTTAAAATATTTACTGAATAGGGAGACTACGTGGCGTAATCTCGAAAGGTGAATCTAAAATGGGTCAAGAACGGATATTTGTGCCATTACAAAGGGCTGCCGGAAATAGTGTCCATTTCCGCGATTAGTTTTCACGCTAAAAATAACCGAAAAACTTATGGAAACCACAATTTTTATATTCTGATAAAAGCAATAGATTACAGTCGATTTTCCTGCTTTTATAGCCTGTATATAGATAAAAACCACAATCTACTATTTGTTTCGTATTATTTCAAACATGGTTAAGATAGGGAAGGTTCATGTGATGTCTTCAAACTTATGCCAACCGGCATGTGTTCTGTATCCCGAATTAATTAAACTAGCTCAGAAAATGCATTTATTTTCTATTTCTTCATGAATAGTGAAGCCAGATAGTGAAGATATATTTTCTACTTCTCCTGYTAGATTTTGTCATTTCGTCCCGAGGTTTTGTGCGGTTCTTCATMATTCATTTAGCTGGRAAAATGCTTCCAATTTTACATCTACGTCTTCATATTCTATTTCTTCATCATCATGATATAGATTCAAACATGATTCAGATAGTGAAGAYCCATTTCATATGWTAAATCTGAGCTCGACCAGCAAATGTTGCATCTCCAAATTATTAATCTGACAGGAAACTGCCTTCTGTGTCTACATTTGCACCTCGATCTTGATTTAGAAAATTAAGATTTGAACATAATTCAGATAAACTTAGAATCAACCCTGGCAGGAAAAATGCTTCTATCTCTGTATATGCAGATTTTCCACCTTATTATACATCGCAAATCTTCTACTTCCACATTAAGTAGACGATTCAGATCCAAACATGGTTCAGATGGCGAAGATAAATTTATTATCTGTAATCGCATTTCCAGCCCTCAATGGAGTGGCAAAATGCTCCTATTTCTACATCTTCACATTCATCTGCAGCTTCATATTAAGAGGCGRGTGTAGAATAAAGGGATTTTCAGCCAATTTGATTGTTTCCGGCTACAAAACATACTCCGATTAAGATAAAATTGAAGAMATCAAAYTTAAGATCTCTTTAAACTGATTGTTATTCTAGAGCTTTGGAGCGTTTTTATTTTATTCGGAATTCCGGTTTATGTCCGAATGGTTAGAGCTGATCGAACCAAATCCGTATTTCGGGTAAATTTATTGCTCATTTTTCATCTGGATACGATAATCCGCTTGTCGGGATGCCATTGCGATCGAAACTAAGATTATACAAGTCTCAGCGTGGATTTCGTCCGGAAAGAAAACTAATAAAGCGTTCCATCGCATTTTACCTAGAGATTTATTCATCGAATATAAAGGCCATAAAACATTAAGATGTATTGAATGTGCCATTAGTTGAAAATTGCGGCTCATAAATTTAATAATCAAGCGTTTCCCTTTGGTTTAGTTGAAAGTTAAAGATGGCTAGTACGGGATAATAAGCAAGTTGTAACATTCAGCCAGTTGATGACCCAGCCGTTTATCTCATAACGCGTTCAATGTCAAGTTAATAATCGTTGCTTAAAAACGTGGGGTTTTCTCTCTGTTTTGGCTAAAATAGGATTATTTGGCGTCAGTTCCTCGGCTACAATCATTTTGGCTTTTGTGGGCAAAGCACTTGAAAAATTAGTCCTAAAATTGCCATTTTGCTGTTTATTTTTATTCTAATGCTCATTAACTAAAATTAGTAGCCCGCAAGTTTGCATGACCAATTAGTCCAGTCAGAGTAATTAGCATATCAAAAACTATTTTACTGGAAAAGCGTCTGTAAAACATCTATAAATTAAACCGAGTTGACGCATTTCGGCAAGATGATCTTTCACAGAACAATTGCCATTATCTTCCATATAATTTATCTAAATGTTTGCTAATTGGTACCAAGTGGTTAATTCGAATTATGCATATTATCTCATTGAGGCGTTGAAATAGACTTAGTCTGAATAAGGTTTTTGCTTAATTATTCGCAAATAATCCCAAAAGCTTGGGATTATTTTTGTCAAGCCGCTAATGTGATTGTGTTTCATGTATTATTCATCCGCAATTATATTTTATTTCAATCCATTTAGGAAGGAAAATGCCGACCATATCAATAATATCATTTACCCTGGACGCAATTTGATAAACATTATTTCACTATGGAATATCCAATTATGCCGGGTGAATTATTTGAAAAAGGCAAAACCTTTCCATTCAAATTTCCAAACATTTAAATCCTTCCATTGTGGGGCAAACAATATTAAACCCGATAATATCCTTGAATTAATTTAAGATGCCTTAATTATAGACTTATTTATGCGATATTTTGTCTCAACCTGTCAGGACAGACGATGATAAATTACAGCCAAATACAAAAATCTATCCATTTAAATGAAGGCCAGGATCGTCTACTCAACCATCATTTATGGGGAATAAATAATGCAAATAAATATTTTATGTAGATAGTTAATGCAGCCATTTCAATAACACTTACATTTAATTATCTTTTATTGTTACCGTGAATTATTAGCGATACATTTTATTTATTAGTCAATGAGGTTACTGGTTTTGATTATACTAATTTGTATTTATATTATAATTTTTAAGATATGGAGCAAATGGAAATTTAAAGTTTTATTGGATGTAGTTTTGGTTTTCGCATGTGAAATTGCGGCCAAAGCGTGAATTTAAAGGATTAAAAAGCGCAGGAAAATTGAGTCAATTTACTGTGACTATCAATAGCAATAAAAATCAGCAGAATGGAACTTAATAAACCGAAGCCCATTACTCTCTCTCTCCCATTGGAATGACCATGTAAACGATTTTCCAATTAAAACAGGTTAATTATTCAGTTATTTGGGAGCAAAAACGCATCTAGTGGTGTCGGTTCAACTAACGCCCACGTTTTTAATTTGGGGTAATTTGCATTAATTTAGCAATTTAATTGAAAAGTGACATTATGATATAATGCATAAACGTGCAAATATTTACATGGTACATATGGAATTTGAGCCTGGGATCATTCAATAACAAACAGTATAGTTTCAATTAATTATTACATTACTATAATGTAATAATGGCGCAATGGTTTATTTTTCTATTCGAGCTTTAGTGCACAGAAAACTGCTGTTTTCAACAAGGGCTGCGCTGCTCAAATCGGATTTTTTCTGTCCCTGATCTAATTTGCGTTTTTTGTACCCAAATCATTTGGCGTTTACATTTTTTTTAATCAATTTTGTCTTTATTGTCTAGAGTTTCATAGTAATTTTCCTTGAAGAGTCTTTAGTTTTTCCCCAGATTTCCTTTGTTGTTTCATGGCTTATCTGTTGATTTCTTGCGTTACTGCGTGTTCAAAACTCTTTGCCACGTCTTCAACTTTTATGAATTCAACTGCCAACTGCTCCTTTTGCGAGAATCAATAACCAATAATCAGCTTTCTAACTAATATGAAGTGAACAAAACTTGTAGAAACTTCGAAACTGTAAAAGTGTAGCGACGTTTTTTGCAAACCGGGAAGTAAATCATCGCAAGGTAGACTTGGCTGCACATTCGCTATCAAATTCCTCATATACAAAGCGTTACTAGAATGCGCGTGCATTTTTCGTCGTCGTCGCATTCCTAAGGGGCCGAGGGAGTTATTGGAAATGGGGATGAAAGCTGTCCCATTCTTATTCCCGGATGAGTGCTGAAAGTTTTATCAATTTTAGATTGTCTGCCTTTGCCGGCAGGAACCTCGGCTTGAACGATTGATCATACTTTATATTGAAAAAGATATCATGAAGGATAAAATGTGATTTCCAGTGGGGCTAAAAATTGATGGCTTTAGATAATATGCCGGGAATCAAGGGGCGATTTTGCATAGTAAACCCGCAAAAATGGAGTTCATCACCTGCCAATTTATGAAATCGAAGCCCGTACTGTGTGTGTAATTATCGGCTTTAGTCTTCATCAAACAGCACATGTCTCTGTGGCGAAACCGATCACAATTAGGGCCAAATTGGTTTATTTCTCCATTGATATCCTTTCTATACCTTTCGGCCTAGTTACATCGTCCCATACCACGTTTCATGGCCCATGATGGAATTTGCAAAGCTTCGGCCCCTATTAGAGCGTCCATTAAATAGGATACAGGAATTTGCAGCATATCCTGCACTCGCTGTATGGACAGGCCAATTTTGATATTTGGGCAGATGTTAATTGCTGGAGGGAATGTCAATATTGGAATTTTGCTTAGTCGACGGTCAGTAATGGGTAATGGGTTTTAGTTTCCCCGATTCCGGTTTCTAACCCCTCTGCGCTTCCAGGGATTAACTTACCATTTTGCATAGTTTGGAAACTAACCGTCTAAACATAACTTTGTCTCTGATAAAAATCAAGTTAATTCCAAAGGCCTGGCAGTTTTTTAGGAGTTGGTCAATTAACGAAAGTCCAGTTTTTCTTGAAAACGTTTCTTTTTTCAAGCTCATAAGCACGTGGCGAAGTTGCATCTTCAGGGTTTTCCCTGAAAATCGTTTTTCAATCATCCTAAAATCACATTGTCAAGCCACTCATTAGCATTTCCTCTGCCTATGTAGCCGGTTAATTAAGAAAGTTTTTCGTTGCGGCACTGTCAAGTTTGAGAATAAGTTGCAACAGTTTTCATTAAAATCTCTTGTTCCCAAAATAACTGGCTTAGCGCAAGTTGCCTTTGAAAATTCCCTTTTCTTTAAATTCCCGTCTCACGTCCGGGCAATTTAAACATCGGCACTGGATTGTTCATGAAGGGCACACTTTCCCAATATATACAGCAAAGTGAGTTTCTGTTGCCGATCTACATTTTCATCGTGTTTTGATTATTGAAGCATTTTATTTACGGTTGGGGAGATTTAGTTCCGTTGTTTTCACCCGTTTTCTTAAGGAAATGGGAGCAAATTCAATTATTCTTAACAGTAAGCATTTGGCTAAATTTTACTTGTCAAGTTTATGTGAATGTTCACGAAATACGTTTTCTAGTCACTATTTCAACTGTTTTTTGCCTCAAAATTTAGTGTCTATTAAACAGCTATTTTCCACCGATTTTGTTATAAGGAAATAAGAAAACTGGTTATTAATTTGCAATAAAAAACGTGACAAAATTATGTCTGTTCAAAAAACACACAACTTTTGAGGTCCAAAATCTATTCTATATTACATTTTCTCTAAATTTATTTTATATTCTTTATAATTTTTTCTCTTTAAAAAGAATCGTTAACAAAAATGACCTGAGCAGGTTCTGCCTTCTTAAAAGACATTAAATTTTGAGGCAAAATACCCATCAATCCCGCTTTAAAAACGCATGAAATCGTTCACATGCCATCCGAAAATGGCATGAAAAATCCCCACTGGTCAAATCTATGAACGCTTATTTGCACTCGCTCTTAAACCACGTTGGTATTCAATAAATAATTAAATTTTATCGAAATAAATGTGTTACATGGAGCGTGTTGTTAGGCAAAGAGCGAATATGAAAATCCAGTTTGGGTTAAAATGTTGCAATTTTCGATGAAGGTTAATCGGAATGCGATTTTAATTTATTTCCATTTGGACTATTCGTCGACATATTAAAATAAATGCATGTTGACATTTTGCGAATCTGTTTGATTGAGATACTGACCGCAAAATAGTAACAAGTTAGTTCCAATGTTTAAATAATATTGGACTTTTTAGGTAGAAGTTTGGCTTGCTTTCACACTAAACTTATAGCTTCTATTGGTAATTTTATTACAGCAAATCAGACCATTTTTTGAAATTTTGTCAGTTTATTCTACTATGAGCATTAAAGTATGTGTTTCGGGAATCTTCCAGAAAATTGTTGATGAGGAAACAGGCAGCCCCAATATTTCAGTATTCATTTCTCCAAGGGCTGGCGAAGAATAGCTGACCTTTCAAACACATATTCTCTTAATAACTGAATTTCCCAAATTAATAGACACATAATATGTTTACACCATTTTCGTACTGAAATTGAGAGGAATGAATAAATGACAAATTAGAAATAACTTTGCTTCAGTTTCCAAACACAGAAAATCCGATTTAGAGAGACTTTTCTAAAGTGAATTTGTGAGTTAGTGTCATGCCCCTCATCATTATTTTCTTATCCTCCTTATCAACTTTCAAAGCCGGAAATTTCCCGACATTTGAAAAGTTGATCAATTGAATGGACTTATGTTTTCCTCCATTTATCCCAGTCATTTTGCAATGTCCCTCTATCGGATGTGTTTAATTGGAATGTAAATAAAATTCAACTAATCCCATAGTGTGAGGATTTCCAATTAGCGCAACATCGCCAATTGGTCACATTCAATCGTCCAGTTTAGCATTGCTTGGGAAGGCCTTTGAAATGTGCCTGCACCATTAAAATTTCCGACGAGCAATAATAGACCGAATAAAACAGTGTTAATATTTACCATTCCACTATGAGCGTGTTTCACTATATTGTCGGTGCTCGAAAACAAGGATCGCTGGGAATATTTTATGTTCCTCCAGGTAAAAGTATAATTTATTCTCAACGGCGATTTTTGCCTCTGTGCACCGGCATCTCGAGCTGTAAACTTCACGCCGGGGATTTAGGGGCGTAAAATGTTTTCTAGCATTCTTTCATATTCCTTCGTTGCCGCAAACAACACTCTTTGTGCACAATGTTCCCTCGGCTGATTCACCTGTTTAATCAACTTGACATATTTTCATCCCTTACGGGAGGGCGCTCAACACTCAAAACGCTCCTCTTTGATCTCGTGATCATGGAAAAACACGCTGGAGGCTTCTGGTCCGAAATGATCCAAATTTTTGGTTGATTTTAATCAGTTTCTGATGATATCTTCTTTTCTAGCTTTTAATAAGCGTTTTGGGGATATTTTTAGGTCGAAAGCAATTATTTTAGGTGAATAACCGTGCATGTGAAATTTTGATTTTTGATCGAAAATTTGATCATTTAAAAAACAAATTCAAATTCTCTCAAAATCTGTCGAACTCTACATCACATTTATCCCAGAGAAGTGGAGAATGCATTGAGAAAGTTTAAAAACATGCTAGAAGTTTCAGATTCGAAATAATCCACGTTTTTGGTTCATTTTAAGCAATTTTTGAGCGGTCACGAATTTTGATCGACGATATCTTCCTGATTGTCAACCCCAACATTGTAAAACTGCATATTGGAGAGCTTCTTAGGTCGAAAGCAATCCATTTAGCTCGTAAAACACAAGTGTGTAAACTTGATTTTTGATCGAAAAATTCTTAAAAGGTCGATTTTTTCGAAAAATATAAATTTTCTTAAAATATTAATTTCATTTCATATCATGTTCATCTCAGGTAATTGGAGAATGCAATGAGATCATTGCAAGCGATGCTAGAAGCTTCAGGTTCGAAATAATCCGTGTTTTTGGTTCATTTTAAGCTATTTTTGAGC
>NW_026018715.1:13218048-13227949 GCF_020466585.1 Dendroctonus ponderosae
GATCGACGATATCTTCCTGATTGTCGACCCCAACATTGTGAAAATGCATATTGGAGAGCTTCTTAGGTCGAAAGAAATCCATTTAGCTCGTAAAACACGAATGTGAAAATTTGATTTTGGACCGAAAATTCTTCGAAAAATATAAATTCCCTCAAAAAGCTTCAAATTTCTTATCATTAATCTCCATCACGAGAAGAATGCAACGTGCTCATGAAAAAAAACAAGCAAAAACACGCATTCTACTTAATGTAGGCCTCACTGATCTACTTTGGTAAACATGTCAACTCCCCTCTGGCTCATTATTGTATTTTTCTTTTACTCCAACCATGTTTGCCGATGCCTTCAGACGCTCACATATGCAAAGGAACGAAATCCATTTCCTCAAAGCTTATGGACGCTGGCGTATTTTGAGAACCTTCAGGATTTTACTCCAGACCCTGTTACTTGAATAATCATCCGATATTGGATAGTTCGTGTTGTTTTTGGTTTCGGTTACAAAATTTTCCTCAGTCCCTCAGTGCAATTGCAGTTATGTAAGAACTTTTCCGGCATTTCATCCAGTCTTCAAATAATCCGTTCCAGGGGATTTTGTCTGTTCCCTCCACCGTGTATCTAATGCATTAATAACTTTGATAAAGCAAAACCCGTTATGTATAATAATCTTATGAGTCCCATCGCGCAAATAATACAATAGAATAGGCTCAGATGCTACCTAAAGTGGCATATTCCATGTATGCCACCCTCGTTGTCTCCAATTTTATGCGGACAAAACATCACATTTATGCTGGACAATTCATGCCTTATCAGAACACTGTGCAAGCATTAGGAGAGTTTAATTGTAGCCGCACATTTATAAATAATCCCTCTGGTGGAAATGTTGAATCCAATGGAGCAAGGGAACATTGTTGAAAACTCCATTCAGTTCATCATCATCTGCAAGTAATTTTCGTAAATATACGGGCAAACTGTATCGGTTCTTAATGAAGTTGGCGCGTAAACAGTGCAACTTCTGGAAAAACTGTAATCGCTCATTCAAATATCGTCTGGAAGGCTCAGCTTTTCGATCATAAAACTCCAAACAACGCCATCAAGCTGCCAAGCATTTAGGTGCTAGTTGTTGGTTGTTTTCCACCTTTTCCATCATTCTCCATTAAGAGTTTCGGGTAATTTGTTACTTTATTTTATATTTACCGCTCTTCGGTTCGGATCAATATTAACCACGTTCTAATTTCCGACTATATGCAGTGACGTGCACAAATCTTCCCATCGGCTTCCATTAGTTCCATAAGGGTTTTAATGTTGCTTCTTTGTCAGGGCCAAACTGCGGTTATTTTGGCTTGACGCTTTTGAATTAGCCGGCAAATTGTCGTGTTGAACTGGCGGATCTTAGTTGAGTTTGCCAGATAGCGGTTTACATTACTGGATGTTGAGATTGAAAATGTTGATTTAGTTTGGTTAAAACTGAGGAGTTTTTGGGATTTTTATTGTGAATTTGTTTTCAAAGAATTTTTCAGCAAAAAATTGAGGTAAGAAAGAATTACCTTTTTACCTAAAGAAAAGGAAACTCTCGTACCCAATAAGATAACGAAACGCTAAAATGATTTTAGGCAGTTCAGCAAATCGATTCGCTGTCTCTCCCAAAAGGGTAAACAGAAGAAAATCAGCTGTATATCGAATTACCGCAATCGCTAATGGAGAATGATGGAGAGAGTACAGAACAAGCAAAAATAGAAAAGGTTCTCGATGAAGAGCAGCGTGTTATTAGAGGAGTTGGAATATTGACGGGCTACTTGACGCCAAACCTGAAAGATTGATTGCCTGATTAAGGCATCTTGCTGAACTTTCGGTCAAGGACTTGGCCGCTCTTTAATTTCAACTCTCAATTGGAATCAGAAGTCCTATTTTGGCCCCGCCGATTCAATTAGAGTAACGATGCGGTTTTTGCAAACTTCACAGGTTTTCCTCTAATTGAACCCCATTCCATTTTGTGTGGGTAAGAAACTTTTACGAGCTCCCGTCCTTAGAGGGCTTAAACCGTCGCTTCCGCCTCCTATTGAAATTTCAATTGTCAACTGCTCTGGAGAGCCAATTCTAACACAAACACTCTTCAATAGCAATAATTCCAACGAAAAATTAAAGCGTTTGAACTCAACAGCTCGCTACGGAAAGTTCAATTTAAGTTGACTTGCTAACTGCAGAAATTAGTCGAGTTTCGTTTAGTTGGGCGAAAATTCAATTCATCTCTTCGTATTGTTCTTGCTCAATTCAATTATTGGCAGATAGTTAAACAGAGCGCTAATAAACGGCCTTTTGGAATTTCCCGGGGAAATTAATTAAATCGCGTGTTTCTTCAAAGGAACTAACTAGCTAATAGTTGAGTTGCTGAGTTTTTTGCTTTTCTGGATGATAACGGTAGAATCGCGTCCACTTTGGCAACATTCACAATTTGCTGCCTGCTTGCGTCGGCTGAGGAAATAAATTTTCTACTTAAAGTGGACTCTTGCCACTCTATTTTGGCCGGTTTTGACAAAATGAACTACTTACCACATCGCGGCCATCGGGCTAAAGTCGTTTTTATTGCAGTGATTTGTAGGCCAGATAGAATATGAAAGCTGAGATGCACTTTAAGAACGAAATACGAGCTAAAACTCGGAAAATCGCTGATTGCTTATTTGCAAAACTTTAGTTGCAGGAGGCAAAACGATAAATAAAATTTTAGTATTTATTGCTGTTGAGGAACGTTTCAGCACATGCAGCACTTTCAACTTCCCATTCCAAACATGAACGGAAGCATTGATTAAACTTGGCGGAACAAACTTAAATCAATATAAGTTGAAGCCGATATTTCTATACACTTGTTTTAGTAGCATCCAAGCTCTACACATATATTTGCATATAAAATCAGGGACAATGAAAAAATACTCCAATAAACTAAGGCAATAATCCCTAGTTCCCTCAGCAATCTAGTTATATATTACAATTGTAAATGGTGGTTAAAAATTGCAAATTTCCAGATGAAAAATTAATCATCTACATGAACGCAACTGGCACAAGCAAACCGCCAAGTGGAAATAATTTTGGGCGAACATACCAAACCTGCAACAGGACTTTTTCGAATACAGACGTGAAAATTTAAAATTGAAATTAATGAGCGTTTTGCATGGCGCTATTATGACCTGGATTTATTTTCGAATGTTGAGAATCCGACCGTAATTTATACTTTTATTTATGTGGGAACGCTAATTTAAACAGCATGAAATGTCGATTTTTCTATACATTATTTCTATGGAATATACATATATTCGTTTCGATCGTTATGGTCGAATCAATAGGTGAACGAATTCTATTTTAGTTTTACATGAGTGAATGGACGCGAAATGAAGGAAAATTGAGAATTTACAGACGTCCATATGTTCGAGGTTACAAGAAGTTGTTGATGTAGTCTGGCTTCATAAAAAAAATATTGTCCATAAAGCTGGGCAATTTTAATGGAAAGGAAAAATCGCCCTCGGGTCAAATTTTATTTAAAGGTTTCATCAGTTAAATTCCTCAAAAGTGGAAAAAGTGGGATTTTTTAAAATGTTAATGCTAAAAATTGCTCGATACGATTGATTCTCTAGCGGTCCAGGTTGACACGCTAAATGAAACCAGGCAGTTAATAAAATCGAAAATGGCCATTGGAACTAGTTTTACAGTGAATCGATTTAATTGGATTTCGGGTAAAATCCCGTTTGTTCGCTTTTATTCTCGGGTGTCAGCAAACAACCCGCACAAACAAGCTGGATTTCTTGTATTTGCCGTCAATGGGACTACGATGAACTATAATTGAAAGCTTCAGTTTTGTGACACCATTTGCTCAGTTAAGTGGATAAATAACATTATTGGGCATCTTGTAACTAAGTTAGTCGGATAATGAACGAATCCAGCAGTAAAATTATGCGCATATCAAGTTTCTGGCTCTCAATTATATTTTTTCATCTACGGAAGCTCTATTTGAACTTGAAACTTGATCAGTTGACAAAGGAAAATTAGCAGAACTTTTCTCCAACAGACTTCCAGGATGTCGAGGTTTAACGCTACAGTTTGCTTGCACAGTTTGCATCAAATTAATTGTTTCATTTTTCACCAAGGTTTTATATGTTGGCAGTGAAAAATGAAGTTAATAAACACTCATAAATCATCTTATTAGTCTATTCACATGTGGGCTGCTGAATAGGCCGAAAAATGGCGCCGATAACTCACGTGTATGCAAACAAACTGTGCAATAAATTCGTTAAGAACATGCTGTTTACATAGTCAAGGGCTGCAATGGTTATTTCCACATGGCATAAGTTAGGAGGTGTTTATGCGACAAAACTTAAAAACACACACGTGTTGCAAAGTTTCAGGATACGATTCAAGGATGCAAATGCAAAACCTTTATTTCCAATCAATTTTCCTGCATGAAACGCTATTAAATAACTGGATGTTCATGACCATAAAGGCAATGTGCCGGTGAAAACGTCCCAACGAAAAGACTCCCTTTATTTTGTAGCCTTTTCCATGTGTCTTTCAACATGATTTACGAATTGCTATAAATCCAGTCCCTTTAATTGACGAAACAAAGCAGAAAAATGGCCATTTCCGTCGCACGTAATGTTTTTCGACTAAAAATAGTCGGAGGCTCAACTTTGCCATTTTTACAACGACCGAATCCATATTCAGTGTTCTAAATAGAAATTAAATATTGTTCACTATAATGGAAATCATTCTAGAACGGTATTTTTCCATCCAATTGGTGCGGAGCGTTCGTTTGAAAAAGCATAATGAATAGGTTGGGCGAACAGGATATTTTAACATTTAAATAAATACTGAAATTGAGGATTTTTTCGGGCTTGTAGGCCTAAATGTTCCACAAACTCACCACCTACAGGCCATAGTCAGGAAATCCTAATTAGATCGACGGTTCCATGTGGATTGATTGTGATCTGCAAGTAAAATTTCCATAGAACTTGCAAAAACTTCCAAGAAAATGAAGCTTTTGTTGAAACCTCTAATGAATCAAAGCTTTCCGAGTAATTCCAAGATAAAACTGCAACTAATAAAGGTAAATACAATTTTTCCTTCGACTTCAGCGAGGTTTCATTTTTGTGTTGAACGAACTAAAACTAATGTTGATTTTTAAATCCGCAATATATTTGGCCGCAGCTCTGTCTAGAGAGCCGGAGGAAATAGAGCTGTTTGTATGGTAGGAAATTACGCTGCTTATTCTCTTTCATGGCCAAATGAGGACTTGGCCAATTAAGTCGGAGGATTTTTAATATTTTGTAAAATTCTAGTTTTTTGCTTGGAATTACTTTGAAAGCCAATCTTCTTGTAGCTGAAGTGCAGATAAGGGCTTTAATTTAAAAATCTGAACGCCGCTGGTTTTAATTAGCCAAATTACCCTTCCGAGTAACCTAACCAATTTTTTAAATGCAATGGTGCTGAGTTCCAACACTGATATGCGATTTTAATAAGATAAATTCTCTTGTCTTCTGGCATTTGCTCTTCACAAATAAGCGACTTGCCTTTGTGCTAATTACTTTCCTGAATGTTCCCTATTTTATTTCTACTCCATTATCGCATCATCAAAATTGCTGCAAAGCATTCCGTCGGTTGAGCCAAGATTTTAATATCGATCGCCTTCTAAATGCATCTACTTTAATAAGAAATGGCTCTGGCAGAAAATTAAATTTCAAATGTTTGCCCCAATTCTGGACAGAAATGGGAAATTACTTGTTGCAGATTCTATCTCCTATTCATGTCTCTCCGCTCGGAAATGTGCCTTGCGTAAACATCTGTACGAGAAATATTTGGAATAAGGTGAATATGTTTTTAAGTAGACATTTTGCACGTTGAAACGTTCAAACAGCAGATAACCGAATGCAAACAGCACTCAATCAAGAAAATTATTACGACTTTCCAAGCACACACTAAATACATGTGTTTACTCTATTGGCAGCTATTCAAACACTAGGTAATTAACTGGATGTCATCAATTAAAGTTCGTAACTAATATTGATTGCTTTGAGATGAGCAGCGATTTTTCCTCTAGTTGAGAGGAATTTCCAGCAGTTTCAAGTGAATTAGCATCTTCAGAGTTCAGAGTTCAAGACCTTAAGTTGAGTCTTCCTTTTTGTTATTGTGTTCTTTTGCCAGCCTAAACATCAAAAATGTTTAACACGCCCCAAACTTGATTTCTAGGCTGTTTCATGCATTGCAAAACCGGGCAAGCAATCGGAGCCAGGGCCTTGCCTCTAAATTGTTGGGATTATTTTGGCACAATAAGAGCCAGGAAACTTAATATCAGAAATCGCCTTAAAATTCTGGAGAGCGCACAGTGTTAAATCTCAGGTCTGTTTTGGGGATCGTTTATAAATCTACGAAGAAAACGTGGGAGATAACTGAAGCCATATTGATTTCGCATGGAAAATACACTTTCATCTCGGTGGTATTCACAATATGGTCCACGTAAATCTTGTTTTACGTTCACAATCCTCTGTCCCTAGTGACGGAACAACGACGACGGATCCCTGAAAAATAGTGTTTCTACGCCGATTCCATTGCAAAGGAAAAGTAAAAACGGAATTTCCCGTCGTGTCACGTCTATTGAGAAACAATAGCATGAATAAAATATCGGACAGAAACTGATTGCAAAAACCGTTCCATTCAAGGAATCTTTGCTTTTGTTATTATCAACAATCCTTTCTCTAATGCCTGATATTTAGGCGGCGCTTTCATGCTGAAAATATCAAGTTTTCTGAGCTTTACTAAGCACGGAATTCCTGCCAGGTTCAGGTACGCAAAAGACAATCAAATGGCAAAATGATTCCAAGTCTAACTAATCCCTTGGAGATGTTGGTGTTAGTGATTTACGTGACAAAGATAATTACAAGGATTTTTGGAAAAGCTGATGGTGGAAGGGCTTTGCAACATGACGAAGTTGGATGGATTGAAACATTGAAAGAGTCACATCCAACTGCATTAAAAATTAGATTTTAGTGTGGAAAAGATAGTGCGAAAGAGTTCAGAATCTAGTGTCTTAAAGTATTGAGGAGCCGAAGAAGCTCCACAAGATTGAACTTCAATCCAACGAATTTCTAACGGTTTTTTCGTGGTTTTGCAAGAAAATTTCAAAATTCGTTGCTCTAAAAAAATATGTACAAAATCTGAAACTTTGGCTTCAACTTCAATTCAACGGATTTCTAATGAGTTCTTTTTCGTTTCGTAAGTACATTTGGAAACTCGTCAGCATACAAAAAAAATACCTAAACTTGAAACTTTGGATTCAACGATTTTTAACGAGTTCTTTGTTTTGTGAGTACATTTGGAAACTAGTAACTCTGCAAAATATATGCACAAAACTGCAACCTTCAATTCAACGGATTTCGGACGATTTATTCTCTGTTTCGTAAGAAATCATTTCATCAGGAAGTTTGAAAACCCAGGTATGCCTTAGAAATATGTTGAATTGTTTTGTTGTCTTCTTCACCTGCAAAAAATGGGAAAAATCTAAATTCCATTCCGTTTTTCTCTTTTTTTGCAACTTGTTAGCATCTCATTTTCCTGATGTAAATTTCCAGACTATTTCAAGCTCAGGTTTTCTTGAAAATATAACAATTTAAGGAACAATCCCAGTGGCAATTTATAATCTACTTGCTTTCATAATTTCAATCATTCAGTCGCCAGCGCAAGTTTTTCGAGTAGTTGAGGGCATTTTGCTGTTTTGCTATTGAAATGTAAAACTTCCTGGATTGTATTAAACAGGCAATTACTCGGCTGGAAATATTAATTGAAGCATATTGGAACTGTTTAAGTGGTCCTTCGACTAATGAATCCACTTTCTTAGTTTCACTAGGCAAAATCCGGCAAAAGTGGGAAAATTACATTCTGCGTCGGCTTCTTTTGGATCTGAAGTGAAAAATTGTTCGCAAAAGACATTGTCGAGAATGATTACGGTTGGCTCGTTAAAGCCACATGTTTCCTTGATGGCTCATACAGTCAGGGTTTGGAATAGGGACATAAACCTAGTTTGAAATTTGAATCGACATGGAAGATTCTCCATGGAATAATCCAAGTAGATAAAACGAATCTCTGACGAATTCAGACTTTCATTTCCTCCGGCTCTATAAATCTTTTATAGTTCGCATTCCGTGAACGCAGGTTGTGCTTTATTAATACTAAAAGCACCTCCGAAGGCCACATGAAAGAGTCATTTATCAGGGAAATCAATATGGCTTCAGACCAGAGTCATATCGCTCATATGTTACATGGAAGTTCAAGAGAATTTTAAAATATCTTCAGTGGTAAACGTGAATTATATGCGCGATCTGGTGCAGCTGGTGCGATTGCCATATTACCATTTTAAGGCCCTCATGAAGGAATGGAACTGTTAAAGTTGTAACATGACAAACGTAGGAACTGCAGGATTTTTTTACGGATGCAGGATGAGCGCATAGAAGAAGCTGAAACGAAAGCTTCTGGTTGCTAAAAATCCGCTTTTGGGGAACTAAATGGATTTCTCGCCTTTGGCGGAGAGGAAGACTAATCGTTTCGGAGCCAACGCGATAAGTGATAAATAACGGTACACTGTAATGACTACCGAAACACAAATCTTCCGGGACGATGCCGGAAGAAAAATAATGACATTGATTGTTATCAATAGTTCCAGGAATCCAGATCCAATGTCAAAATCAAAAGAAAAAGGGGAACGATAAATCTTCAGTCGCTTGTCTTACAAAACACAAAAGGGTTTTGGTACATTTGTTTTGGTTCGAAAGCATCGCGAATACCGTTCAATGATAAGGTGATTTATCATGGACATCAATATGGCGCCACCTTCACGTTTTCGTCTCACCGTTCGTCGGGGATTTACAAAAGATTTCTAAACAGACTACCGGATTTCACCCTGCCCGGAGTTTCAAGTCGCTTTTCTCATATCGGGCGCAATGCTTTTATTGTGTGTCAGCCCAGTTTAAATGAAAAGCTTTTCTGGATTGGCCCTACTGGATTACACTGTCTGGCGAATCTATTTCTATACATTGTGGATATTCCGCTACGGTGCCCAACTTAATCGCGTTCAGGTTATTCTAATTTCAAAAACCATTTATTTGCTACAAAGCAGCACGCAAGAGATGGAAAAGAGATTTTTTTTTCTGGAAGGTGTTGTGAGGTTCTGTTGAATTGAACCAGACAAGATCAACAGAGACAAGACAAAAGATTTCCGACCAGTGCTTGTTACCTTTGTCAGTATAGTTGGAAGTTCATAGTCAATGAATCACAAAAATTTGAGTATCTTTAACTTTATTTTTACATACTTTCCTGACTGTGTTTCAATTCCAAATCAAAATTAATTCGTGGGTTTCAGTCATTTATTGTCTCTATTTATCAATTAAAATACGTTTCGGTGTAATTTTCCACCATCATGAGTTTTTCTAAAATAACAGATAGTTAAAAAAAAATCATTAATTTAAAAAACAATCACAGTTCGTCAACAGCCTCATCACATCACACACTAAAACATCACAATTGCAACACTTTAAAACATTCTAAAATTAATTAGGCCTAACAGGTGATTAGTCAGGACAATCAAATTTGGGAAGAGACTAGAATTCTTTGTTCAAATACTTAAATATTTTTACTTACATGTGTAGCGTTGTTGCTGCTAGTCTTGGCATACATTTGGACACAAAAACACAAAGCGAAATACTGTTTATAAAGATTTCTTTTACTTGCAGCTATTTTTCTTTGCATTCTGAGAATATTATTTTTGGTTTGCAAAATTCTTCAATATACCGGGTGTTAGTTAATATTCTATGTTTATTTCATTTAATTAATGTATGATATACTGAGCTAAGATTGTCGGTATCCGATCTGAAAT
>NW_026018715.1:13228948-13278589 GCF_020466585.1 Dendroctonus ponderosae
CAACCACTCAATAGACAAACGGTTCACTTTCATTCTGGATCGATTGACTTCAGACCGAAAGCTGCGTCCGAACGAAACCGGAACGCTTTTGTGTGCTGTTTAATTTGATTTATACTCCCAGTTAAAATGGAAGTTTAAATAATTAGCAATCCAGCACGCGGAACCACTTCAACAGAACGCCACCCTCGGTGGTAAAGTTGGCAAGTGTTTTGGAGATGTACAATATAATGATGGTGATTTATCGAGAATCAGAATCGACTGGAAATGATTGTTTCCAAAGCGGGTGCGAGGCTCTAGTGGGAAATTTTAACTGGATTTTCCAATTAATCCGCCACGAACTTTGGCTGGATTTGTCTATTTAATAGTTGGATACTTTCAGAATAGTCAAAGTAGGTGGTAACCTGAGGCACCCCCGGAACAGGTTTCGTGCCTATTAGAGTTCACCAGCCCGATGGGAACACACACCAAATACATGGGCGAAAGAACGTGAAAAGTGTTAAAGTCTTCTGAACGCTCTTCGAAAACAKTTTTAATTATTACCGATTTTTCTCKAWGTTGATCAATGAAAAATATAAATTATCTTTCCGCTCTAATGCGTTTATTGTGCTCGGCAAATGGGGACAAATCGATTTCCTGGGGAGTCGTCAAAGCGCATCTCACTTGGGCGAAAAAATACAAATAAACAGTTTTATTGCCGGCCACGAGTTTGGTTTCCACTTAAGTGTTGAGTTTTCGACGAATTGAAATCCGTCGCTTTCCTCCTTCGGATATAGTTTTACATCCATAAATCAGAACCCATTGAGCGCTTCATTCACTAAATGAACCAATTAGGAGCGGATTTATTTAAAAAAAGAAACTGGCACGCAACTGGAATGTTCCCAGTCTAGCCATAGTGTTTTCCAATTTCCTTGCCATCTTTATCACCTTCAGTATATCTGCCTCCATTTCCATCAAACACGCGAAAAAGTATTTCGATTGCTTAACTATTTCTCATATAACCGTCGATTTGCATAATATCCGGGCTTAATGAAATTCAAAATTCCAGCCATAAACAACGGGCGGTTAATTTATGTCAGATAGAGGTGTTATCATATAAATTAAGTTAGTCGTAAATTTCTTGTGTTAATGGCCTATCAAGATGCCAATTTTTCATTAATTCTGTATAAACGAGCGTAATTATTGTCAAAAAACGTCTGCTAGACTGTTCATTGTCGGAAGTTAAGTAAACATTGGATTGAGGCTTTTTGAGAAGATCTTCTAGGTTGTCTGTTAGGAAATTTCGCTCGATAACATGATTTAACGGGAATTTTTCCATTCATTTCAGTTGCAACATTAAAGTGGAAGCCTTTGAAATCAGAGTGAATTTGCTTAAAATGCCTAAAACTATGAGACGCCGGCTAGAATTGCCACTTTGAGCAGATTTTTTGGAAAACACCTTCCGCGAACACTAATTTTTTTAAGAGCGCACTCAACTCTAAGTAGGAATCCTCGATTCAACGCCGTTCAAATGCTGCTGTTTTATTTGAAAAAGGAATCATGGAAAATTAGGTTCTGCCCCGTTAATTATTTCTCGAGAAGCGACTGGAGTTTTGCATTTATTCTCAAATCGCCTGCCCGTTTTAGACGATGTTCGATTGTGCGAAACTCTTTGATTCTGCCAAATTCGATTTGCTCTACTAGACCTATTTTAAGTTGAACTTTTGCTTTTTGCACGCGCATTTCTTCGGCAAAACTGCAAGATTTTTTACCGCATTGCATTAATAAATTTGGTACAAAAATGGCAATTGCAAACAAAAAAATTGCCGAGTTGCTTTTTTCCGAAAAACAATCCGCTAAATGTTTAATGAATTTTAATTGTTTGCACAAATAATAAACTTGTGCAATTTTGCAACCTGGAAGCAATGGTGTAAGCGATTTTTGTTCAAGAACAACCAAAGTCTGCTAGCGTGAATGAGCACAATTTCTAATCGTTTACTTCCCACACGATGTTGCCACTTTTGGACGTTTGGCATCATAAAACTCCTAATATTTAATGAAATTAGTATCAATTAAAGCGAACGTGTACCTTCGCATAGTATTTGAACATCTCCCTATCGAAATCATATTTATTTAGACACTATAGGTGATGATAATAAATTACCTCGTTTATTATGGTTACGCGCTTCTAAATAGAAGAACATTGCCAGTCATCCCATCCCATTCATTTATCCATAAGTTTAGCAAAAGTCCATTAAACCTGTATTCGGTGGGAAAATCGATTTTGCACCCCCTCCTCACGCTCTTGTCAGATCGAGTTTCTCCCCAAAAACCACCCCAAAACACTGCCGAGATTTTAAGCCGCCCGGGGTTGGTTTGGCATACTGAGGAAGCTCGACTTGTTCTTATTCTATCTGGGCGATGGATAATGCAATTTAAAGGAAATGTAGGTGAGATTAGGATGGTTTTGGTGATTCATTAGGTTTACCCCCAAAAAATGTTGTTTCTTCTGAAATATTCACGATTTAAAGCGCTCTGAACTTTCCAGCCCAGAGAATTTGCATACAAATCGCGTTGATTATTGATTTTTCCTAGAATAAAACCAAACGATAAGGAAACAACAGCAAACTTATCTTGATTGATGTATCTGAAAGAGCTGCATAAATCACATTCCAAGGCTGCAATTGTTGCAGAAATATAAAGCCATCTGAAGGGGAATAAGTGAAGACCTCGTTACTGCCTGCTATTTACAGTTGCAAACTGCAGTTTTCTTATATAAATAACTAGTCTTAAGAGGCAATTTCCAGATAGGCAGCCAGTGGGATTGAAATTCCGATTTCTCCACTTTGTTGTGGCCTTGTTTCTCAAAGTTTCACTCTAAAACTCGCCGACAAACGCCCAGCTAAAAGCGAAAATAATGACTGAACATTTCCACTCAGGAATCACGTCGGTAAATGTGGGAAATTGTTGTTATTCAATAATCGCTTTATCGCTATTTTTTCTCAAGTACATCGAAACTTTCCAGATGAGAAAGTACTCAATTAACTTTTTAACGAGCCGGGATCGTAAAACTGTTGAACTTAAACAGTTAGGAACTGAGGTGCACATAAACGAAGAAAAAAGCGACTTTTAAAGCGCGAACGAGCTGGCAAGAAACTTTTCCACTGTTTAAAATGTAAAGCTTTTAAACCGAGACATACAATTTCTCTTCAAAGTATCATGCCACATTTTCAATTGCTAAACTTCAGTGAGGTCTAGTTTAAAACAAACTGGTTTTACTTGATGGAAAGCCACAGTTTTTTTGTCTACAAAGCAATTTCTGTTTAGTTACAGGTTTAAAGAAGATTGGCCCCCCAATTCACAGTTATGAGGCTTTAGCTCGGAGAAGCTGCTAAAGACTAGGGAGGACTTTGATGATTTATTGAAGGAAGTGAGTTTTAACATTATGCAATGTATTAGTTTTTTGATGTGTAGAATAGTGGGTTAATTTGAATAATTGGTGGTTTTCCAATGCGTCGATCGTCTACAAACCCGAAAAATATCGGTTGTTCAAATGATGTCAGCGAAAGCGTGGATTTTTAGTGTTTTTTTGCTAGTACCATGAAAAAATGCGACAATTTGAGAAATGTAGGTAAAAACCGTAGGAAATAGTAGCCAAGTTTGCCATTCAAACCAACTACTCTCATCATGCTCCTAAGTAGTTTTCCAATGGAATAAAACTATTTTCCAATTTCTAATGGTGCATCCAGACGTAACCATAAAGGCAAAAGGTCTGTGAAAATTAATAAAAAGGTGCGATTTTAATAGAACACCCCAAATCACAGTTTCGTTCGGTAGTCCCTCTAACTGCTTAAAAGAAACGTTAGCAAATATCGATTGCAATTTCCATTGTTCACTTTGCCATAAAGCAGGTAAAAATTATATTTCGCGTACAGAAGCAGTGCTTTTAGGTGGGAAATATTGCTTGCTCACGTTGCTTGAAAAGACTTATTGTTTTCGGCTTCATTTGCGATTGAAATAAACGGTAGCGTCGGTTAATTGTGTTTTATTCAGATTCCCGTTTCCGGCGAAACAAACAAGCTCTGCGGGAGGGTTTGACTGTAATTAGCGGTTGGCTTAGATTGCTTAACGGCATAAAGAATTCGTAAGGTTGAAAAGTGGACCCAGAAAGTATAAAAAGCGGCCATTTGGGGGCCGGCAATCGATCGTCACGTTACTGGGACGAAGTTGACCCATTTTAATCGAAACACTTCCAATAACAATTTTCCTAAGCTTTTCGGGCCCATATTTTCCTGCTGGTCTGAGTGGGAAAGTTTTCGATGGCAGGCCTCCGTTTCATTTGTGAGTTTCCACCCTTCTTCAATGTTTTCCCAACGAACCGATTTCCTTAAGAGATAACACAAATACTGAGAATGGCGTTGTTTCTCAGCCAGTTGTTTGATTACTTTGCCAACTTTTCAATTTCAACGCCAACAGTCGCCTTCTTTTAGTTCGCCTCGATCGTGAGGATTAGATTTTTGCGATTGCGGCTTACGCGATCTTTTACTTTCGAGGTATCGCAACTTTCCGCAACTTATTTAACGACTTCAAAGTTGCTCAAATTGAAAATCGGTTTCATTCGCAAATCTTCCACTATGCCAACTTGCCGTTTGAGTTTTATCGGTTGCAAATAGTCGTTAGTATCCAGGAAGCTCAACTAGAGCAAGTTTTCTTGTGAACTTATTTGCTCAATGAACTTGCTGATGACTAAAATAACTGAGACGTAATTTGCTGCATGGAAAGACAGCAAGCATTTTTGCAAATCTCCTAGCAAAAATGGGATAAATGGAACAAAGCGTCGTTTAGGTTAGTCTAGTTCATGCTGTGTTAGATCTGATTTCCCCGAAGGCACTGCTGCTCCATGTGAAATCCGGTAAAGCTGGAAAACAGCCATTGTTTTAGAGTATTTCCCGTTTGTGGATCACTTTATCTTTGGAGGGCTGCTATTGCCTGGATATATTATCTGACAGCTATGGAAAATCCAATAAGCGATGATCTTATGAATGCCACAAGCAGCCAGACAATTCACCATCCAGAGCGAACAACACGCGACTTGGCGTTTTGTCAAATAAAGCCCCAGTTTCCAAACAAAACGCCGCAAATTTAGACGAAAGTGAATCGAATCGGTTTGAACAGCTCAATATCGAAATTAATTTAATTTAACTAAACAGGAATATTTGGAGCTGATGCTTGTAGCTTTTTTGCGTTGAACCTGGTGTGGTTGGCTCGACTCAGAAGACGAAAGACTCAGAGAAAGAAATTGTTTTTGACAACGGCCTACAACAACCCCAAAAAAACGCAGAAGTTTCTGCGCGCTCATTTGATTTAAATTGCCAATTAAAAAAGTAGCCGTAGCAAAAAATTAAGTTTTGAAAAAAATCCTTCATGTAATGCAGTAGATAAACCGCCCCTTAAAGCTAGATTAATAGTGTTAAGCTCTGCTCTTATTGTTGTTCAACTTTCTTAATTAAATCCGAAAATCTTCGAAAGATGGTCTCAGTTGGGCGAAATTATGACGGTCTTAAAAGTTTATAGATCGTGTTGCCTCTGCGATATTTACACCGCCTTTCGGCTATAAATGCTCCATTTTTCCTTTAACTGCAATATGGATATTATTCGCTGAAATTAAGCCGCTTTCTCTGGATAGTGGCGAAAATAATTGGCTAATAAATATATCGGAACTTCGTGTGGTTGTTAGAACAGCAAATGGCCAATAAAGTCATCTGAGCAGATTTGGACTGCCTACATGTTTACAAATAAATTTGTGTTTTCTTTATAAAATCCGAAATTATACCGGCAAAAGCTTCGCGAATTAAATGGCGAATTATTGCAATAAAGTTCCGCATAATTCAGATGGCAAAAACAATGGCTTTGAGGCGATTATGCGCCTCGTGCGAGATTTCCATCGTTTGTTTAGAAAAGGATTATTATATTTGGCGGCCGGAGGAGAAATGGCTGTTTGTTACAATTTAATCGATCGACATTAGGAAAGATCCGTTATTTCCGCCATGGTATATAAGCGACTAATGGAAGCTGACAAATATTGATTAGGAAACTTATTGTGCCGTTTACAATTTCGGGAGAATCTGTGTGGAAATGGCCCCCGAAATTGCTAATCTAATTTCCAACTTGTTAGCGAGCAATCGAAGTTTAACGGGCTTAAGCTGAAGAGAGGTGGCCCGAAGGAATATGTTTTTCAGATGGGCATTTGTGTTGTCACTTTGATTAATTGCCGACAAAATAATTGATTGTTGGAATTCAGCTTTGCAATTTTGCAGATTACTTGGCCCAAAGGCAAAAGAAAATGACCAAAGTTGTTAAATGGCCCGCTAAGAAAGTGGGCTAAACTTCAAAGAACTTATTAGGACTCGAACTCCAAAGTATGTTGCGAAAACATACTTAATGCTTGTTCCAGGATTATTTGATGAAAATGTTTTTTACTAGCCAATCGAATAAATGCTTGATTGTTGAACGATAAATACACTGAATAATGGGCAATTCCGCAACTAAATGAAACTCACTCTGCGTTAAAAGCAGTTTTCTCCTTGGCAAAGAACAGGGTTTGAAATGTGCGACATTCACCTCATTCACACCCTTATAATTGAATTCCATTTTCCAGCTTAATTAGAAAGCAACTGAAACATTTGAAACGTGAACTAATGGCAAAATCAATTGTTGATCAGTTGAGAAAAATTGGGGCAAAACCAACAGGCAGAACGTTTGTTTAAGCGGCGAAGTAAACACCTGAACCGCACAGCCTGATTGCAGACTAATCAATATAATTAGCTTAAATTTATTTGTGTGTAAACAGAAAAATTCAATTAATTTAATTAAGCTTAGCCCGTTTCGAGCGTCTAAATTTATGTAGATTGTGAAACGATAATTTTTTTATTAGTCTGCGATCTACCCAGCAGTAGATACTGTTAAAAGAGTTGGACTGACCATGCATGAATTAACTGTTTGAGAAAATTTTGAATTAATTTGACTTTTGAGTATCGAAAACCTTCGCACGTAAGCCTGATATGGACGTGTCTTAATAAGTAGTACCACAACGCCAAAATTATCACCAACAGACGATAATTGCTGAACAATTTTTCGTCGTTATTTAGCGGTTATCAGCAATTTACTGTGTGTACTAAATGAGTTTGATTATGTAATAAAAATAACACGAAGTGAACGTGACTGCACTAATCCACCACCGGCGTCTTAAGCTATCGGATAAATCGGTTTGGAAGCTGGAAAATCCTTAGCAAATTTGAGCAGAATTTGCCTTAATGATTGAACTATAAATAAAATTTTTGGCGCCAATGCACAGTATTTTCTAACGCAAATGTGATAATTGCAAACTTCAATTACGCATTCCAGCTAATTTTGAGATTATGGCAAAATGCGTGCGGGATATCAAACAATTGTTGGCGTTAGTGCGATACTGCCAAAGCTCGGCTATTTCTATCCAAAATCGTGCTAAATGAAACTAAATGAGGATTTACATGCTTTCATTGTGTCACCAACCTTTGATATATTGCTCGATTTCAATGAGCGAAATGTAAGTAGTTGCTGAAAATATTCAGCTCTAATTTGTTGCAGAATTTATCCTGCCTTAAATAGGAAATTATCAGTGAAACGGGAAATGTTTACAGTATTCTTGTTTGTCTTTCATTACAGACATCCCTGCCAGTCATATTGGCCTGTTCACTATTTCCCTTTTATCTCCTCAGCCTCAGTTATATAAAGGAAATTTCTCGTTGGCAGGGAATAATATGAATAAATTGGCCATTATTTGACTTAATTAAATATATTTTTTAGACGTCAGACGTAGAATATCTGCAACAATTGAACTCAACCTTTACAGTAAGCCTGTACATGGATGGAAAGGTTACTTGCAACCGCTCTTTGTCGAGTGATTAAAAATCAGGATCAACTGATATTGTGATATATGTTGTAAAGTGATTAAAAATAGGAATAAAGAGGAATTTTTGGCATAATTCTGCGTATATTTGAGCCTCAGTGAATGGTTAAAATTTTAAGTTTCAAGTCGTTTCGATTCGGAAGTTTTGAGCTGTAAAAGTGGGGCCGCATCTGAATTAAAAAATTGCTTGCAACAGCTTTCTTGTCGACTGATTAAAATTCAGGATCGCCTGATATTTTATCATGATTTGCCGAATTTGTAGACTTAAATGTCTTCACTAGACTGTTTAAATTTCATTTCTGCAGTTGTTTTCGTTTGGAAGTTTCGAATTTTTGAAGTGAGCTTGAACACAAAGGCAACATTTTCTGGAAACTGCCAGTGTTGTCGAATTATTAAAAATCAGAATAAGGAGGAATTTTTAGGATAATTCTGCGTATTTTGAGCCTCAGTTGTCTTCAGTGAAATGTTAAAAATTTGAGCTTCTAATCGCTTCCATTCGGATGTTCTGAATTTTTGAAAGTGAGACCGCGCATGAACTAAAAATGTACTTGCAAACGCTCTTCTTGCCAACTGCCAAGAAATCTGGATTAAGCGTGGTTTTGCGATGATCTTGGGAATCTTTAGTTTCAAGCATGTTTATTCGACTGGTAAAGTTTCATCTTACTAGTTATTTCATTTTGAAAGTTTAGAATTTTTGAAAATTAACTTATTTGTGTGAAGTGAATTTACTTACAACCGCTTATTTTCACAAGTGATTAAGGATCATGAGGTGTCTGGACTACACTGTTAACATTTTCTGAGTTTAGCTATTTTTATTCGAAAGTTCTAAATTTTTGAAATTCAGCAAATGCAATGCAAATGTATGAAATATTTCACTTGCAATCTCCATGTTTGTCAAGGCGGTAAAAATCAGTAAAAAGCGGAATTTTACGATGATTTTCAATATTTGAAACATCGGATATTTTCGATTGACTGTTAAAATGTTCAATTTTCAGTCGTTTCAATTTATTTTAATTGAGCCTGCACATGGATGTGAAAAGCGAAGTTCACTTGCAACCCCGTTTTTTGCCACCCGATTAAAAATCGGGGTAAAGTCCTATTTTACGACAATTTTCCCAAGTTGTAGACAAAAGAATCTGAATAATGGGACTGTTAAATTTTCCCTCTTCTAGTTGGTTGGTTCAATAACTTGAATTTTTGAAAAAAAAATCGTGCACATGGACGAAAAATTCACTTGCATCCGCTTTGTTTGCGAAGTGATTAAAAATCAGAATAAAGTGCAATTCTCCGCTGATTTTGAGAGTTTGTAGATTCAGTCATAGGCAGTAAACGGTTCGAAAGCATCAATTTTTTAAAATTGAGCATGCACATAAATGGAAAAATTTGCAACCGCAGCTATTTCCAAGTGGTCAAAATTAGTATAAAGTCCCATTTTACGATTGTTTTGGAGATTTTTAGCTTCAAGTGTCCTCATTAGATTGTTAAAAGTTCATCAATCTAGCTGTTTCAGTTTGGAAGTTCAAAATTTTTAAAAGTGAGCCTGCACAGGATAAAATCCGGATGAAGTACGATTTCATGATGACTTTCAGGATTTCTGTTTTCCCTTCTTCATAGCGTTTTCGAAACCTTTCAGTTCGACAGTTCGTGACTCTGCAAATGAATAAACAATTTCTAAACAATTTTTCAGGCAATTCCCGTTGTTTCACCTTAAAAACTGTAAATGTTGACTTCTGCTCCGTAATCTCAATGATCAAGCTTCATAAACGATTCTGCCTCTTTTTTCCTCCTGGGTTTCACCACTGTTAAATAAAACATGTGCCATAATCCTCCAAATCCATTGACCTGAACTTGCTTTATTTATTTCAAAGTTTTCTCTATGAATGACCGGGTTTTCATAAATATTTAAACACTTTAATGGGCGAACTCAATTATGCAATAAGACTGCGAAACTTTTTCCCATTATGTTCATCTTGTTGCGATACAGTTCTTTTCGCCTTTGTCTTTTTCTGCGCCGGCAAACTTTCAGAAATATCTTTTCGGCAGAATGAAGTGGCAGTAAAGAATAGCGAATGAATTATATAATAGGCATAGTGGCAGTAGGGCATCAAGGAGACGGGCTCAAAAAATGAGCAGACATTGAAAGTAGCAAAGAAGTTGCTGAACGCCATCCAGTTTAGTTGAATTGAGGTCAAATTTCCAGTTGCATATAAACGCGTTTCTGTATGTGTATAAATGTAGACGATAAATTGATCTCAAAAACAAGCGAAAACCGCGTTGTTCCGGACGAGAGAGATTAGTGGCTTGTCGGCAAGCGAATGCATGTGATGGGAAGTAATTTACTAATTGCAGGTGTATTAATCCAATAACTGAGTAAAACGGTTCTATTTTCAGCTCTAACCGCAACTCAATTCCGCTGGCTACTTGATTTGTTGCTTCACCAAGCTATTTAACCGGCACTTTCACTCTTAAACAGACATATCTGCTTGAGGGTTTCCTTTCCTAAAAGAAGCCAGTTTATGCTGAGTGTTATTTCCTCTCAGTTCCACTCCTTAGCATTGCCTCAAGCAAGTTTCTCATGAGTTTCTCGATCGATTTCAATCAGCCGCAATTAAATCGCAAAATTTTAGGGCATTTTTATGCTTTGGTTGCTACTAAATCACAATAGCACGCGGAAAGAAGGCTCAAGTCTCCTACATGGAATTATGCCAGCGATAAGCCCGAACTACTTTCAGGGAAGTTGCTGAATACTAATGACTCCTAAAATTCAATGGCACTCTGCTTTAATCTGTTAAAATTGGATTTTAAGCAGCTAAGTTAGAAAGTAAATAAGGAACTTACTGATAAATAAGCTAATCCCGATGGAGTGGATTGTGAGATTGGAATTTGCCATTAACAGATTTTTTTGTTTGGGATGGAAACTTCATACTGTCTGTTCTGGAACTGGAACGTTTCGGCCTGGAATTTAGGTCCTTACCAAGACCCTTGATCAAATTGATTGACTGATGCAAGCCTGAGTAGTGAACGCATTTTAGCATCGAGAATTGCCTTTGATGAATACCCAAATAAATGGGAAAACATTCTGCTCTTGTTCAGCATTAAAAATAGTCCTGAGCAAGAGCTGAAGATTCGGGATTTTTTATTAAGGAATATTAAATTCGATCGAGTCCTAAACCCGCTAGCAGAGCAGCCAATGTTAAGCTTTGGTATGTCACAAGTTCTATCTAAAAGCGACTGTTTATATCACTAGGAAAACATCCTAAAGATAATAAACCCTCAATAGAATATTACGAGCCATAAACATTATCTGAACTTTGTCAATAAAATACCGTATCGTAAAACAGTGCCTGTCCATCGAATTTCTTCCTTGGAACAGTTCCGTTAATGATACGAGTTTAATTTCCTCATTAATCGCGACGACATTTATTAATAGTCGCCTGGCTATTTGGTAATGGCCATTATTCAAATCGTTAGTTGTCTAGATAAATAATACATTATGTTTCTGTGTTACACTGTTAGGAAAAGTTCCACTCATTTTATCAAACGCGAGTTAGGCGGAGTAATTGCTCGGATAACTCCAGTTATCAACAAGAGCGCTTAATTGTACCTTTTATTCAATCAAGTGTGTCCTCATAATGAAATTATGCAGTAGCAAACACAGAAATTGATCATTTTCCTGTCGAATGTCAATCCAAAAAAACGAGTAATTGGTGGATTCGCGAATGCTGTAAGAGACATCAACCAAACTCCTTGCAGTTTTACTGGAAACACGATGTAGAAATTAACGCTGTTCTTGTATTAATAATAGTTCCTATGTGGCGTTTGCTGCTCGAAATCAAAGCGCAAAACTGGCATGGTTTCTTTGATGTTGGCTCTCCAGCCACTTCAAGCACCGGAGTTGAAAATCCCTCCAACTGCAAATGAATTGTTTCCACCAAGCCTTTTGAGCGGGTTTCAAGTCAAAACTCTTTACACCGCCGAATGAGGTGGTTTGAAGCTACCTAATAATATTTTTGGATGTTTGCAGCCCCGAAATCAATCCAAGACGGTTCAAAAACATTCCCTTCTGGGGATAAGATTTTTTTTACTTCCCCGATGCTTTAAAAACTCGCCCAGCAAGTTGTCGAAAATCCTGCTCAAGCTCGCGAATAATATTTATGTTGCTGTCGATCAAGTTTAAAAATAACCCGAAAAATTGAAAAGTCTAATCGCCGGTTGGAAGGCGTAGAGCTGAGAACCCACACGGCATCTCTTGGGAGGACCTACTTGTGAATCTACCGACATTTCTCGCATTTTTATCAAATTTATCGACGATTTGAATATCTGAACGATATTTCGGTTCTTTTACTGTGTTTTCTGTACTATGGGGAACTGTTACCTATCCAAAAAATACCTAGATATTTTCAGGGAAACTGTTTTTACTGGGTAAGTAAATGTTGGATGTTTCATAAGGAACCGGTCCAGGAGTACAAATTTTAAAAACACCAACTGACGCAAAAAGAATTGGACTAGAGAACGCTTCAAACAGAAATCCAATCGCGGGCAGCAATCAGAAATATGTACACACAGATTGTACCCTGCAGAATCTTTATCTGTTAATTTTTCTTTAAAGAGTATTAAAGAACTTTTAATGGAAAGCGGTAAATTGATCAAAGCAAACCGATAAATTTTCTGAAAAGTCTTCGCTCTCAATATTTTCTCCGCCAAAAAAACGAATCTTTATGCCATACTTTGCAACTTCTGATTCCATGAAGACAATCGTGCACGCTCCACATTGCGGTTTTCCAAACTGATTTTCAATTTTAAAATTGGTTTGGTCAATTTTTTTCAATTTTACATTTTTTTCTGTGGGTTATCGCTTCCTTGGAGCCAGCTGTGAGACAATCGAACATTTTGCTAAAACTGCTCGAAAAAGGCCAACACTTACCCTAAGTTTGGAACTGGATGATTTCTGAAGGGTGCAAACCACTTCATTTATGTTTGAAGCGTTATGTAGACCAATTCTTCCTCCGTCAGTGAGCGTTTTTCCAAAATTTCAGTCCTACGGACGAATATTCTACAGGGTGACCAATGCAGCAGTGCAAAACTTCTGAAACTTTGTCTTCAAAATATCGCTTTTTTTTAGCAGTTTCAACATCAAAGACATTAAAATTACCATCGTATATCAAAAAAAAATTCTTTCTTCGTCTAAGAATTTGTCAATTTGGCATTTCACTTTTAAAATTACAATTTTGATTCCTCATTAGCTGAAGTTTAAACCACTTAATTTCCTCAAAGATGCTGCCGCTAATATGCACTGGTAAAGTGCACTTAGCCAAAGAAATTCCCATGAAAGGGTGCTGAAAATCTTGTAAACATGCCCTGGCATTACTTCCAGAGCCCATTTAGCCCACTATTACACCATCAGGAATCCAATAAAGTTAAGATGTCCGTCTTTCAGCTCGGAGGCTCGCCCAAGCAGCAAAGTCTAATAAAAACATTATACCACATTGTTTATGACACTTAAATTTCCATTACGTCAGTGTTATGTTTACTAAATTATAAGCAAACGGCGTTAATGGCCTTGTTCGCCATTCCTTTGGAAAATGGTGCAGGGAAACTTGAGCATCAAGAAAATCAGCGAAAGGCTGCCAAGCAAAGGGAAAATTGTCGATTTATTTGCTTCTTTTCATGCTTTCTTCATATTGTTCAGATTTTTACTCGTGATGATACTCAACTAGGCACTTTACCGCGCGTATTTATTGCGTCCATTAGCATAAACATTATACGCCAATAATCTCCCATTAAAATTAAACTGCTCCAATTATTCATGAAGTATCATTATGTTAAATTGCTCTATTATGTTCAAATTCTATCAAAATTAATTCCAGAAATTTCCAACACCGCAATGTGTTTTTTCGGACAACAATAAAGCATGCTGCATCGATTTAACCCACATTAGCTCAGTTGTTTTTCATTTTTATGTGCCCTTTTTGCACTGAAATGGAACAACTTCGCTCTTGTTAGGACAGAATAGCTAAAGAAGTTGAAGCGAATTAAAGGTTTTATTGAAAAAAGTGCGTTTTCATTGCCCCTTTATGTCGCAAAAATCAACTAAATAAAAATAACAGTCCACAGCAGCTGTGGTTGATGCGGCAATATAATAAAGTAAGATAAATATCTCTTTTCGGTCGTATTTGGGTGATGTTGACCGACCCAATATTTATTTTTATTAGGGCCCATAAACCTTTAATTTTCTAGCTAATGGAAAGCGGCCTTTATGATGTTATTGCCCAATTTGATTTTCCAAAAAAATCCACAGATTTTTCCACTGTTCTTGATGGAATTGGTTTAATTATAAAACATTGGCAAAATACTGTAAAAATTGCATTCTTTATATTTTATTTATTTTAAGGTTCACTAACTTTGGTTTTTTTAGCTCGATTTATTCAGCTGTGCAAATTTAATTTCCCCATGTAGCTGGCAATAGTTTCCCATCCGATATTTCCGCAGTTCGTTAAAAACGGTTTCATTGAAAATATTTATGTTTGTTCCAGTAAATCAGAGGCATCAATTTATTTATTCACGATAATCTATGATTTACTTAGCAGAAGCCAATGTCTATCAAGTCGACATTATAGAGTAGAAAAACATTCAATTAACAAGCGGAATCAGTAAGCAGTCACGAACGTTTTAAGATTTGAGTAAACAAAAGTTGTACCAAACTAGAAGACATCCTCGGACTCGGTAAGAATTACCGAGCTGGATATACAGAACTTCTTGAATTCAAGACTTTTTTGAGAAAACTGCCAACATTTCCTTATTGATGGTTTACTTTCTAAAAAGACCATTTAGTTCTCTCGAGAATGATGCAAAAATGAGCGTTCTTTCTCATTTTGCTCTCAAGAAATGGACAAAAACGGGTCGGAAAACATGAAATTTTGGCATAATCTTGCACCTAAGTGTCTGATATTCAAATTTCGCTTTCTGGGTGAAAACTACTCGACTTTCCCCACTAATGTTTTGACTGAATCGAGTTTTCAATTTTCTATCCATCGATGCCAAAACGAACTCTGTAGCTCAAATGGTTCTTGCGAAACTTCGAAAAAGCAGCGTCATGTCTGAGTCGATTTTGCAACTCAGAAAAAAAAACACGCAAACCTAAAACGTCTTGAAGTCAAGACTTTTTTGAGAAAACTGCCAACATTTCCTTATCGATGGTTCATTATCTAAAAAGACGGCTTTTTAAATATTCGTTTGCTTGTGTGGGAAAAGCACTTTTTTCAATTCTCTTTGAAACTATTAATATTAATTTATTTTTAGCTGCACGAATGAGGCACATTAACGCGTTGGCGTTCGATAAAAGAGCTTTTTAATGTGTTTGTTCTATGAAATATTGCGTAAAATGCCTTAGTGACTTCGAGCACTGAACCAGTTTTTTTTTTATTTCAGAATCAGAAGTTAATGTTAAGCGAGCGAGCGCATAAATCATGCACTGATGTATGCTTACTTGGACGCACACAATGCAGCTCGATTTTTGGGATAAAGGTATTTATTGAATCAGGTTTTTGTGGCCATGGCTTGAAACTGGAAAATTTTACACCACTGAACAGTTTCAAAGGACTTTATCAATGTAAAGTCTCTTTTTAAATGCTTATCAAGTGCATCATCACAAGAGGAAATTGAGGTCTTGAAAACAACCCCAAACACGGGCTTTCAAAGGGCAGTAGCTTGTTGCGCTAAAGCTTCTCTATAAGAGGATTCATCAAGCTATTTGGAGTCGATCCATATAAATCTGCTTGCAGCAAATTGAATACCATTAGCTTTGTTCTCCTCCGCCTCCAGCTGTTTTAAGCTGCAAAGCTGTGGGAATATTCTATAAATTTCCCATAAAAAATCAGGTTTCTGATGGTAAATTGAGTAGAGTGTGAATTGTCGCCTACACAATATTGTTCTGGAAATTGTTGTATGAAAATACTAGAAACCCACATTCATGCAAAGCAGGCGAGGGCAGAATCGGCATTGTGCCCCGATAAAGACACAAAAAGGGAAAGCAATAAAGAAAAGGTTCGGTGAATTGAAACAATTCCTTGAACAGTCAGGCTATTTTTTCAAAAATCTATCAACCAGTCTGCCCTTAACGAGTCAACTACATTTTCTCTGGAAAAACAACAGTCTTTAATTAAATGGTTTAAAGACAATGTTGGCTTCTACTAATGAAAGCAAATAAACACTGGCGTCTCCATCAGGGCTAAAATTCAAATTTCCTGACTATGAGGCCAACGCTTAGTTATCTAGGTGTCACCAATTTGCATAGAGCGACCGAAAGGGTAGAACCGATTAAGCTGCGTACTAAATATTCATTTATTCGATCAGACGGTCTTTTGATATCAGCCAGCAAAACGAATCGCATCGCAAAAGTCGCTTTATATTGGATTCACCACGTACAAATTTAACTACTTTCTTATTGCATCGGCAATTTTACTTGATAATTTCATAACTTAGCTATACAGAAACTAAATCCCGCACATTTCCGGGGGAAAAATATTTCTTTTCTGCATCGCATCTGCCGCTACAGTTTCACTGTGGAAATCCCGCATAAAATTGGTTTGGCTGGATGAGATTTTTATGAAACTGTTTCAGTTTGCAAGATTCGATTGTTTGAAGTGAGGCTGAATATGAATGGACAAATTCTATTGCAACCGCGACTGTTGCCAAGTGGTGAAAAATGAAGATAAAGCCGAATTTTAAGATGATTCTCCAGAAGTTGAGCCTAAGTTGTCTTCAGTAAATGGTTAATTTTTTGAGGCGCAAGTCTGTTCTGTTCGGAAGTTTCGATTTTCTGAAAGTGAACTTGCATATGGACGAAAAAATCACTTTGAACCACTATGCCGCATCGTAAAACATCCTGATAAAGTGCTTTTTTGGCATGGTTTGGTCAATGTTTATAGACTCACATGTCCTGAATAAACTGTGAAATTTGCATTTTTATTCTTCTTTACTAACAATCGCTCTTTTGCCAGCCGATGGAAAATCTGGAACTTGTAGACTGAAGAATCTTTATTGGACTGGGAAAGTTTCCTGTCTCTAGTTTTGAATTTTTGAGGAAAAATCCGCTGCAACCGTTTTGCTTGCACAGTGATTAAAAATCACAATAAAGTCAGCCAGTCAATTTAACCACTTTTGTATTTGGATCATCAAGTTTACTTGATAAATTCATAACTCGGCTATAAAGAAACTAAATCCGGTAGATTTCTTGGAGGAAAAACATTTCTTTTCTGCATCGCAACTGCCGCTACAGTTTCGCTGGCTCGAGAATCTCGCATAAACTTGGTTTTGCTGAATAAAATTTTAATGAAACTGTGTCGGTTTCAATACGAATTGCAAGTCCCTCTTTGGATTTCCATTTTTCATAAATAGGAATTTTCCTAGAAGCATTGTTGACGACGGTTTTTAAGTGCACTTTTCGCATGGCAAGAAGCAAGCTTATTTTTAACTTCGATATGCTTTCGGCCAGTCAAAATCGTAAAAAATTACAGCGCATCTTTGAGGATGGATTATAGATTTTGTTATTTTTTCGGGTCTTTCACAAGCTCGAAATTTGCCTTTTCGGATAAATGAGAGCGTTCCATGTACATTTTAGTTCGTACACTGAGGAAACACCATACAGTTTAATACATAGCTGTTAGCAAACTTGGAAATTTGAGACTGGACAAAATACAAATCATATACCTAAATAAAATTAAATAAATAAAATTTCAATTGAAGAATTCGCTTTTGAGTGATCACTTAGCCAGTACGGTTCAGTTGAATAAAAATTCGTAATCGGACAAACGCGATATTTCTTTCCACTACATCCATCCAATAAAGATGATAGGAAGGTCCCTTCATATTCAAAGGGGCGATTTTCAATATTTGCAACCCGGAAACGCTAACCCCAAGCGACTCTCCTGTTATTACTTTACTTAAATATGTAAAAAACATGATTTTTTAATATTAGGCCCTTCTACTGCGAAGCGAAAACGGCAATTTCAGCTGTAAAATATTCCGACAATCCTGGACTAATATGAAAAGTACATTAGAGAGGCAAAATGCAAGATTTAAAACCAGTTTTGAGGTTTGTAGTTTTCCAGTTTACTGAATCTCCCAATTTTTTACGACTTACAACAACCATTGTTCGATATTTTATGGCTTCATTGTAAGACTTCTGCAACAATATTTGCTTACCTACTTTTAACACACAGTGGCACGATTGGCCTTTGAACATTAAGAGACGGAAAATGAAAAATAAATACAAAGCGATCACTAATTATCTGCCAACACCTGTGGAATCGAGGGTTGACTTTAGCGGGGTTGAAAATTCGAAAAGCAATTTCCTGCCGCGGAAATCCAAGTGCCATTTGATCGTCCAAATAATGTTGACGCGAAGCCAACGTAATTTTCCAGCCAAACATTACCATAAAGCCAGTCAAAGGTGAAAACCGATTAGGCGCCATCCAAACGCAGTAAATATTCATTTATTCGGTGCAGCTCCTTTGACGCTTCCAAAACGGCTCCTTTATATCCCGTCGCATGTTTAAAACGGATGCACTAACTTTCCGACTACGACATCAATAAAACTCCATCAAATCTTTTTCGAAAACGTTTTCTATCAACAACTGGTCGATTTCAGCAGCATCTGCAGTCGTTTTCTAAGTGACTGAAGAGTTCGCCACATTTCATTAGAATCAAATGAGGTTGAGGCTGTTTTTTGGGGCCAAACCCCAAATTTTTATTTCAAAGTGACCGTAGGTAAATCAAATTCAACCTCAAGCAAACTCAATAAAATCTTCTACCAACAATTGCTCGGTTTTTCGCACTTTCATAAACGTGCATTGTTTATTTATCTATTATGCCATTTGTGTGTTTAGCAATTCCTTTGGCTGCTTGACCAATTTGTCCATTTTGCTCATGCATATGCATGAATTACCGCCTGTTGCTGGCAATTAAAATCCACGTTTTAATAATCTATGATCCAACATTTTCCAAATGTTTTTTTCCGGACTTTCAGCGCAATTTCCTTGAACAAATTTGGTTAGTGTTGAATCATCGGGAATGTTTCAACTGATTAGCGCATTAAAACTGCCGAAAATAGCTTTTGTGCATAAAGTACCAAGTAGAACCTACAGTGTTTATTTTCCAAGCTATTTATTCTACATGCTGAAACTTTTAAAACAAACACCCAAATGGCGATGGCCAATTAGCGGCGGAAATAATTGCCTGCGATTACAATTATTTATATATTCAATACCGAAGTCTATAAACAATTTGCTTATAGGAAAATTTATGTGTGGAACGGTTTACGTTTTGTCTTTGTAATTACCACTTTTCCATAATGCCGCTATTTATTATCCCAGAAATACTTAGTCACTTGGGAAGAATTTAAACTAGCTAGCGACTACATGTTTAAGTTGGAGCAGCTAAATTGGAAAAACCAAAATAAATCATCAATATTCAATAAGAACCGTCCAAAACTTCGCCTTGGCGCTCTTAAAGTAATTGCATAATAAATCTGTTTGCCCTTAATTCGAAGATTTAATCCACTTTTCAAACTCGTCGATATGTAAGCTTAATAACAATCCACTGCAGATGGATTATACAAGTAGATTTCAGCTGGAAATTGCAATTTCCACTAAAGCTTTCTCATGGCTGGATCAAAAGCGCAATTTTCTTAACATGAAATAAATTTAGCATGTTTTTAAATACTTCCCGTTTAATTTGAAATACACCTAGAAAGTCCCAAACTAGTAGGAATATTCTTGCAAAAAAAAAATACAACTAGTGTTTAAACAGTAAAATATAATTATTATCCTGACCGTCTTTAAAATGGAAAAAACTTTAAACAAACGAATTATAAATATCAAATTAAAATTTAAACTCCCTGCCACTATTTAATGGCACATTCATTAAAAGTTAGTGAACTTTCCAAAGGTTTAATTTGTAAATTAATGCCTCCTATTTGATGTTCAGTAGGGCGGAGATACTTGAAATATCTGTTCGATTTTCGTTTTAATAGGCATAATATCACATTGAACGGTATCTGAATATCGTATGTTTCCATGCATTTGAACATTTATTAACGAATTTAGCACTAAAACTTTGAAGCAATTCACCAGATGGAAATTTTCTGAAAATATTGGTCTGGAACATTCGAAAATGTCCAAAATGGAAAATGGAGAGAGACTCATTAGAGTCTCGAGAGCTTTAAGAAACGGGAAGGCAAAGATTAGAACACAATTGATGCAAAAATGGCAAGAAAATTTAATTATAAAGAGGCGAAGTTGAAAGCGGAGAAGAGGATTGGCAGGAACAAGAAAACAAAAAAAATGAACAAGAGAGGAAAAGGCAAACAGGAGATAATGGTAAATGAAGTTGGAGGAACGGGGCATCTGTTCAACGAAGGGAAACGAGTTTCTAACTAATGTTACTCGAAAAATGGTGTTTCGGGCTTTTTGGTCAAAGTGTAAAATAAATTTGCAAGTGGAAAAGAATGAGAAATGGAAGCGTAAGTAAAGATTAAATAGATGAAGGAAAATTAGCAGGAAAAGCTGGTGAGAGGGAAGGAAAAGGGGCGCCCAAGGAGAAAACAAAGCAAACATTTAAGAAACGTAGAAAGAGGCGATAACTAAACGCAGATATAAACCAGAGGACAAACGGAGAAATGCTTGAACTAATGAAAAAACTCCAAAAGGACAAAGCTTTTACAAAAACTCACACATCAAATAAAAATCAATTCTAAACCATTGGAGAGTTTTTCGCGCTTCGGACAATCGCGGATATTTTTTCAGTGAATAAGGAAATCAGGAACGATTAGAACACGGAAGGAAGCAACTAAAAGTGGAGCTTTAACTGTGAACAATAAAAAGACAGAATCGATGAAGAAAACTAGTAAAAATCTGGCAGGCAAAACCAGTGAACAAGAGGAAAAGGGGCGGACAAAGAAAAACACAAAACATACATTTAAGAGAAGGGAAGAACTACGTGGAAAGGGGACGCGACTGAAACTGAATGTAGAAAGAATTTAATTAATTTTTGTTTATGAACAACTAACTTAAAAGAACAAAGATGTTTCTGTGTTCTCCTGTTCTAACTATTCTATGTGCTCAACTAATGCCTGCAAATCAATTTGAGCCTGATGTAAATGGGATGCCACAGGAAGTTCGGAAGGGCAAATTTTAATTATGATTCCCTTTAAAACAATTCGAAAATATGGTTTGAAAGCAGGAATAATCAACACTCCTGAAATTACACGCAGCACAATATTAATTAGGACATTTAGCCTTGCTCGAGCTTTACAAAACGCCTCAGTTAGTTAAAAGTTCACTTTCAATGTGTCGTTCATCAATTCAATTACAACTCCTGCCTTAACTTTCTGCCAGGGATGTTGGATATAACTTTGGCTACTTAAGGGAGACTGTGAGTTGATGGCGCTAAAAATATATACTAATTAGATCGGAGTTTTTTCAATTACTGCAGGATTTATTACCCGATTCACCCACTGTTGCGAGGTTATTTATCAAAAGCAAAACAAATAAAAATCTGATTACTTAATTTCAACATTTATCTACAGTCAAATTAACGAAATGAAGTGGCAAAGCGGTAAATAAATATTGAGATAAAGCTGACTTTATTGGTGTATTTTTATTATTTTTCTGTTATCAATGGCAGGAATAGTCAGTTGTGATAAAGTTTGCCATAAGTTCTGGTCTGCGTGGAGGATTTCCTCTAGTTTTGGTGTTTTGTTCCAGTCAATTGCGCATATTTTGGACGGTTTTCATGTGAGATTTTGTGTCTGCCTCCGATCGGTAAGAGCCGAACAATTTCTTCACTTTTCTCCCCAAAATTTTCCATTTGGAGCATCAAAACCGAATAAAGACCCTTAAGGCTAATCCCGGCTTTATCCTGCTTAGTAGCTCTTATGTTTATTTGAGTTTCACCTTTTGCGTAACTTTGCCGGTTTATTCTTCGGCTGTTCCAAACTTTTAAGAAAGCCAACGCCGCGTGTTTGCTGAAACAATGAGGATCAAGCCAAAATTATATTTAATTTCGGTCGAATTCGCACTTCCCCAGTCTCAATGGGCGCTTATGATTGAATCTTTGCTAAGACAATATTAGTTCCTACAGATCACGTAAATTGAACTGTGCTGTTCACTTCGGTGTGATTTTAATGGATAAAGTTGGATTCAATTAACACTTGAGAACAAAGAGTTGCATGGAATCGTAGTTCATTGAAGGGTTGTGGGATGGACATTTAAAGTTATAGATTCTAGTGCTTCAATGAATCAATGTAGAGAGGCAATGAACTTTCCAATTTGAAACTGATTAAGAAGAACATTAAATTTTTACATTTGCACTTAACAATAAGCTGATACTTTCCTGGATAGAATCTCTCTAATAATCTTGGAAAATTGTTCATAACTTCGTGATAACCTGAGCGCTTTAAACCTAACCAAGCCAGAGAATTCAGTTTTGCCTGAACCTAGAAGAATCCTTTACATGCTTCTGTTTCTTCCGCAGATACACCATGGAATAGAAGCAACTCTCAGCTACTACATAGACTAAAACCATGGCTTTTGCACCACATGAATTGATCATGAAAAGCCCAAAATGATGAGCAGCAACTCGCGTACAACCTGAGAGCACTCGTATGGAGACCAACATTTCGCATATAGTGCTTGCAAATCATTCTTCTTACAATGCTACTATAGTAACTACTGCTGGCTATAATTTGGTTGAAAGTATTGCAATGTGTCTTATTTTGGGTGGGATCATTATCACAACGATTATAGGTGAGTGTGCATTTTTAAACAGTTTTGCTTCTAAAAAAGGAAATTGCAAGATTAATTAAACACATAAAAAATCAATGAAGGAGAAAATCGAGCCAAAACTCGCGAGCAAATGCTTGGAAAGTAATTAAAGTTTGGGATGTGGAAAACACGCTGGCATCGTCTTTGAGCGAATTATCTCAACTTTTTCTTACTTTAGAGTTTAGCATTCACACTTTGCAGTTCAGCTCTAGCATAATATTTATCACACGGCCGCTTATTGTTGCAATTTTGGCTGAAATTTACATTTTAAAACTTTTCCAGTTTACTGTGTATCATTAGGTTATGTACCTTTTGTTGATGTTGAAGTTGGAAAGAGTAATTAATTTTTTTCACCAACCAATTTTCAGTGAATTTTCATTAGTCATTGATACAACACGGGGAGTTCGGGAAATTAATTAAACTTAGGCATGAAATGGGGATCGGAAAAACCAAACGGCCAAAGAGTTTAATTAATTAAGCGAAAGTTGCAATAATTTTTTTGTTTCAGGAAACATTTTAGTCTGTGTCTGTATATTTCTCGTGAGGAAACTGCGAAGACCTTGCAACTATCTTTTAGTTAGTCTAGCTGTGAGTGATCTCTGTGTAGCGATCTTAGTTATGCCCATGGCTCTCATCTATGAAATTAAGGGAAAATGGATTTTTGGAGAAATTGCCTGCAATTTGTGGGTAAGTTCACTTGAGCAATTAAAGTAATCCGGTCTGGAAGAGATTCTATGCAGCTGAATGGTTTGAACAATAGCAGTCAGGCAAATGCATGAAATGTAATATTTATCACATTCGCTCGCAAGAAAACTTCTATTCCATTTAAATTGCTACGGCAGCTTTGGAATAATAAATGTTCCGCTTCTACCGCGCTTCTTACAACCAACACATTTATTTGATACCTGTTTCGAACAGCGTTTTATACACAAAATATATTATGACTCGAACTGGAAAAGATCAAAGAGGAACGGAAATATTGATGAATGTTTTCCATCAGTAAATATTTGCCAGGAAATCTTCCTAAATGCACGAATATTCGCTTTCGATCTGCGGAAGGCCATTTTCAATAACTCTAATTAGGCTTTATCAACCAGAAAGCTTTGATTAATTAAAACCAAAATCAGACTTCATCTGCATTTTGCTAAAGCGCAAAGGGGGGCAAATGGCACATTGTTTTGCGTTCAGCACAATAATACGAATGATTGCGGGATGGAAGCTCAAAAAACAATATGAAATCAGCATGGAGTGTATTTTATTTCGAAGCAAACACAGCTAATGTGTTAGATGGAAGAGAAGGCACTAAAAAAATGAATCCTGCAGTTAGCAGGCAGCCTTAAGGGTCACCATGATTCTACAGTTCCGATTTAAGATAGTGATTCACAAGAATAAATATAACGAAACCCGAAGATAGAAACGCTGCTTTAATGGCAGATTTTTAGGACTTTGTTGAAAAGTACAAAATAATTTCTACAGTTGGGAAAATGTTAATACGCATTACAGCGTTACAAAAATTGCGCTCACATTTAATTTTTTTGTTTATTCTCTGGTTCTTTATATCTTGCTTAAAGGCACTTGGTTTCTTTTTGTGCGGATATCGCATAAGTTAAATACAACTAAATCCGCACAAACTAGCTAAATAAAAATATTAAAACTGAATTTTTTTTTACTTTACACAAAATTGCTCTGTTGCTTTATGGGAAATCAGCTGAACTTATTGCCATTTGGAGCTATAATTTGAAAACAGTTTTGGCGGTTTGCTGAATTTCAATCCCAAACTGAGTTTTAAAACTGTATTTATAAACCAAACTCTCATGGAAAATATAATAAAGTAAGTGTTTCCCAACGAGAACTCTGCCCCAAAATAAAGAATAACTGAAATTTTAATAGTTATTTCAGTGCTACAAATTTTATTTTTGACCTAAAACTAAAAATGTCTCAAAAACGGTTAGGCTTAGACTCAAAAAAGTTGAGATCGCTTCAGGATTTTATAATATCATAAATTACTTGTGAACAATTCACAGCTAAATTAGGGCCATTTAATCGAACATTTTCCAGAAAAGTTATTTTGTCTTAACATCCGCTCGGAATACGTAATTATATTTTTGACGAGGAACGGGAAATTTATGGCGCAAAGTGTTTTAATATTCCCCAACTGAGTAGCATCTGCACGATGTAGGGATATAAGAATAAAAATGTTCGTTCGCAATTTAAAATTCATAACTAATCTTGCTGGCAAAATTTAAAAATACGTAATGCAATTATTACCATCCGCTTTTGTCACTCGTTAATTGGTTGGTGGGTGTCCGGGCGCTAATTCTGCTAAATTGGAATTAATTCGATTTTCCTCACACAATTTTACTTGGAAATTGTTATTAATAAATATTTGAACTTCCCGAGGGAATGAACTAAGGCAAACAAACTAGTCTAGACAGCGTGTGGTATTAAGGGTGGATATTTCGCGCAAAAGACGCCAAACATAATTTAACATGTGAGTTTTGGCAAACTTCCCCGTTTTCAGTTGTATTTAGGTAGTACTAAACACTCGAACGAACTCCATAGAAAAACAGTTTTAGCCCCTTTAAAAACGATTGGCATTTTATAATGACTAAGATAAGATTAATATTTTCAATAGTAATTCGATTGCTGGGAGTGAGCAGCACTCGAAATGGTTTTCTGCTTAGTTGTAAGTTTTGTTAACAACGCACAATTGTCGTTTAACCGGAATATTCGAGATGGAAAATCAATGAATACTGTGGAACTCAAATACCGCTCTGTTTTAGATAGATAATTCCAATTTTTGCTCATCAATTAAATTCGGTGCCACAAAACCACATTATCGGAAAATAGTAATTATAATGATAAACACGTATGCCTAATAACGCAAACTGAATTGTAATTTACCATTCATTAACCAAACCAACAACATTATTTTAAACTGATTATCTAGGAATGTAACTGACATATTTATTCAAGGTTTTTTTTTGGATAAAATGTTGTTTGCTTCTGTTGCTCTCAAAGTCTTGTGTCGCAGTGCGATTTGACAATTTTTTCATCGGGATTTTTTCCATTTTTTGCTAAAAAATTGCTTAAAAAAAGTTAGTCATATTTGTACTTCGGTTTTTGTTTGAAAATGTGTGCATTATTTTGCTTATTTTGCAATTTAGTTCGTGTTTATAATTGAACTTCGATCGATTTGGTAAGATTCACTTAAGTTTGGGTAGATTCAATTTTGCAGACTCATCATGATTTTTATTTCCAGGAATCCCAGTAGATAATTTTGGATAAATCATAATTTAGTGTTAGACCAGTAATAAAAAAACCAAATGTGGAACAATTCAACGTTGGCAGCATTTCAAAGGAAATCGCAGGAAAGGTTTTACGACCAAAATCATTAGGCTTAAAATCCCATAACTTCTAAGAGTGTTTATTAGTATACTCGTAAATGAAAACGTACTTTTATGCATCGATCTATATGTGCGGCGAATATTGGCCTGATTTATTGATTGATTGATTTTCCATGTCTGCCGGGACTTTAGGCTAAATAAACTGCAGGATTATTACCGAGCAGACCAAACAAATAATTGCGTAAAATCTCAGGTGGTTTATTGCGATCCTAGACTTCATGTCGTTAGAATCTTCAGTCTTCTTATTTAAAGAAAAAACGTTTCACGTTTTGAGAATAGTTTTTTTATTAAAATTTTATAAAGCATCTAGTTTTTTCGAGCGTAAACATTCCAGGGAAGGAGAGAAGTGCCGTTCGGGACATACAAAAAACCGCACACGTTCAAAGCAAAGATTCCCATAATACCCTTTAAGAAAAATATCGTTAAAAGCATATAGACATGAAAGGGCCTAATGTATCGTGAATAAATATATGCCACCCTGTCAAGCAACGAAAATCCATATTTCAGGCGTCGTGCCAAAGTGGCCGCAAGTGTTATTCTTTCATTTCCGAAACGATATTATCTTTGGAGAAGCTAATGGAAAGGAAACAACTTTTCTGATTAATTAAGCTGATCAACGGTAACGAGAGAAGATATCGGGTGGGTGAGATTAATTTAATTTTTAATGAATTAAAATGCGGTTTATCCTGTCGGGAAAGTGCCTCTCCAGTCGAGATCGGTGTCAGTAAGAGCGAATCGACGAAGGGTAGGAAATGCGACAAGTATTCCCGTATAAGCACCTGTGCACTTTGAATAATGGATTCATGTTTTTAAGCCCGTGTTTCGCGACTTGATCAAAGGGGTTGAATTCTACAAGATACGCTCCAAATAATTTCATGGGTTGAAGAACGGTGGCCGAGAAAGCAAGTGATTTTGCTTGTTGCCTCCAACTTTCTCCCGACAAACTGGCATTGATCCACTTGATTTTTCCAGGTGAGTCTGGATGTTCTGAGCTGCACCTCTTCGATACTGAACCTCTGTCTGATCTCGGTGGACCGTTACTGGGCCATCACCAAACCATTGGAGTATGGGGTGAAACGGACTCCTCGTCGCATGATCATGGGAATCGTATTAGTGTGGTGTTTGGCTGCCATGATTTCGCTGCCTCCTCTCCTCATCATCGGCAACGAACATACGCAAAAGGAGGAAGGAGGCGAGATCATAAACAATGTGTGCTTAGTGTCGCAAGACATCGGGTATCAGGTCTATGCGACCATGTGCAGTTTCTACATGCCGCTGACGGTGATGATAACGGTTTACTACAAGATCTTCCGCGCAGCCCGACGAATAGTGAATGAGGAGAGGAGAGCGCAGAGCCACCTGGAGCCGCACTGTTACTTAGAGATTAGTGTGAAGAATGGGGAGGGCCCGCCCCAGAACAAGATTTCTAGTCAATCGCCTGCGAATTCATCTAAGATTAATCATAGGTCGAGTTCGGCCAGCACCAATACGGTGGTAAGTACCTTCTATGTCTTCCTGTCTTTTAAGTTCAATCAGTTTTGTAAACATTTGACAACTATTTACATTGGACTGATGTGCTTTTTGAACTCTGAAAACCGAAAATTTTAACAAATGTCAGGGAAAGATTTATTTTTCATTATTTTTTCATTTCGTTTACAAGAATTTTGCTCTTGAATTCGCGTGCATTTGCACTACTTAAATAAGTGAACAAACACATTTTCAGAAACTTTGGCAGTAAAAGTAGAAGCTTTTTCTGAAGAGTTCCAATTTCTTCTACTTGTCAAAGTTTTCCATCAGCATCAGTCAACTGTTCACACTGTTTTGGAAACTTCATCTACGAACCTCCTTGGCGTGTTTAATCGAAATTAAATTTTATGTGATCCTAAAAGCGGTTCAATTGCGGACAGTGCGATGAAAAGTTGAAGAAATTGGGTTCCGATTTGCTACGGTCTTCAGAAAGAAACTTCTGAGCAAATTACCAAATTTTCGCAAAAATGTGTGTCCTCTTTTGAAAGAAGGAAAGTTTGGTAATAAACTTAGAAGTCTAATTTTGCACACCACAAGAGTCTAGTTTTCATCTTCCTTTGTTCTAAAGAAATTCAAAAAAATCCTAAACATTAAGAGAAAATCTCTGTCAAGAATTATGTTCATCTAAAGAATTTTAACAAGAGTTTGTTATAGAAATTGAAAATTTGGCTGAAAAGAGAACTTTGCAGATTCTAACAAATTGAGGATCGGCCGGTTGTGGTACTTAATAAAGAACCTCCCGACGTGATGAAAATGTGTTTTTTTATATTGAAAGCGAAAGCACATTTTACAAACGTTTGATATAAATACCAAACTTCTGTGGTTAAACCAAAGTTTTTATCTGAAAACCGCAACAGGCTGATTCTCAATTTCTTCTACGTTTCAAAGTTTTCCATCAGTTTCAGCTAACTTTTCACACTGTTTAGGAACTTTCGTCTTAGAAGAATTCTTCTTCTTCTAAAGAGTTTGCTAAAGAAATTGAAAATTTGACTGAAAAGGAAACTTTGAAAATTAGATCAACCTGATTAATCGGCCTGTTGTACCCTTGAAAAAACAAAACTTTTGCGTTTATTCCCGACCTTTCAGAAAATGTGTTTTCTTCTTGAGAAAGAGGAAAATATATTTCTTTCTTTCGAATTTTACATACTTTCCTGACTGTGTTTCAATTCCAAATCAAAATTAATTCCTGGGTTTCAGTCATTTATTGTCTATATCAATTAAAATACGTTTCGGTGTATTTTTCCACCATCATCAGTTTTTATGTATAGCGTTGTTCAACGTTGTAACAACGTAACAAAAATACACCGAAACGTATTTTAATTGATAAATAGAGACAATAAATGACTGAAACCCAGGAAATAATTTTGATTTCTTTCGAATGAGGAAACACATTTTTCGAACCTTTGGTAGTAAACGCCGTTCTTTCTGAAGAGGACAGCAGGCCGATCCCTAATTTCTTCAACTTAAGTTTTGTATCAGTTTCAGTCAACACATTGTTTAGGAAACTTTATCTAATAACCTTCTTAGAGTGATTAATTCAAATTTAATTTTATGTGATCCTAAATGCGGTTGAATTGCGGAAGATATTAAACAAGTTTTCGAAGCCTTTGAAGAGTTGAAGATATTGGAGCTTTCCCGGAAAATTTAGTTTTGTCGTCTGGTGTACTCGTGTTTCTTCCCAGAAAATCACCAAATCAAAAAGTTTGAAACGTTGAAGGTATTGGAGATCGGTCTGCCCACCCTTCAAAAAAACGTTCAGAGTTTATTAGCAAATTTTAGGAAAATCTGTCTGTCGCAAGAAGAAGCAGAAGTCTTTCATCACTATCAGTCAACTCTTCACATACAAATCTTTATCTCGTTCCAAATTCCTATCGACGACGGTCTAAAAACCCTAGAAACTCAGCAGTTTCACGAAATGTCCACGAAAAAATGTTCCGAACAATAGCTTCAAATTCGTTGGTTCGTAAGAACTTCTGCACTTAAATTTGCTTGCAACTGAACTTACTAGGCCAGTTTTGAAGGATTTTTCGGGACGTCGATAAATAGCATGCCGAATTAGCTCAATAACTTCTCGAATGAGATATGGGCCTCGTCGGAACGCTGTGGAAAAGAAAATGGGAATAATTCGATTTCCAAACTTATGCCGACTAATTAATATTAAGATGCCATCGAAATAGCTTCCGGTTTCACGACAGTTTCATTTTCCAAAGGGCAATTGGGTGCCAAAGATTCAGCGTCTTAACGATCTCAATTTATCCAGAGGGTTCTGGAAAATCGTCTCGTGTTTGTAAGTGGGACAAACTGGTTTACATCTGAATTCTTTATATTAAATAGACTTATTATAAACATTCGCAACTTGTTTCGCGTTAAGCACAGATGTTGAGCAAAGTTTTTAGATGTCCACATTGAGCTTTTTACGCAATTAAATACAAATCTTATTCATCATTCGCCCTAGTAAAAGCCAGCAGATTTCTCCGTATCACCAGTGGAAACTTTTGCTTGAAACAAGGATAAATATCGAAGGAAAAAACACCCAGGAGAACATTTATTACAAACGATCCTCTAATGGCTACTAATGACTAACTGAGCTAACGACCGCATGTAACCGTATCACGTTTCCGGCAAAGAGGATTCAATTATTAAATAACACTCTGGAGCTATCCGAGCTTTCAAATCACATAAATCTTCTATCGGTAGATGTGCAGTCAAGTGTGGCCTACTTTTGTCTTTCCATGTTGTCGATGCATGGAACGGAATAATAATTTCTAGCGCGACATCCATTAAACCCACTATTAGTTACATAAGCCGCTTAGGCTTCAAACATGTATGAAAGCTTCTTACAAATACCGATAGTGTAGCAACGGTTCACATGTAAGAGTGATAAATGGAAGTTGGAGCGATTTTATGCTTGACGTATCGTCGATAATGATGCAAATACTAAATGGTGATTTTCCTAATAAGCTTCAGACACAGTTATTTAAATTGCCACCATTGATTTTAAAAAATCGCCAGTATAAATTTCATCCAAGCGGCAATAAGCTCGCGCCATTAAAGGCAGCGATAAGTTTTCTTTTGTTCCCTCATTACTCCAAAACTCGTCGAATTTTTATTGCGTATTCTAACTCTGCGGCAATAAAGGAGTTTTAAGGACAGACAGTGTTTCATTTTAGTGGAACGCTGAGTGGTTTTACTGAAGATCAATTACTTTGGTACTTTCGGCAGGTGAAACGACTTTAGGTCGCATGAAATTACATTTCTGTTAAACTACTCATGTAGGTACAGATGTTTTTGAAAAGTTCACTGAAACTGATTGGAAAGCTTGAAAATTATCCCCGATTACTTTAACTCTCCTGTAAACCATGAAGAAAGAACCAACGTTTTGCAAGAAAATTTTCGAAAATTTCTTTGGTACTTTCCGCAAATGAACCTCCCTTAGAAGCACATTTAAACTATCAGTTGAAAGCTTCAAAGAGGTTTTCACAAAAAACATTAACACTCGCTCAAGTGCGGAAGTTCTTGACAACCAACGATTTTATAGCTATTGTTTAAAAACGTTACCTTGCGAACCTTATTTGAAGTTTTTGGATTTTCAGAACATGAAGGAGTCGAATGATGAAAATCTTCGGTGTCTTCTTTGAAAAGTTGAAGAAATGAGGAGCGGTTTGTTGCGATCAGAAAATGTCTTTCTGTTCGAAGGAAGGAAACGCTTTTTTCTGAAGACCGCAACAAACCGATCTTCAATTTCAAAGTTTGGTCTGATAATTTTTTGGAAAAAAACACGAGTACACCATGACGAAGGAACTAATTTTCCGAAAGATCTATATATTTCTTGTATTACTTTCCGCAATTGAATCGCCTTTAGGATGACATGAAATTAAATTTTGGTAAACATTTCAAAAAAAATTCAGACGAAGTTTCCAAAACAATCTGAAGGGTTGATTGAAACCGATGAAAAACTTTAACTTGATTTTCGGCCTGTTGTTGGACAAAAATGTGCTTCATTAATCAAAAGAAAAAAATCCATTATTCTTGTTCGAAAGAAAAAACACATTTTCTTCTTTCTGAAGGAAAAACACATTTTCTGAATGTCTGTGAATAAACCCAGAAGTTTTGTTTTTTGAAGAGTACAACAGGCCGGCAGTCAGTTTGTTCAAATTTTCAAAGTTTTCTTTTCACATTTTTAAATTCTTTAGAAGAAGCGAATTGCTTGGAGCACATTTTTCAAAAGTTTGGTAATAAACGCAGAATTTTTCTTGAAGACTGCAACAGTCTGTTCCCCAATTTCTTCTATTTGAAACAATATGATTCTTTAGGGGAAAAAAGTTATGATTGATTTCTTCAGAAGGGAGAAAGAGGAATCATATAAGAAAGTTGAAGTCGGTCTGTTGTGGTGTTCAGAATAAAACTTCTGAGTTTCTTGCCAAACTCCTTGCGAAGCAGGAAGTACATTTTCCAAGAATTTGGCAACAAACTCAGAAGTTCTTTTCTGAGAACCACAAGAGACCGTTCTCCCATTCCTGCCACTTTCCAGCCTTCATCATCTTCTTTTCTAAAGACCAAGTCTAACAATTCACTCAATCTCCATTGAAACTGCTAAAAATAACATTGCGCCGAACATCGGACTTGCGGTTTGCCGTTAATTAATCATTTCAGTGTTGAAGCTGAGCTAAACTATATTGATTTCCTCCGCAGCTACAGGTTATACTAATATTGCCCATATGACGATTTGGAATTTGGTAGAGAAAGCCCTCATGGATATGTAGATTTGGGCGCACTAAAAGCAATTTGCTTTTCTGCAGCGCCAGTAAAGCGATATTCATAACAGGAACTCGTTAGCGACTGAAAATCTGGATATATGCGCTTTTCAAATATACCTGACACATATAGACAGAGTTTTACTTTGAGCTGCCTTAGATGGTTCCATTTTCACATCTTAAATTGCTTTTAGGCATGTTCATGTGCTGGAAGAGCAGATAATCAGTCGCAGCGGAAAATGCCTAAATAGTTTCCAGATTTAATATTTAGATACGTTCAAAGGAGTGACTCTTTCTCTCTGAAATTTCGCTGAATAATGCAGGAGTTTCTGAATTTTTCGGAAGTTATAGCATTAATTCCAGCTTGATGTGTTTTACCTCCGTGTCCTCATTCGAAAGAAGAGCCCGGAGACTGCCAGCTGCGTAGACTGATGAGTTTAATTAATGAATAAATTAGCAGCAGATAATACTACTTTCGTGTCCTTTTGGGTCCGGCCGCGTTTGCTAATGTAAATGGTGGCAAACCTGCATTATATAGATGCATTTACCCTCGACCTTCACACGTTGATTTATTATTCATTCCGCTTATTAACCCTATACGTTTAACTAGGATTTAATTAATTATGAACAAATATGTCCTCTCAAATGGTGTTAATTGTGCTGAACAGCGGATCGTTGGAGTGTTGTGTCTGTCATCAACTTTAGAATCTTCCAAATTGAGGAAATCATATGATGGAGCATTAAATCCTCTTTAATTACAGTAACTCAATAACTCATCGAGAATAATAATCGTATTCAAATCTAATCGGGCGCAATCAAATGTATAACCCGGTATTGAACCTGTAGCGCAAATTGATTATTAATACCTCCAATAATGCCAATTCTCCATATCTGTTTGATACATTTGGACCAAATTACAGTTAAATAACTACGCAATGTGTGCAGGTGAACAGTATTTACTTTACGGAAATTGGGAGACTCCTTCAGAGGACGGTTTATATATGTTTATTTATTTCCTGTGCAGGCATTTTTAAACCTATTTCTCCAGTTCCCTCATAAGCTCGTTATATTTATACTGCATTGTGGCATGCTAATCCGCTTTTAACGATAAGTTTATTTTATTCCCATTATCTCTGATATTTGCGTCCTTTCATCTCTGGATGACACGCTTCTCTTCGTATTCATTGAATTCGAATGCCTATTATGTTTCCGAGACCGGTGAAACTGGAAATACGAGATACACGCCATTTAAAATGGCTTGTTTTGGAATGGAAAAAAACGAAATATTTGCCAAGTGGTCGGGAAAAGCCATTTTTTGAAAGGATTTATATGGAGAGAATCCGTTCAAATCGCGGACTTAAATGGCAAGAGCTGCTGCGTGTAATTTTCGAAACACGATTTCTAAGCCCTCTTTTCCCATATTATTATTTGTAATAGAATAAACTCGCAGAATGCCGGTTATTTCGCTAACTTAATTAACCAGTTTGGTAATCCGGTTTTCCATTTGTGAAGTTATGCATACCATTCCAGGAAAATGTAGTGGATGTTTGGGTAATGGAATCAACTGGTTTGTTCAGTGTTTCAACATGTTCTTCATCATTTAATTTAGGAGTTGTGCTAGTGTTGTTTAATAGTGAAGTAGAATGTTTAAAAATTGTATGCAAAAGCTGAGCGTTTTGGCAGTTTGGTGAAAAATTCTCATGTTTCAAACCAACGCAGGTAGCAATTTTAATTCCCAAAGTGTTTTGAAAACTCCTGGCCGTGCAGGCTCTGAAAGTTTCATCGAAGTCACGAGGAATTCTGATTTTTGCCAGGTTAGTCAATATCGGTCTCATAGTGTTTGTTCTATACAAGTGCGCCTTGCTTTAAAAATTCGCGCTTATCAAACTAAAGCAAAGAACGACTTGCAATTTTCTTCAGGTTTAGAACGTATCTGTTGCTAACGATTGCAAAAGTTTTATAAAAATCACCCATAATTCAAAATTTTTCCAGTCTAGTTAATATCGGTCTCAAAATGGAGTTTTATCTCAAATGCGCCCTTTTTTTCAAATTTCTGTCTTCCAAACGAACGGCAGTTTTAATTTGAAATTTTTACAATGTTTTGTCGAGTTTTCACTCTGGCGGTTATAAAAGTTTCACCAGAGTCAACAGGAATACACATTTTTGCTAGCTTGTTGAAAATCAGTCTCGTAATTTTTGTTATACTCGACTGCGCTCTCTTCTTTAAACATTTGCATCTTTCAAAGCACAGCAAGTAGCAACTTGAAATTGTTGTCGTAATTAGCTCTAAATATTATTATTAATTAAAATTTCACAAAAATTGTTCGAAATATTTATTTTCGACAGCATAGTTAATATCGGTCTCAAAATGCACTTTTTTCTCAACTGCGCTTTTTCTTTAAAAATTTGCAACTTCCTAACGAAAGCAAGGAAAACTTGTAATTCCTCTTATGATTAGAAGACACTTGTTTCTAACAATTAGGAAAGTTTCGTGAAAATCGCCGCTGAAACTGATTTTTGCCAGCCATGCTAATGTCGGTCTGACAACGGAGTTTTTTCAATAATGCGCTTTCTGTTTTAAAAATTGCATCTTCCGAAAAACCCAAGTTAGCCATTCGGAATTTTGATCATTTTTAGAAGAGCTTTCGCTCTAAGTTTTCTGAAAGTCGTTGAAAATCGTGATTTTTGCCAGCTTGATAAATACCGCTTTTGGCATGAACCTTATATTCAACTGCTCTCCCTCCTTAAAAAATTGCGTCTTGCAAACTACAGCCAGTAGCAACTTGAGATTTTTGCCACGTTTTGAAAACTTTTGAAGTGAACCACTCTGAGAGTTTCATAAAAATGATTCATAAACCTGATTTTTGCCAGCTTAGCGAATATTGGACCAAAACTACGGTTTTTTCTCAACAGAGCCAGTCCTGTACCATCCTGTGGTAAGTGAATGATTTGAAGAAATCTTCGTAGAAATAATGGTTTGGATTAAAGCGCTAGATTCAAACAAAATTGCAGCAAATATTTGCGAAACTAAACTTTCCCGTTTACTATAGAAAAATACACCAGAGAACACGACGAAAGCAAACCCCACATAGAATCAATCAGAGCCGCAACAGCAAAATCCCGTTAGTGAGGCTCGTCTAATTCAAAAATGCGAAACAATCAACTTTGAAAAAGAACTGACTGACTAAACGATACAAGCAGAAAGTGAAACGAAAAACACAACAACTGCAGTAGAAAATTCAAAAAATTGGCCTACATTGCAGGTTACTGCTGAAGACCATGCTAAAAGCCTTTTTTGCCTGAAACAGATCGAATTGCTTGATTGCAATGTGGAAATTTCAATGTTGAATAGGTTGAGCCTTGTTGCGATTTGAACGGATAAAAACCACATGTTCCCAACCAGCCGATGGTGTTTAACTTTTTTCCATCAAACTGTCTGCGCGCATAAAAGTGATGATAAATGATCCTCATGTGTTACACTCAGTCCAAAGAATGAACATGTTAGGAATTAAAAAAGGGAAATTTTGGCACATCTCCAAACACCATTTATTATCAAAATGAGATTGCGGTTCACACAGCAAATTCTACTTTTATATTAATTTAATTTCTCGAGCATGTGTCGGGTTTTTATATAAAATTATTATTGTCGCTTGAGCAATAGATTTATGTTGCTCCGGTCCAGGGATTTATTTTACTTATTGCGAATGGTTCCAATGAAAGTAAAAACTAGTGATTCGTTGGAAACCCTTCAATATCATCCAGTTAGTAATTAAATAATTATCAAGGGGCTGCGGCAAAGTCGTTATTATTTTACTAATCTTTGAGACGCGACCTTTCCGCTGCAAATTGCCGCGGGGAAGAGTTTCCGAGGGAAACATTTTTAATGGAATTGAATAACCAACCCTTGCTTTATTTATTTCCATGAACCCGCTTTTAGGAGATTATGACTCGACTCGTGAGGAATGAAATTTGTGGGCGACATCGGTTTAAATTGAAGTATAACTTTCCTTAGACTTGGACCTCTATTTAGGCACAGGATTTACCTTTGCAGAAACTAGATTTTGAAGAAACTTGCAAACTATATTCTCCATTAACGATGTCTTATAAACAGTATAAATTACTAGACTAGAGAGTATATTACAATGGAAGCTGAGGTTCTTTTCCATTATCCTCAAAAGGCTACATGTATATGCACATAGTTGGGGAAAGTTCTCTGGAAGCCGGTTTCCAGGCCAATTGAAGCTATGCGAAGTTCAGGCAGGTTTATATGGATGAATTTTAGTGTGGATATAAAGTTTCATGTCTGGCAGCTGTAATTAACAAACTTTAGCCGCTTTTGTCCTGAAGTGATACTCTAATTAATGTCACGCGTGTTGCGACTAGTGCATTTTCGCATGAAAGTGTTCATTTTCAACAGCATCAGGCTTTTTTAATCAAAAAAAGGCAACTCGAGCGGCCACTGAGGATAATTTAGATGCCGCAGCTCATTTCCATCATAATCAAACAGCAATATGCACAAATCTGGGGAACTTTAGGGGAAAAGTTCGTCTCGACACCCATTGGAGTAAAGCTGAGTTTATCCAGCTTTATATGGGCCGAGTTTTAGTGCAGATTATAAAGTTTTATGAACTGGCAGCTTTGGTATTCGCACTTGCCGTAAAGTTTCTATTGCTTTTGATGTCGACTGGATAGATACTCGAGTTAATGCACTACGTGGACTCGGAATAATGCTTTTTAGCTGGCTACACGAAAATGTAAGTTTTGGAGTACGCCTGGTAGAGGCAACTAAAACTCGCCCGGAAAATTGCAATGTAATTTAAGGATCAAACTTGTAATGAAAAGCCAGGCTTGATAATGGGGAGGAACTGGACAGCTTACATAATGAAGGTTTTTCTCGACTGTAGCGGCTTCACATTCTCGCAATGTTTAGTACACATTTGAGTCTAAAGATGATAAAAGTTTTCAAAAAATCTCCCAGAATCCTGATTTTTGCACGCTCGGCAAATATCGGTTTTCAAATGGACGGTTTTTCAACCGCACTTTGTACTTAAAAAATGCGCATCTTCGAAACGAAAACAAGTAGCAGATTGAAATGTCTAAAGAAACTGAAGGTTTGATTAAATTTTCTGAAAATCCTGATTTTTTCCAGCTTTGTAAATATCCGTCTCTTAATGGAAGTTTTTCCTCTTACCTAAAAATCGTATCATCCGAACTAAAACAAGTAGCAGCTCAAAACTGTCACAATCCTGTATCTAAAGATGATTTTTTTAAACCGCCTTGAATTCTGATTTTTGACTCTTCGGTAAATATCGGTCTCAAAATGGATGTTTTTATGCAACTGCGCTCTTTACTTAAAAATTCACATCTACCGAACCAAAACAAGCAGAAACTTGAAATTTGCACAGCCGCTAGTACGCACATGAGTTTAACCGAGATGAAAGTTTTTAAGAAATCGCCCAGAATCCTGATTTTTGCCAGCTCGGTAAATATCGGTCTCAAAATGGATGTTTTTATGCAACTGCGCTCTCTACTTAAAAAAGTCGCATCTTTCGACATAAAGCAAGTAGCAGCTTGAAATTGCTACAACCTTTAGCAGACACTTGGGTCTAAAGAAGCTCAGAGTTTGATCACGATTGACCAGAAACCTGCTTTTTCCGGCTTTGTACATATCGGCTTCACAATGGATGTCTTTACTCTACTGCGCTCTTCACTAAAAAAAATCGCTGCTTCCGAACTGAAACAAGTAGCAGCTTGAAATTGTCACAATCGTTAGTCCATACGTGAGTCTGAAGATGACCAAAGTTTTTAAAAAGCGACCCGGAATCCTAATTTTTGCAAGCTCAGTAAATATCGGTACCAAAGTGATGTTTTTACTCGACTTAAAAAATTCGCATTTTCGCCACGTCAAGTAAACACTGGTCGCTCTCCTGTTTCAAGCAATCCCTCAAAAGTATTTCAGAAAATATCTGCAAAATACCGAAATAAACATTCAAGTAGAAAAATAATTGGAGTAGAACTGGGCATTTTTTCTCATCTGTTAAGTGCTTATTGACAACTAAGTAATTGGAGTAACTTAAAGCAAAAATCTCCAATTCCCCGCTTTAATTAAAAAGCATTAGGAAGCATTTCCAGTAACCCTACAAGGTATTTAAAATAGCGAGCTTCTAAGTGCAAAGCTTTTTCAGGCAAAGTGGTAATTTTTAAAGTTTTCACTTGGGCAAATAAATCTGAAACGTGCAGCGGCATTAATAGAAAAATGGTGTCGAGACTATCGCATCTGGTATCGAAGTGTACGGCTGCGAGCTTTCCACTTAATTTTCCAGCATGCAGCAAAGTTTGAAATTGTATCGAGATATAGTCGCCTGGAAATCATGCTCAAGCAACTAATTAAGGGAATTTTCAAGTTGAATGCAGCCATTTATTTTTTCGCCCGGCATTACAGAAAGCTGGGCCTTTTATAAAGCAACTCGACAAACATTATTTCTTATACCCCTACAAATCCGGTAGATTATTTCTTTCATTTCCCAAGATAAAGCGCTACCCTCCTAATGACTCGAGTAAGCACTGAAATTGACCCACATTTGTAAAGAGAAAAACGATTTTTTCATTAAGGAACTGTAGGGGCAATTCAGCTCCTCATTAGGCGTACTAATGGAGTGAATTAGAGCTGCTGACAAAGTCAATTGGGATTTTCAATAAATGGTGTAAAGAAAATAATAATTGCTGAGTTCAAATCATTCTGAAGCTTAGGTATTTTTCGACAGAACTTCCTAATTCCGGAAAACTCTCCCCCACAGCAAGCGGCAAGCGCTAAAAGTGTTTCATCACATTGCCGGATTAATTTAGGCATATAAAATGAAACTAATTAAACTTTATTGGGCAACTCCCTTTGTAGCCAGACGTTTCAGCCAGTACCTAATCCGCTTTACCTCTGGCACAGTAAATATGTATATTTGGTGTATTCAAATTGATGGCTTAAAAGTTGTGGCTATGGGGGACACATTTCGAATTTCCTTGTATAATTTATTCAATCTCTTCTTTTATTTGTCTTAAATTAAGCTGAATATTATGTGAAGTTTAAATGCCGATCGAATCCGATAAACCACACCGCCAATTGTGGGGTTTTTCCATTTAAACTTCAAGGCATCAAATAAAAGAAACCGCAACTAGGGGGAAGTTGGAAAGTTTTCTGATTGCTTTCTGGCTTTATTATTAATCCAAAAGTTAATGTTCAGGTCAATTGCCAATCCATAATTGAAACTGCAATCGACTAAAGAACCTTTAGAGATTATTAGCAAATATCGGGATCGTAGTGGATGTTTTAGATCAACTGCGCGTTTTTCTGTAAAAATTCGCATCTTTCCAAGTAAGTCAGGTAGCAATTGGCAAATTTCACTGCCTCAAGAAAATATTCGGTTCTCAAAACTCTGAAGTTTCATAAAAACCTTCGGAAATGCTGATTTTTTCCGGTCTGTTATGGATGTTTTGACTCAACTGCGCTCTTTACTTTGAAAATTCGCATCGTCCCAACTCAAGATTTTTAGCGTCTTTAACCACGATTTTGAGCAAAAAATACTAAACGTATATATTTTTGCAGGCCTGGTTAATGTCGGTCCTAAAATTTATGGTTTTAGTCAACTGCGGTCTCTTATTAAAAAAATTCGCATCTTCCCAACTAAGGCATTTAAAATGTTCACCATCGTAAGCTAACACGCGGATCTAAAGACCCTAAAAGTTTCATAAAAATCGTCCGAAATCTTGATTTTTTACGGCTGTGTAAATATCGGTTTCCCAATGGAAGTTTTGCGCTCTCTATTTCAAAAATTTGCAGCTTCTAGTCCAATGGAAGAAGCAATTTGCAATTTTCACCATGTTTTGCCGACGGTTGCCTGTAAATTTGGCAACAGTTTCATAAAAATTACTCAAAATCCTGATTTTTTTTCGGCTTTGGAAACATGGGTGTCGAAATATCGGTTTCAAAATTACGTGTAGACTCAACTCCCCTCTCTTCTTTAAAAAATTGCAAACATTGTCAACGTTTTGTTTGTTTGTTTTGTCTCGACAGATGCTGAAAGTTTCAGAAAAAATCAATGTTTTCCAGCTTGGCAAATGTGGGCTCAAAACTTGTCAATATTGGACTCCTAATGTGTGTTTTGAATCAACTGCACTTTCTAGTTTAAAAATTTGCAGCCTCCGAACTAAAGCAAGTACAAGCTAGACATTTTCACCACCTTTAAAAAACACTTTACCCTAACGTGCTTCAAGGTACCATGAAAAACGCCCGAAATTACGATTTTTTCCGGTTTGGAAAATGTGGGTGGCAAAATTTGTAAATTTCGAACTCTGAATGTGTGCTTTCCGTCAAGTGTTTTAAAAATTTCCGCACTAAAATAAGTCTCAACTTGAAATTTTCACCAGGCTTAGAAGACACTTGGTTCTAACGATCCAGAAAGTTTCATAAAATGGCCCCGAGTTTTCTTGAGTTTTCTTAGTAAATAAGTCAAATAAGTGACTTTCGGCCAAATTTGCTTGATTGATTTTTTGTACGTTTAGCGCAAACTTTCCGGTTTTCTTCATTCAACAAATGCCGTAATCCTTCAACACACTAATCGGGACTTTTTCCAGTCATTTGTGTTTGAAGAAATCGAAAACATGTGGCGCAGAGATTTAATTAGTGCAAAAATTCCCGGCCGGTTTATATTCTCCATCTGGAGAAAGAAAGGGGGCCTGCAACCCATAAAAAATTCATTCACGTTGTTCTTGAGAGGAAAAATCCGATTGATGAAAGTTCTACTTAAATGGCTGTTGAGCGGAAATGTTTATTAAATGGCAGATATTTTTTAATTAAAACTACGTGAAACGGCCAGCTGCAACTGAATCAATTGGGGCAAAGAAGTTTTTCATGAAACGCTTCCATCACTGAAGAGTTTGAAAATGATCGGAATTAATTCCCAATCCAGCCTGAGTATCCTTAGGGTTGTATATGGGAGTGTTACTCTAGTAAATTGCAGGAAAATCGGTTTAATTCATGCAATAACCGTGGTCCCAATTAGAGAAATAATGCCGAATATACCAATCAATTATTGCGCCATCGTAGCTCAGTTCGAAGTACAAAACGAAACTTGAAAGGGTGTTAAGGGGAAAACAGGAGCGCCGCTTCCTTGTTTCGCCCGAACTGAGCAGTTTCTGGAAACCCTTTTCGTGGGCGTGCAAAGCCGGCGCTTTTGTTCCTTATCGTTATTGTGCCTGACCATCGGATTTTCACTGGATAAATAATGGTAAAATAAACTGTCAGGACCATCCATATTTAACAATATTTTGTGGGGGATGACTCGACGATATGATCGGGTCCTGCGGGGACTTGAAACAGACTAACTAACCGTTGATTGATTATGGTGATTTCAATGGGGGGTTCAAGTGAATTTTCTCTATAATGCTTCATAATAATGAGGATTTTAGTGGGAAGTTTCTGGTGATTAACCCGAGCCAAATTCCTGCAACTTTGCCAGCAAGGCGMCGGCCACAGTAGATAACACTTTGTAGGAAAATTTTCGGTGATTTATCCTCGCGTTCAATTAGCTGGAATGGAAGTCTAAGATGCAACCAAAAGTTCATGGTTTAAACTAAAGTTCCTCTAGGTTTTTATTCGTAAGTTTTTCGCATTAAASGCGAACTCATTTGATAAAGCAACCGTTGTACACTAGTGGCTTAATCCGAAGTAARGGCGGATTTTCCCGAATTTATATTTTCTCGTCAGGCGGCTGGAACAACAGCAATATATCAAGCCGGGACAGGCCCGATTGATTCCAATTYGAAAAATGGCCATTTCGGTCCGGCCTGAATTACGAACCAATTAATCGGAAAGAGTAAACACTTATCTGGGTCCATTGCCAGTTCCTATTTGTTTCRCATTAATTACTCAGGCCTTTTCGCTATTGATTGGATTGGACAGTTGATAAAACTTCTTTTTTCTTTCTGTTACAGTGCAGCCTCGATCCAACTTTGGGCCGATGCTTCAAGTCGAGGCACAGCAACGAGTCGCAATGTCCGATGCTCGCCTCCATTTCGAAGACGACCACTAAGCTGAAGAATCCCAAAGCAAATCTGGTCTCTGGTGTGGTGAAAGCCTCTCCATCCACTGCATCCAATCAAAAAAAGCTGCGCTTCCAGCTGGCCAAAGAACGGAAAGCCAGCACCACTTTGGGCATCATAATGAGCGCCTTCATCTTCTGTTGGCTACCTTTCTTTGTGCTCGCTCTTGTTAGGCCTTTCTTGGTCGAGACTACGACAGTTTTGAATACTTTGGGTAAGTTTCACTTGGAATTTTTAAAATGATAAAGGTTTCATAAAAATTGCACATCGTCACAGCCTTTGGTGAGCGCGTGAGTCTAAAGATGCTGAACGTTTTTTAAAAATCTCCCAGAATACTGATTTTTGTCAGTTGGGTAAATATCAGTCTCACGATGGATGTTTTTATTCAACTGTGCTCTCTTGGAAAATTGGCATCTTTCGACCTAAAACAAGTAGTAACTTGAAATTTTCACAGCGTTTAGTAAACAGTTGCGTCTAAACATACTGAGTCTTGATCGTCAGGATTTGTGATTTTTTCCGGCTTTGTAATATTGGCCTTTTAATGAAAACTTTTTTCCAACTGTGCTATCCTTTTTAAAATCATATCTTCGCAAGTAAAACACGTAACAACTTGAAATTTTCACAGCGTTTAGCAGGTACTTGAATCTAACGATGGTAAAAGTCTTCAATAAAACCGCCCAAATTTGTGATTTTGCCAGCTTTGCAAATATCGGGCTCATAATGGCTGTTTTTATTCAATTATGTTCTCTACTTAAAAAATTCGCCTCTTCCGAACCAAAACCAGTAGCAGCTTGAAACTTTTCCCAACATTAGTGGATTTGCACTTGAGTCTAAAGTTGCTGGAAGTTTTAGAAAAATGTCCCGCGATCCTGGTTTTTACCACTTGGGTGATTCTCGGTCGCTTAGGGCATGGTTTTATTCAACTGTGGTCTCTCTTGAAAAATTAGCATCTTCCGAACTGAAACAAGTAGCAGCTTGAAAATTTCCCCAACTTTAGAAGGCACTTCAGTCTAAAGACGCTGAAAGTTTTAAAAAAATAGCCGAAGAGCCTGATTTTTGCCAGCTGCGTAAATGTCGGCCTTAAAAATGGTAAAGGTTTCATAAAAATTGCACATCGTCACAGTCTTTGGTGAGCGCGGGAGTCTAAAGATGCTGAACGTTTTTTAAAAATCTCCCAGAATACTGATTTTTGTCAGTTGGGTAAATATCAGTCTCAAGATGGATGTTTTTATTCAACTGTGCTCTCTTGGAAAATTGGCATCTTTCGACCTAAAACAAGTAGTAACTTGAAATTTTCACAGCGTTTAGTAAACAGTTGCGTCTAAACATACTGAGTCTTGATCGTCAGGATTTGTGATTTTTTCCGGCTTTGTAATATTGGCCTTTTAATGAAAACTTTTTTCCAACTGTGCTATCCTTTTTAAAATCACATCTTCCCAAGTAAAACACGTAACAACTTGAAATTTTCACAGCGTTTAGCAGGTACTTGAATCTGACGATGGTAAAAGTCTTCAATAAAACCGCAAAAATTTGTGATTTTGCCAGCTTTGCAAATATCGGGCTCATAATGGCTGTTTTTATTCAATTATGTTCTCTGCTTAAAAAATCGCCTCTTCCGAACCAACACCAGTCCCGCGATCCTGGTTTTTACCACTTGGGTGATTCTCGGTCTCTTAGGGCATGGTTTTATTCAACTGTGGTCTCTCTTGAAAAATTAGCATCTTCCGAACTGAAACAAGTAGCAGCTGAAACGAAGTAGCAGCTGAACGCTGAAAGTTTTAAAAAAATAGCCGAAGATCCTGATTTTTGCCAGCTGCGTAAATGTCGGCCTTATAAAGGATATTTGTACTAAACTTTGTTATCTACTTAAAAATTCGCATCTTCCAAACTAGGGCAGATATCAACTTAAATTTTTCACCGCCAATGCTTCCAAAATCCCAACTATTTCCATATGCAAAGTAAACTTCTAATTCTAAATATAAGTCTAAATAACTTTGTTATCCTTCTTGGGTCTCAGTCAAAGTGTGAAGTAAAAATTTTGAACATCGTTTATTTCATTACGTTTCGGCGAGACAACAGCGCCATCATCAGATTTAAAATTTACACAAACTCATGATTGGTAAAAATCATGAACCTTCTTGAAACCTTAAATTTGTTTCGACAAAGACCAAAAAGAACGTTGATTTTGACCAATCATGAGTTTGTGTAAATTTTAAATCTGATGATGGCGCTGTTGTCTCTGTTGTCTGGCCGAAACGTAATGAAATAAACGATGTTCAAAATATTTACTTCAAATAAGAAAATCATAACAAGTACACGCAGTCAGGAAAATAAATCAGAATAAAGTGTAAATAATTTTTTGTCTGGTATTTACAGGTAGCATATTCCTGTGGTTGGGGTACGCAAACAGCTTGTTCAACCCAATAATTTATGCGACATTGAACCGAGATTTTCGCAAGCCTTTTAAGGCGATCCTCTACTTCCGTTGTGGCAGTCTGAATCACATGATGCGCGAAGACTTTTACCACAGCCAATACGGCGATCCTGAGCAGCATCCTGCCAGGTACCATTTGGACGATGATGAAGGTGTTGAGTACATTGAGGCTGAAGGCGAAGAGATCAAGATGTCGGAAACGGAGACTGCGGCGCAAGAATCTTTTTTGTGATTATTAAATTTTGCTGGAGCGCATCAGGTATTGAAAATCGCTTCGAGTAGTAAAATTGATGCCTTCCTGTGTAGGTTGGGAAAAGTGAAAAAGTCTTGTCTTTGTAGGTTTCTTCTCCAACATACCCGCCTAATAAGGACTAGGACTAAGCCAGTTTCCTAAACAAATTTTTTTGTAAACCTACAAGAATCCTAAATATTTTAAAATTTTATACTTCTTAAGGGTTAAGACAATCGACTTTTTTAGAGCTAAATGATGTATATACTAATGAAATACACACTTCTAGTCAGACTATTTGGTTGTTTCATTTCATTTGGATGGGAAGTTCATAAAAACATAAACAAATCCTAACTCGAGCGCCGCAAAACCTCGCTCAATTGGCCAGAGAAAGAGAAATAAAATCGATTCGAGCCCACGACTATGCACACATTTGTAGAGTAATGTTAGCCTCTCGTCCAGTGAAAACCATCTGATACGTTATTAAAGGGAATTGATACAGAAGTGTTGTTTACTTCCTTTAGGAGGAGGAAAATTGTTTAAAAATCCGCTGAAAAGCGCCAGCCAGTTTATAAGTTTCGTTGTATTTAGAACCTAGAAATTTTATTCAGCTTTAAAAAAATTCACATAATCAGCCAGTGGACTCATCAACCGTCCCATCAAAAGTTGGATTATCATATTGATAGACTATGGAGGAATTGTCCTGTGGAATATTTTCTGGGAAACTGCGGAACGCATTCGGGTTGAAGGGGCGCAATTGGGATTTTCTTATATTCATCACTGTGCTTCTTCGGCGATGTATTGCTTGAAGGGTTTTCCTGGGAACCGCCACATCAGCTGGAATAAAAAAGTTGTCAGTTCCCGCCAAAGCATCAAAGAACATACTGACTTTCTTCCCCATTTCTGATCTTTGCCATTCTAGCCTGGAACGCTGAATCCAGATCGTTGATAATTGCTCGTTTTTTGTCTTTGTTCTTCGCCAGGTCTGCCACCGTTTTTCGTCTAGACACGTGAGCATCCACATCTTCCTCTTTTTCGTCATCTCCATTCACTCCTTTGAGTTTGATCAGTTTCTTGAACGTTTTCAGCGGGTCGCGCCTCAGCAGCTCATCTTCAGTCATATTCTCGATCTGAAACGTTTCGGTTTGCCGTAAAACTGATTAACAACCTCAGGAATTACCTTAGTTTTTCCAAACTCCACGTCAGTGTTTGCCATGATTTGTGAAAAAGTCCCGAATCGATGCACCAGCATCCCGAAAAACTGGATTCCCATCAGCAGAAAGAAGAATATTAGAAACACGAATCCAATTGGCTCCAGTTCCAAGTATGTCTTTTGGATGATTATCTGAAATGGTCATCAATTTAGGTAAGTCGCGTGAATATTCTGGTCATTTTCAGTCTTACTTCGTTCACATTCAGAGCACTGGAGTAGGTGAAGTTCACTTTGGGATTGAAGGGCCACTGCAAGTGCAAAATTTCCTTCTTGATCGTAAGTAGAAACACCACCACAACGAAGATGATGTTGATGAAGAAGAAGCTCATCGCCATTCGGTCTCTCAAGTCTTTAAGGTCCCGTGCAACTTTCTCCTGGAGGAAATGTGTTGAAACGCTTTGTTAGCCTGCTAGCACTGTAGCCAACCTTATCATCTTCAACTGGGTGCAAGTAGGCATCAAGCAGCTTCTTCCAGAAGAGCTCCTCTTTCTTCTCCAAGAACGTAACGTGGCCTCTGATGAGTTCGTCGCTGTACAGCCAGTTGTTATTTTGCAAGTCATCGGAGAGCGTATCAAGTGAATCATCATCGTCGGATTCCTCATCCACCAATGAACTATTGGGGTAAATTCCTCCATGTTTATCCAGAGTGGATTTCTTCCTTAAAGCTGAGGGTCGAGAATGGACGGACATCTTGGATGGTTTGGTCCCTGAGACATTAAACACCATCGTTCTTTAGCTATTACGAGTATTTTGTGCGTAAGAGATGTTGATTGATTATTTATTATAACTTTGAAGGTTTCTTAAAAATTATATACTGAAGTGGAGTTCTTGCTAAAAATTCCTCGCCCTCTGGCAATGAAAACAATGGGAAATTTATAGTGTTGTTACCTTCCAACATTGTCGTTCCTGATTTCCAAGTGGATTTTCTCGGGCGTTCCGCATCAGGATCCAAAGTAATCGTCTCCAAATCCAGCACTTTTTGGTCGATATGGTCCACTTTTTCCCGTATTGCCATCAGGGAATCATTAATCATGAGCAAATGTTTCGGATCACTGCTGCACGACATGAAAAAGTCCCTCACTTTATGCAAAGTTTCTACCACCATGGAGGCTTTTTTCTTCTCGGGCTTCTTTGGCTCGCCGGGCTACAAGCGCTTCAATATCACGCCCACTCGGCTGAGATCATGTTCTACTTACCACCGCTTTGGGCGCCACAGTCACTTCCCTGGTTCCCCAACTGACATTGTTCATGTTGAAGACTGAGTAGATGACCAACAACATGTACATGCTGGGCACAGTCATCAGGTAGATGACGCCATATTTCAAGCAGTAGAACTCCTTCGGATGAACCAAGGCAGCTATAATGTACTCGCCTGGGGAAATATGGAGAATCTTAAACTGACCAATGGGACAGTTGCTGAAGAGAACCCACCCATCATGAGGAAGAAAAATAGGGACGAAGGGGCCAAAATTCCATCTTCATTGATCTGCATAGCGACTCCAATGAACACCATCATCATCACCAGGCCATAACCGGCGCTGAGTATTGCCGCCACTAGCAGCTAAAGAGTTTCGTTTTTATCCCCATTTAAGACGGGATTTTTAAATAACTATTCCTACCTGGGTTTTGGACTCACACGTCAGGGAAACCAGCACGTAGAGCAAAATAGGAGCCACGTTGCACCATAAGGCGCTATATTGGGACATGTTGAACACTGTCACGAAAGCTCCTACCAACATAAGGAAAATCGTCCCTGGGCCGATCACCGTTCCCACCATCAAGATCATCTGAAATGTTTGATGCATTTTTAAACTAGCAGATGCACAAAATCAACTGGGACTCACCTGGTACCAAATATAGGGCGTTGATATGTCATCGTTCACTTCCTTGATGTGATCGGAATCCTCCAGCAGATCCAGAATATTGGCCATGGTGGAAGGCATCCATCTTCTCCTCTGGTTGTAGAACTCGTTGAACCCTTCCGGGCAATGAGTGTAGGCGTCTGAAGCTGCTGAGTATTCCACCCTGTAGCCTCGCTGTAGAAGAAGCGTGCAAAGCCATCTGTCTTCACCTGAAGGTTTTACATGAATTTTTGCACAAGTTCCTCAACGTTTAAATAATTCAAAATTGCATTGTGGAATTCTTCAATTTACCTTGATCGTATTGGACGTAATGTCTCGCTTCAGTGGCTCTTGTTGTGTATCTGGCCATCACGTTATGGTCCATAAGAGCCCCAGCTCTGAACAACGAAAAGCATCCAGGTGAGCAAAGAACACACCCTATGACGTGCTCAGTGGCTTTTTGCATCCAATGTCCAACCGCGTACTCAAATATTTGGTACCAAGCCATTGCTCCCGATCCTGGATGGAGATTTTTGTAAATGACCATTTCAAAATGCTGATGCAACACTCACCTACAGGATGAATTCGCCCACACGCCGCCCCTAAATTATCATTCTTCTTCATGTATTGGATCAGCAAATGAACAGCATCCGGTTGGAAATCTATGTCACCATCCAGAGCCAGCAGGAAGGTGTTTTTCGACCGATTGGCTACTCTGGTTTCGTCATATTCGTCATTGTCCACTATTCTAAAGTAAAAAAGTGTTGATTATCAGCTACTCCAACGCCTATGGGGCGAGCTTACTTGTGTCCCAGAAGATAGTACATGTACATGACCTGAGACCATCTTTTCTTGGCTCTGATCTTGGCTTTGTCTTTCAGGTGGGCGATGACTTTGGTTTTTCCTGGCAGGGTCCAAACCAAGCGACCCCCATATGGAGTTGAGTAAATTATTGGAGGACGAATTCTTACTGCAATTAAAAATTTGAGTTGATTTTTCGTTCGGGTTGTCAATGATCGTGTTCATTCACCTGTGGTTTTATGAACCTCATTAGCTGCTTCTCCCAAGGTAGCAATTAGATCTTTCACGTAGGTATTGAGCTCTGGGTCGTTATCATCTGCCGATTTTCTCCAGAAAGCATCATCAAAGAAAATATGAGCTGCAAATCAATGGAACCCTTAACAAATTTACCTGGAAAGGCGGCCACGTCACTTACTTTCCCACTCGTAGTAACCCTCTATTGGATACTGCAGATATTGCTTAACAATTCGATGGGCCGCTTGATCTTCGTCCATTCTGAATATCGACTTCAAAAACTCCATCATTTCTTCGGGAGTTTCGTGCCACATGGTTGCACACGCGAAAATTCGCGTTATCTTATCCACATCTATGTTGCTT
>NW_026018715.1:13279588-13298354 GCF_020466585.1 Dendroctonus ponderosae
ACGCTATAAAATTTCGTAGAAACATCCACATTTTCCAAATTGTGGGCGAATTTTCCAATCTAGACCGCGACCAGACTGATGTTGGAAAGCATGACTGGACTTAAAAATTCGTAACTCTCCAACTGGAGGTCACACAAACCTGCACCCAACCAAGTGGAAAGAGAATTTTTGGTTCTTCCACGTAGGCAAATTTCGTAAAAATCCCCAAATTTTCCAATTTGGGGCGAATTTTTCAATCTAGACAAACCATCTAACATAAAAAAATCCCAGACGATGATTTGAATTGATCAAAAGATCTTCAGAGCTGCAGTAACCAGACCTGTGGGCCGCCAACCTTTGTGAGGGCACAGCGCCTTAGAAGAAGACGAAGAAAAAATCAATTCCTCAGGATCTCTCTTGTAGAACCTATAGCGATTCAACCAATTAAACCAACCAGGAAGCATCACTTAGGCAAATATAATTCTTCTGCTTCTTTCGCAAATAGTCTCATTCCTTCTGTTGGTTGGTAAAGCAAACACATTGGACTACTTACCATCATCTTTCCTCAACTGGTGGGCAACATTCCGTCGATTCATCGCGATCGATTGATCGATGAGAATTCCATGATACATCGGTCTCATAAAAATCTGCTCAGTTGTAGCCAGTTTGGAGTTCTTGTTCGACCAGATGTGTCTGGTAATCCAAATCTGTTAGAATTACATCAAGGATGATAAAATTGACCATGTAGACCCAATACATACTTGTGAAACTAGCCAAAGCAGCCACACCCAAGCGTACTGATGGCCAATGAAATCGTTCAAATATGTCAAAGGCGGGGCGTTGAAGAATAGATAGGATGGAATGGAGCCGTGAAAGGCACATTCGTCCTTCGCAAAATATCCACAAAAAATCACCAAGCCGGTGATGAGGACTGGAACTACTAGTCCGATGGGAAAAGCGAAGCTTGCTCCTAAACCAGGAGCTGTTGAAAAACCCAGCTAGGGAAAAATTCTGAGAACTCACCTTGGATCATTATTTTGCAGGAAAACTTGGCAAAAGCGTAGCATATGTACGCTGTAGCAATGCACACGAACCATATGCTGAGTTGGAGAGTTATATCGCTGTAGATCGGCTGAGTTACTCCTGAACTCACAGCGTCATCCACTCCATTGCTTATTCCGCTGATCGTTGGTATTACCTGCAGTGTTAGAGAGTTTCGCTTAATCTCTCCCATCAGTTAACGAAAAAAGAGTTTTTACCTCAGTGACCATCATGCGATGGTTTCCGAATGTGGCAGTAAAGTTGTTAAACATATACCCAATGGTTCCTTCCCTGATGTAAAGACTGGCCACAGTGGTTGCGAAGAAGATGCAACATTTCAGTATGGAGATAATGGCATAGGAGAAATACTTGCTATTTGGAAAACTCTTTCTGGACTTGGCCATGTTTCTGACAAATTCGATCTGGAAGCGCAAAGCATCAAGGAACCCGTCCCGAATTAACTGATCGGGAACTTACCGCAGAAGTTTCCGAAATGAAGTTCTCCCACCAGCCGAAAGAGATTAGAATTGTGGAAACCGGAATGAGCCAAATAGTTGAGTCGCCATCTGCCAGCAAAGGCCACGCTACAAAAGCTGACACTTGAGCGATCAGAGCAGCGATATCGGCCACCAAGGCCATACTGACGCTCCTCTTGGTCGAGTACATGTTGAACAAAATCAACTCTAAAAAGCACACTAAAGTACTGGAAAATTCGGGAATTAACGTCTTACCAAGGCCAGGAACAACGGACATGGCGTTAGTAAGCATTGCACCTCTGATCACATCTATCTCAGGTAAGACGTTGAAAACCAACAAGCTGCTTCCGATGGCTGGTAGAGACTCTGTGACTAGCAGAGCGAGAAACTCTGCAGGATGCGGGTAGGATCTGGATTTGAAGACTAGAATTCTGAGGGATCTAGAAGGGAAAACTTCAAGATAGTAGGGATTCAATGATCAACACCCAGCAGTAACCTGATGAAGGTTCCAACTTCAGGGACGCAATAGGCGAATATCAACAGCCAGATCCACGTAGATCTTTCAACATCGGGCATGGAAAACACGTACTGACGAGATGCATCTGCAACTGAACGGTTTAGCAAAAACCCCAGTGTTTTCAGCTACTTTTCACCTAAACCGCGGTTGCAATATTGCCTGGTCACGTTTTTCTTCACCTGCGATGTCATGAAAAGCAACAGTCCTTTCGATGTGACCGCTGTTAGGAGTACGACCAATCCCACCCCAAAGATGGTGGCAATTTTCAAAAATATGGTTCCATTATCGATGAATTTGGTTTCCACTGTCGACCCACTGGCAGGTTTTCTATGGATTATTTGAAAACTGTTCCATGGTTCCACCTCTTCTCCTTGCCTATAAATCAATCGGGATTTTTTACGCTCAAATTCAAAACAGCTTGGTGTTTTATTCAATTATTATTTCTGTTCGTGGATGTTGTCTTCCTCGTTTTATTTGCTTATACAGTAGGAAGTTGTCCGAAAAACAATGCAATGACTAAGGGTTTCAAGAGAGATTGATGGAGATTTCAGGTTTATCAGCCAAATCGATTACCATCAAGCATATACATAAAATGAAATATACATTATTTATATCTGTATCATCACCAAGTTTTAAGTGGAACAATGACGCAGGGAGACAATTTCACCAATTTGCATGTCACCAATATATATTTATACAGTTTATACAGCAAACATTATGAAAATGTATTCAAATAAACATTATTAGTTGAAGCAAACCTGGAAGCAGTAAGGAAGATCATGAATAAAGTTCTCTTTGATTTCACCTCAGGATTTCATATTTACATAATTTGTCGTCGACTCAACTGGCTTTTTGTTTGACCCGAAAAGGGTTTCTAATACAAAACACCTTAGGCAACAAGAAATTCCGTGAATATCCAAAATAACATTTGAATTTTGGGCTTGGCGCAAAAAATCTTCCAGCCAAGGCATAAAGAATTCTTTGCAAACCCCCGAAAAACTCCGCAGTTCCATCCTCATTTTCCTCATTCGAACTTTACCTTTCATTTGATCCAAGTAGAGAATCTTCCTCGTCAAAATCATCAAAATCGTCTTCATCCATGTGCGCAAAATCCCGTTAACAATGAACACAAAACTAATAAAACCTCAACAGTTCTTTGCTCAATTTGTGTTGAGCACTTAATGAAACACAAACATTTACTCAATCAAGGATATAAAATGAAAATTGCTATAATACCAATATTAAAGTGAGGCAGATAAGATAAATGATATCACAATATTCTCAGCAATTCCAAAATCCGATAAGTAGGATTAAGTGCTAATCGAAATTCTAGGTAGTATCTAACAAGATGTGATTTATTGATTTGATTTTAAGAAATTGACGGAACAATAGCAAGTGCGGTTTGGGAATTTGCAAAAAACTGCTGTTTTCGTTTATTTGTGGGAAATCCACACAATTAGGACAGTCATCAATATTTGCTCTAGATAAAGAAAACTTCTTCAAGAGGTTTGAACAAACGCAAGAGTGGAACAAGGTTGAACCATCAATTCCTGTGCAGGAAAGAGACAAACGTATGCACTCGTGTTCGATCGGTTTTAATCGGAACTTGTGTAACTCGGTGTGTTTCGATTGGTTGCCAACAAAATTGAGCTCTGCCTTTCCGCTCTTTCTAATACACCCACTAGGCAATGTTCTTTGTCGCACTCTTTTAGTGCAACTTGGGGATTAAACCGCCTATCAATCTATTTCAAAACGAGTATACGATAAGTATACAAATTGGTTTAACTTAATTGATTACAGAAGTTAATCCTCTAAGTATACACTGATAAAGTTTAATACCATAAACAAACTTTCCTGATAATAAAAACAGGGAAAGTTGCACTTGCCAGTGTTTTTGTCAATATTTGTGAAGGTTTTTCAAATGAACCAATACAAAAAACATAATAATTAGTTTATTTGTTTTGTAAGTTTGCTCATATAAAATGCGCAACGCGACATCGATTTCGTTTCTTTGCTAACTCTGTATTATAAATTACTAAACTATATAAATAGGCGAAAGAAGAAATGTACACTAAGATTATATGTGTGGTTATTATTACGGAAATACAGCTTACGTGGTTTATCTTAGTATTTCTTAATTATACCCTTATTTCAATGACCTACTTCGATTAAATAAAGTTCTTAGTCACAGTTTTGTTCTAAATTATTCTCTGGTTCTGGTGGCCTCATGCTTTCATTTCAGCTCTTTGTTCATATCAACTTCATGGAAGTTAAGTTTCAAGAACTTCACTATTCTGCAGACACTTTTACTGTGTCATTAGCATGCTTAAATGGAGTGGGCGTAGTGCTGGTAAACTTGAACAGTGGCGAAGTTCCAACACTAGTGACCTGCAAATCAACACTAATTAGTTAACACTTTGATGCGAAAAATTCGCGAATATTTCAGTTAAATTCTGAGCGACTTGCTAAAGTTTTTCTGCGGAATTTCCGAGTGTATACCGAAATACCATTAGGCGCATTTTCCCACGATACTGAAACCTGGTTCTTTACTTAAAGTGCAAGATTTTCTCTTCTGTGCGGTCTTCGCATGTGATTTTAACGTGAATAAACAGCGCAACAAAATCTTCTTTACACAGACAAATTTGGACTAACTTTGGAAATAGGTAAATTGTGCTTGCTTAACATGATTTAGTGCGATTCTTTTGCGATTAGTGAGTGGTTTTGCAAAAATTAGTGCGTTAGATAAAGTTTCTGCAGGGTGGAAAATGAAACACTGTACAATCAGTGAAAGTTCTACATGCTCTGAGTTGGGTCAAAAAACGTTCTGTGCTGTATGCTATCAGTACAGGTATTAAGATTTTTTTGCCCACCGTGATTATTTATAGAGTGGTCTAAAAAACTTTTGGGTCTTGAAATATTCATTTTTTCTCATCATCCCATTTTCAAAATTCAGGGCACATCAGTGGACTCAGAGAAAAATTGGGGTATGCCGAGTTGCATGAATGAGCTAAATATTTGCAAGTAAACTTCACTTCATTTGAAAAGAGAAATTTAAGCTTCAAGATGCGCTCTAGATCGTGAAGCTCGGACCAAGAGCAGAAAAGTTATCGGTTCTCATCCAAAAAGACGATTTTTTGAGACCACCCTGTAAATAGAAAATATCTTAAGCTTTTGGCGTTGAGACTGAAAAAAACCTGTTTTGCGTGCCACTTTGCAAATTTTTGCATTGTTTCATTTGCCGCTCTGTAGACCAGAAAGCGCTTCAGCTAGAAACGAAGTCGCTCTAAGCAATCACAATTTACGCACATCCAAACTGCGGGAAACTTTCGGTAGAAAGGTTCATTTTTCTCGGTAGGGCAGTTTGGTTGAATCGTAGATAAAATTCTACAATCGCTTATTCAAGCCGCATTACCTTAGAATGTCCCCCAATGGTTTCTACCATCGAATTCGAAGAAACAGTATAAGGGGCTAAATCCATCAGCCCAAACAGCGGATGTCTTGTTGTGGGCTTGGAAGTAGTGGTGGTTTCTAAATCGTTGACTAAAAAGACTCATTAATTAATTAGTCTTAAATCAGCTGGACCTTGAACCTACTTAAATGCGGCCACTCGCTGTAGACCACCTTGAGAGGTTTCGCTTTTTTCTCGTCGCCCTCGTCAGACTTCTCGATGCGAACACTGATTCTGGTCATGGTTGAAGCATTATTGACTTGGCCATTCTCCACTTTAGGCGCCATGCTAAACCCAGTGGTTGGGGTGCTGGTAGGGAAAATGTGATAACTTTGAGGAGTGACCACGTAGACCTTTTCATGTGTAGAGTTGGACAAGGTCACCTTATTGGACTCCCATGGAGGCTTCTCGACTCTGACTGCTAACTGTTGGGGCTTGTTGGGTTCCTCCGACGATTCCTGCGGTATTATTGAGTTGGTTTCAATGTCCTCAATCACCACCTCCTTTCTGTCGCTGTTGGCTGCCTCGTGGTCTTTAGCTGTGGAGCTAAGGTATTCCTGCGGAATCTGCTTCAGCTGGGTGGAAAATTGTCCAATAGGACTATGGCGGTTGGAGTAGGCCTGATGCGTCCAGTGATCAATATTCTTCTGAAGCGACCGCAGGTCATAGGAAGGAAAATTGTTCTTGGCAATAAAGTCTTTGATGTTGTAAACTTCCGTGGATGTGCTAGTTGCAAAGCCCTGGGCTGGCTCCTGGTGGTGGCTGATGGTTTGTATATCTTCCACCAGCTGGCTCCACAAAGTGGTTGCTTCTGAAGAAATAGGAGGAGGCACGAAAACAGGGGCCAATGTGGTGTACTCTCTGTTATAAATGGCTGTAGGATGCCCAGATCGGACATACGGCACAACGATTTGGAGGTTCTGGAGATTTTTTCCCGGTGCCTGGGTTTGTTTGCTACCAACACTGTTGGGATCATCGATGATATTTTGCTCAAAGAGCAGCTTTTGAATGAGATTATCTCGCAAATCCACCGGCCCTTTCTGGCTGGGATTGCCAAACTCCCCAGAAGCCAGGTACTTATCATTGTGCCGTTTATGCGCCAGCTCAGAAGAATACGTGGTGTTCAAGTCGCTGCTGCTAGAGAAGGAGTCATCGACTACAATGGGATTCTCGCTCAGCTTCTCCCGCGAGCTGCTCTCCTTCGACTGATCATCAACATTCAGGTCAAAAATTGGCGACTGGATCAAGTTGATGGGGTGCTCAATCGACGCAGTATAATCAGCAATCTGCACACTGGGCACCACTTGGACGTTGCTGAAATCACTCGGATGCGTCCTAACAAACGACTGCTGGAAGCTGGCAAAATGCCCCACAGGGTTCACCCTGGTATATTCACTGCTTGCAGTTATCGGCTCAGAATGGCCCGCAGTTATCGGCCTCCCATAGCTATCGCTAGGCATGGCAGGAGGCAAGTTATGGTTCTTCTCCAGGGGCAAGTTATGAATGCCTATCAAAGGAGGAGGTTGGAAGTTCTGGGAGACTGGCCGTAGAGGAGTGGTGGGGTATGGAGGTAGATACTTTGGAGGTGAGGGGCGCCTGGGCGGAGCCGTGTAGCCAGACCAAGTAGGTGGAGGACGCAAGTTGAAAACACTGGGAGCCGGACTGGATTGAGCATTGAACTGTTGAGCTGGCAGATACGCATTGGAAACTGCTGCAGGTATATATGGTGGGGGCAGCATAAAGTCCACAACCTCCCCAGTAGCTGGGTAGTTGAATTTGGCCTGCGGCGCCCCATACTGGTCAATGGGAGGCCGGAGTAAATTGAACTGGCCCTTCTCCTTAAAGTAGGGCTTGTTGCTAAACTCTAAACTATTCGAGTGACTAGAGGCTGGAGTGGGGAAATACAGGCTCCTCCCTACTATGGGAATCCAGGGCTCGCTGTTGCAGTCATAGCAGCTTCTTCCTTGCCCCCTCAAGTGGAAGTTTGGAGGAGGATACCTTGCCTCCTTAAACTCGGAGGCGGACGCACTTAAGTCCTGCACATTATTAGTTGAGTAGAGCCAGCCAGTCGAGGAATGCCCCAAATTATCTGCTGGCTGCGACTTTTTAACTGGGGAGTTGGCAATGGTCTTTTCCGCCCCCTGAGCATCGCTTAGGACGTCGGATAGTTGCACAGAGAGAAGTAGAAGACAGAAAATCTGAAAAAAACCATGCAAACGGAATGAGGCAAACCTGATGGAAACTAAGCCAAAGAAGATATAACTTTCTTCACGATGATCGTGAAGCAGAAGAACAATGTAGGCACGCGGATTGCAATTAAGGTCTGGGTCAAGATCAGAGATGCAATGGCAAGAGAGGCTTGAAAAGCGTCAGCTGCATGAAAAGCAGTCGCTAATCAGTTAGAAGATTTCGATTTAATATGGGGAAATGCTGCGCACATTAGTATGCAATTAGAATTTAGAGAAAATAGCATTTTTCGGGCAGAACTGGAGCTAAAAATGCGCATATTAGTGGCACTTGATTGAGTGTTTCTCCGGTAAAGTTCATGGCAAAGTAATTAGAATGAAGAGGAAGCCAATGGAAATGGTCATGAATATTTTTTGTTGCCGTGAGAAAGTTTCAGGTTTATTATGTTTTCCAAACAATGGCGATAAGTTCAAATCGCAGCTATGTTTAGTGAAAAGTGAAATCAGTGGGAATTCTCGCAGTTAAAAAATCTTATCCGTGTAGGTAACTTCAATTAAATTTGTGCACTTTGCTAATGCCTTTAAATGCGAAATAGTCCCATGGACAAAATGAACAAAAATAGTCAAGCTAAATGCACAAAATGCAGAACCTGCTTGCATCAGCCAACTGGCGTGTAACAGCAATGAAAATTTATGTTTATTAAGTTACATACACAGTAGATTATGATGTTGGCAACTGTAATAGTCTGCACTTTATTGGCTTAATTATCTGGTAAATCCGTTAAAGTTACGGTACATTAATTAAATCCGTCGTGTTCATCTGGTGTGTAAAGTTTATTATTTTTTATATTTAACATTTTCCCATTTTGGTATATTTTAAATTCGGTGCTATTTGCTTAGGCCTTGCAACTTCCAAGCGCTTGAAGTAACAATGTCTAATTTATTCTTTATTAGTGACTCAGTCCCAAAATCCATTAAATAGCGAAATACACATTATCTCTCATTGCATAACGTTGCCTGTAAAGATGAGAAAACAATGTCAAAAGATGACTTTTACTTTTTATAAGGAATTTACGGCACAACTGCAAAGAAACGGCGGAAATCGCCAATTCCGATTAAACGGTAGTTTCTGTTTTCTTTGGCCTCGGATGGCATTTCCTCTTTAATCCACTTTTTTTCGCAGTTTATGCGTGATGACACGCGAGATGTTGTAAATCACCACTCACTAAATCGATGTTCAACCACAAAAAATATACAGAGTGTGCGAATCTAGAGCGATAACAGAAAAGTGAGGAAATTCTGGCTGTTTGAAGATTGATGATATTTTTTCTATTTTTGTCTTGAAAACCCCATAAATTGCAAATAAATACTGCAAATTCCAAGTTGTTATCGAAATTATGTGTATTGAATGGCAGTAAGTTAGACATTTTCGTTCACATTTGAATATTTTTCAGCTTTCTAGGATTTTTTGGTTAATTTTCAAAACTTCATGAAAAATTGACTTCGGAATTGGGACCGATTGCCATAAAAAAATCATAAGTTGTGATCAAGAGCGGATAAAGGGCTGATATTTTCAACTTTCGTGTAAAATATCGTATGTATAAAGCCTCCAGAATTAAAGACACGTAGGCATTGCGGTGGGTGTTTGAGAATTTATCGAACAGGCAAAAAAAATATGTCCTACTTTATAAAGTTTAGGATTAGGATTAAAAAATTTATAAATTGCGTCTGAGAGCCGGTAAAAATGTGAAATTGTCAACATTTATCAAACAGATCCAGTTATTGCGTATAAGTATGTAAAAAGGCAGCAAATTACAAAATTGCAAACAAAAGCTGCACATTACAGCTGAAATAATGAAATGTGTGCGGTTGGCTTTAAAAATTCATAAAATCTACTCAAATGAAGATCAGGAAAGGGCGATTTTAAATTTTCATAGAAGATAAACCAGTTATTAAAAGTGCGAAACATAAGCCGTGCAGGAATTGTTGCTGATTTTTTTTTATTTCAAAAGTCGCAATATTGTAAAATTCAAATTTTGTCAAATTCAAAAATTGTAAGCAAATTATGATGAAAGGTTATTTAATTTAAAATTTTTATAACAAAAAATCATTGATAAGCGTGTGAAATTTTAGCCAATTGATTTAATTTTTGAGAATTTAGCAAACTTTATAAAACCGCTCTTTTAAACGAAAACGATTGTGTTTTAAAATCCATTAATTGTAATTAAGAGCAGCTTAAGGACCGAGAGTTGGAGTTTTTATAAAAAAAACATACTAATTATCGTGCGTAGATGTGTAAATATAGAGTAACTTTAAAAATGTTGTTCATTTTTGAATTTTTTTACCACATAAAACAGAAATAAGTACAAGTGCAGGAAAAACAAATTTAGGTTTTTGTAGAAGAAGCTTCAATGATTACTCCAATTTTCAAACTTAGAGGGATTTCCGTTGAATTTTAAAAAATTTTCAAAAAGTGCTTTGAAAATTGATGTAATTGAACGTGATTGTCAAACAAAGTTTTTAAGTAGGTGACGATCGAAAACAGGTAAACGGCTATAAAAGTTTGAATTTTTATAGCAAAACATCAGTAATTTCAGGTATTCCAAATTTTAGGCAAAACAACTTGGGTTTTGGAGAATTTATAAAGCTTAGAACAACTGCTCGGTTAAACGTAAACGATTGCCCTTAAAAATCCAGAAATTGAATCTAAGAGCAGCTAAAGGGCTGAAAGTTTCAGTTTCTATTAAAAGCATCCTAGTTATTGCTTTCGCTTAAATGTTTGTTGATTGTTGAAAATGTTTTCTACGGTTTTCGTGAGAAATTCTTAAAATCTAACCAAGAACAAGTAAGGGAAACATAGTTTAGGTTTTTATGCAAAAAGTCCCCATTAATAATTTAGGTTAATAGGCTAATATTAGGACAATGTTTTAAACTTGCTTTAAAAACTGCTTTTTAAACAAAAATTGGGGACTTGTAGGACTTTTGGTTGATTTTTCCGAATTCGTCAAATCATTTTATTCGGAATTGCAGGCAGTTTTGTTCGTATTTAACACCTTTTTAAATTTAATAGTAAATTTTTTGCACTGAAAATTAGTAAAACTTCCATTTGAAATCATTAGCTGTTAATTGTATATAACGGCGTTTTTTATAACAACACTAGAGATACTGATTTAATTATAACACTTTAATTAGAGTTAAATTACCTACTTGGAGTCATAATCCTCTTTACAATTAAACGAGTGATTCGAACCTACGGTACTTGAGTTTTGGAACATTTATTTTTATTAGTCAAATTAAATTAGGTTTGAGTCAAAATGATCTGATTCTGCCGAATTAACTAAAATGAGGCAAAATCGCGTGTAATTTTTGTAAAGTTGCATGTTAATTTGCGTTGGATTTAACCAACAAGCGCTTTAAATAAAATCAATATTTACGGTCGAAAAAATAGACGATGACTTAAGTCCTCAAGTGGATACTTGAGGTTTTTGAAATTGCGATAAAAATGAGTTACTAGACATTGTTTCAGAATCAATTTTTAGGCTTCAAAAGTTATAAGGTTTTCTCGTCGCTTTAATGGATTTTGTAACCAATTCAGGTTGCTAATTGACCATTTTTAGCCACTAATCACCAATTGCATTTAACAGGTCATTAATCGTGTATTGAACTTAGAAAGCCGAAATTGGTTCAATTAAAAAATCGTTCGAAATTTCAAGAGAAATTGGCCGAGGTGGGATTTTCATGTAAACATTTTCTTCAAATTCTTTTCTCAAGGGAACTTTAATGGAACATTTTTTATGTTAAACATAAAAAAAACAAATGCGAATTCTGCCACAGAACTAATGGCGATTTCCAACTGGCGACACGTACGTTTTCGTGCATTTCACGATGTAGGTTTTGTCGCACTAGTAGATTTCACTTGAAGCTATAAAATGAATAATTATGAATAACCATCGGCTGAAATTCTGCGGGATGGTAACCCACAAATGGAAATTTCCCTTTACTGAGTAATGATTTCTAAATAATGTTCAATCAATAATGAGTAGAGAAACTCAATAAATTTGCAACTGTAGGGCTTTTCGGGCTTTTGGGCTGTGGTGTAAAGAACTTTTCCTGACCGGCTCAACTCTTTTGATAACATTATAAAATTGATAGCAAATTTCTTCATTAAATCTGAATTGAATCATTGAAACTCTACAGTGGGTATTTTTCTCAATGGTCTACATATAATCAATTATAACAGACGCTCATTAGAGTAAGTACCTACACTTTTCGCACATTTGACCTCCTTAGAAGTGAAGATTAAAATTATCTTACCCTATATCTGATCATATTGTACACATGCTTCTACGTCTTCGGCATTGTTAATTACGAAAGCGCTTCTTTGGCAAGTTCCTCGTGCAGTCTCTTTCTCAATTCTCCCGAAGCCAATTTTATTGTCTGAAACGAAATATGGGAAAACTATGTGAAAGATGAGCGGCGATTTGCGTTTTATTGCAAAGACATGCTAGGATTTAATCATCGGTTCAGTTTTGGTATTAATTTACTTTCAGAAAGTTGTTTTTACTCTAACTGTGGGTTCTCTGAAGAATTCTTCCAGGATTGAAGACTTCGGCAGTTTAAAAAATACTTTTTTAAAGGACTGGTATCCACAGTCTTCTCTAATAGCAAAATAATAGAAGTTTCTTTTCTAAGTGTTCGTAAAACTAATCACACGTCGAAAGTACTTTAGTAAACACGAAAACTGAAAGTAATTAAAGGTCTTCATTAATGTGAGCACGATCATGTGCAATTTAGTTGCATTTGAAACATTGCGCTTCCGGGTGATTAATGTTTGATGTAAAAGTTATAAAATCTTTGCAACAGGCAATTTCTTCAATGTGAAGCTGAATGTCTTCAGTTCAGCCTCAAAGGGGAATTTTCGAGTACATTTTTGGGAGGCACAATTTGTTGGGTTTGTTTATGTTGAGGAACCAAACTCTTTTGCGTGTTCTTCTGCTTGAATTTTTAGTTTTCAGTACTCGCTTTTGTATATTGAAATTTTTCTCCTGTTCTAAGTTCTTCTTGTACTGAGGTTTTTCCAATTTATTTATTTAAGTCGAGCTTTTATCTAGAGAAGAAATGGCGTCAATCATTACAATTAGTGAAACTTTATATTTACGTTTAAAACTGATTTCAATTGCAATCCGAGAGAATGGAAAAACATGTCTTTTATTTGGTTTGTATCCTTAGTTTTGCTAACTCTCGGGTACTTAAATTGGAGTAAAGGTATTATTCGGTATCAGTTGTTGAAAAAATTATTAATAAGTGTTTTCGGCTTCTTTGTTCCTATGTTCTGGAGCTTTAAACTGAATTATTAGGGAAAATAAAGCGGAAAAATATCAGATATGTATGTGCGCTAGAAGGTACATCGTTCTCGAAAGTTGCAAGAACTACGCAGGAGAACATCGACTAAAATCAGAAAATCTACCAAAAACTGAAATAAACCAAACACATTTATGGATTGTGCTTTTCTATTTTTAAATAACTAATTTTGCAAAAATTAAACACATTGTTCTGTTTCCTTATTTTGAGTTTTCTAAACTTGCTTCTCTGTATATTTCGTCTCATTTCCTATTCTAAAAACTTTAAATTTTTCGCTTTTTAGCTGCCTGAAGTCTTCCTTAAATATAGTTCTTACAATTATATTTAAATATACGTTCAAGTTCTTGATTTGGGTTTTCTACATAATCTGCTCAAAAATACAGTTAGATGGTCTTCATGCTTCTTCCTCCTAACGTTTTAGAGCTCCAGGACAGTTTCTTTAAAGCGAATGCGACAATGTACATCTGTACTAAGAACATAATAAAAAAATATACTAAAACACCTTTGGAAGCAAGGCTTGTTTTCTGTAAAACAACGTAAAATGAACAATTTTTTCCAGTCATTTCTTTAGCAGAGCGTAAATCAATTATCTAGTTAAAACAAAAACAAGTTGCAAAAACAACAAAAAACTGTTTTAAACTGCTCTTATTAATTACCTTCTTGTGTAATCCATCTTGATTCAAAACTGGAAAAATGAATGAAATCTTCACAATCACAGAACCACAATCTTGTCGCGACACCGAAATGAAGACCAAAACAAAATAGTTGCAACCTTCAACGATTAACACCGATCGGAAGAAAACACTATGCAGTCGTACCGTCTTTGGTTGAAAGCGTACCGTTCGAAGCAGGTCTTCTGAATCTTCATGCAATCTTCACTAAGTATGATTGGGAGCCAGGTACCACTTGAAGCGCTATGTAATGAGCCGTGGAAAAAGTGAAGAGCCATTTTATACGAGTCGATGTGGGGGTTCTATGTATGCATTTGGTTTTGGTACCATCATGGTGATAAGGAAGTTCGTTTAAATGTTTATGGAGACGGATTCACTTTTACGTCTGGTATGCGGAAAGTGATATTTTTACCTTGCATGGAATACACATTTGAGCTGGTCTGATCATAGAGAAGTGCCTTGATGGAAAAATGGCTTTGACTTTGATTGATTTGCCCCAATGTAAAAAGAATTGTGCTCTGGAACCCAAAGGCGTTTAAGCCCAAAATTACATTTCCAAAACGCGCCAGCGCACCATAATTAGGACTGATTTAAAAAATTCCTAATGATGTTAATTGTGTATGGTTTGTGGGTTTTTATTCGATTTCGAGCCAGATAAAATGTGCAGCCGGTGTGACATATTTTATTTGGATTCTTCCTCGTTCTACTTAAGATGTGCGCCCCCAAAACCAAACACAGTTAGATTTTACACCAAATTAATAACTCACACTTAATTAGATTTATCAAAGCAGTAGAAATTCGAGTTACATTTCTATACCCGAATTTGAATACAATGGCCATCATCAAAATTTCCGACATGTTTCCATAGGAAAAGAAATTGCGAAAAGTGAAATGAACGTATAGTTATTCCAATTCGCTTTTATGGCAATCACATATTTGAATACGAAACTTGCTTTGAATAAAACTGAAATACGTATTCAACTGACCGTCGTACGCACGTTGCTTTTCTAAAACAATTAAATTTATTTGTTTATATTGCGCAAACACACGTCTGAATATAAAGTGCATGTTCTAGAGAAAAATCGATAAAGCGTCATTTTATGAGCATTTTTAACACATTCTTTAATTAATAATGACTGAACTTGATCTTAATTGCTCCGGCGATATGAGCGCTACTTTAGTCGCTAGCAGATGTGATGCGTACGAAGTAAAATAGTGAAATTTCATGAACAGGAAATTTTTTATTTATTTTGGAGAGTCTTTGGCGACCTGAAATGCACGAAAAAATGCTCTCATCTGCACTTGGTTGCTTTGGCTTCAAGGCAAATGTGCTTCATCTTGATAATTAACTAACTGCTTTTTCCTAATTCACTGCCTTTATTATCACACTTTGCTGTATTTTTTGAGCATGAATCGGGATAAAATGCGGTAGAAAAAAACGCAACAGTAAACAAAAACAGTATAATGAAAATGAAGCGAAACAAACAATTATAATGTAGCGCTAAATTTTTCAATCTCCAGTAGGTTTTTCGTGAAGTTAAACAGCTTCTCTTGCAGTTCTGCGTCCAAAGCTCGATCGCTCGGCGAAATTGTCGCACAGTTATGTATGTAAGTTCCTCCTTTGCCTTCTAAGTCCGGGCAAAGACAGGCGTAGATGACTGGATAGGCTCCTTGTTCCGGTGTCTGTTTAAATCGATATTTAAGCGTAAAAATTGGCAAAGCTAAGCGCCAACTTGTACCTTAAAAAGCAACGAAGGTAGCCAAGGTGCAACGGTTTTTAAGTTCGTATCGTTGAAAAGATCCGTGTTGACCACTCCAGGATGGACTGCATGGCTTTGAACGTGCTCACTTTCTTTGATCATCAGATCGTTGAAGTAGTTGGAAAATAAAATCTGGGCCAGCTTGGACTGTGCGTAAGCTTCAGCTGGAATGTATTGCTTTCTGGAACAATTTGACTATTTTCCGGAGCTTGGAGGAACTTACGTTTCTTACCGGAAATTGATGTCTTCGAAGTGGATTTTTCCGACCACATGAGCACAGGACGACACGTTCACTACTCGGGCCTGTGACTTATCAGTTCCTGCTTTTTTCAACTCAGGCAGCAGCAAATGCGTCAACAGGAAGTGCCCCAGATAGTTGGTGGAAAATTGTGACTCGAATCCATCTCTGGATTCCACATAAGGCCCGAACATTATTCCAGCTGAAATGCATTCATGTGTTTTGCTGAGGTATTTTTTATTCTAATTCTTTCCCTATCTAAACTAAATTAGCAAAAGATCAACCCATTGAAAGTAAAGATAGTAAAAATACATGAAAAGTATGGACAGAGAAAATACAAACGCACACAGCGGGTTTTCAGCCGTTACTTTAGACGCAAACACTCTATAAATTACACTAATAAGTTTCTGAGGCAACTTCAGGAAAAAATATGCAGCCCGAAAAACTCAACAGGTTTGAATAATGGCGCAAGCCTGTCTTACCATTGTTGATTAAATAGTCGACTTCAGAGTGCTTTTTCTTAACTTCTGCGGCAAATTTTTTCACGGATTCCAACACGCTGATATCCAATTGATACACTTCGATGTTCCCCGTCTTGATGCCTTCATCCCTGGATTTGGACAGCAAACTTTCCCCCTGTTGAACATTTCTACAGCCTAAGAACAGAAATAAACAGTCTGAAAAATCAACATCCAAAAAATTCTTTGGAAATAGTTTTGGGGTGAAAATCTCAACTTGCCAAAACCGCAAAAAGCTGAGTTTATTCTGCTAGTCAGAGAGCGTTCTGGGTTTAAAATAGTGAAGTTTTCGCGACAAGAAGCGCTGTTTAAAGGGCGTTTCTTTGAAAAGTCAACATTTTTTGGAATCGCTTCCTCATCTTTGTAGGTCCAAAGTTCGAAATTTTAAAAATAATTTTCAGAACTAAAAACGGTTGCTATTTGAAAATGAGGCAAACTTTAAAAAAATGGGAAAATTGTTCTGGTTTTCGAAACCACCAAAGAATATTTAAAAACCCGGTCAAAAATATTGTTTTCTTCCAAGAAGGTTTTGAGTTCATCAATTYTTTTTTAATTATWGAATATTTACCTGCAGCTCTTTTAACTGCAAGAATCTCTGGTGCGTTTCTAAYAGAAACTTTTTCTTTTTTCTCCTTCGCCTTTTAAACATGAAARCCGCAATATAAGCGAAAAARATMYGGCATCTGCAAAATAGATTTAAAGAATAAAAGAGTTCCTTTTACTGCCTGAAAAGTTTTCAATTGTTCTCGTTTTACACCAAGAAGATTTTGAGCKAAAAATGCAAACCATTTTTGAAAATATTTGATCTACAAAAACTGTCTAYTTGTGTTTTCTTCCGTTAAAAGTGGATTTTAAAACTTTGAAATTTAAAACTGTTCAAAATGATTGTTTTGAGCTGCAGAAATCAACATTTTGCGGAATCGATTCTCCATCTTTATTGGTTGATGCCCCGTTTAGAAGTTTAAAAAATGAGATTGAAAACACAAAACCTTCGCCTTCGCTTTTGACCGTTGAAGAAACCGCTGGAGAAACTAAAAAATCAGAAGCTTCCGAAATGTAATCGGTTTTAAAATCCGTTGCGTTAAAGAGAAAAGTGTTAAATGTGTAATAAAAAACACACTTTTCTTGAGGCAAAGAAGTTTAAAATGAAATGCGTTTGAAGTAGAATTTTTCTCTTGCTCTTCCGCTTGTTAAACATAAAAATCGAAAAACTAAGACAAATTGAGTTTTCAAAAGGACCTTTTTTTTTAAATATAATCGGTTAAAATTATTGAAGAAATTCCCGCATGTGTGAAACAGGTTCAAAGGATAAGAGGGTTTTTTCTTCTGCGGTGAATAAATGAGCTCGTTTTACACCAAGAAGGTTTTCAGCTCAAAATTCTAACCAATTTTTTAAATATTTGAACTGTAAAAGCTTCTAATTTCTTCTATTTCCTGAAGATTTAAAATTGATGAAAAGTTGCATTAGCTATAGAGTTTTTTAGGATATACATTCTATGAGTTTCCTGCATATAATCATTTGACGCTCTGAAAAATTCGATTTTTTCTGTGAAACTTTACGCTTGTTGTGGGCTAAAGAACAGCAATTGTTGAACAATCGCTTTTAGTTCTATCAGCATCTGTAATTTCTGATATTTTACAACTGCACCTCAAAGGAAAACCGTACGTTTCCCCCGGTTAAAATCGCGTGCTTTTTGAACCAAATTCCGAAATACTCCGAATAAAATCGCTTGAAGCTGCGCCACCTTCAAAAAAATCCAACTTTTGAGTGAAAAAATACTGTATTTCGACCCTTACCAACAATTAAAAAACAAAAAAATTACCTATGATCACGTTAATATCACACTTAAGAAGAAATTTGATAACTTCCAAACCAATTCCTCTGGTTCCTCCAGTTATCACAGCAGTTTTGCCCGATTTGACCTGCAAATCTAACAAACCAATTTATTAAATTATCTGAAATTAACAGATCTGATTATAAATTGGTAGAAAGTCTCACCAATTTTATTCTGTTTGCGCATCAGAAAATCCTGCATTAAATACCTCGATCCCACGGCATTGTACAAAAGTTCATATTTTGCCTCCGATATGATCAATTTCAGAGGCTTTTTCGATCGGATTATCGCTATAGTAGTGGCACACACTATCACTAAAAACCCGATAGCAATAATCATTTCGATTTTACTTAAAATATCAATGTTAATCACAATGTAGTTTCACTAGCGCTTGCTGTCGATTCATATCTTCGGGTCTTCGATGGTAAAGCTGAAACCGGAGGAAAAATATACAGCGATGCTGCCACGTTATGCATCGAGTAAATCAGGAGAATTCACAGTTTGCCGATTAATTTACAGAATTTTTCTGATAAGTTGGGAAGTGTTCAGGGAACACTTCCAGCTAAAGTTTAAAGAAATGTTTGCCTTTATCATTCTTTGGGGTAAAGTTGGCTAAGCAGCAAAATAAACGACCTCATAAGTGAATATTAGGATTCTGAACAATCCTGGCAGCATTGGAAGTAACCGGTGTAACACACTTTGCAGGAAGTAAGAACTTTCTCCTTCGGATGGCTTG
>NW_026018715.1:13299353-13312684 GCF_020466585.1 Dendroctonus ponderosae
TATTTTTTGGTTTTTCCAATCGTTGGCCGGACATCTCTAGACACCCTGGAGGACGGTCTTTTCTAAAGGCCTCAAAGTGAATTTCTGTGACTCATTTGCCTCAATTTAGTCAAGAATAACAGGCTCAAATAAAAAGCAGTAAATAAGACGCCGCAAAAAAATATCACATATATTTCCAGTTAGAAAAAGCCTTGGTGCTGACTTCGATGATCGAAAATCACACGTTTGATCGCCTTGGTAAAATACTTGAAAAACGGCAAACAAAGCCACAGTCCTGCATTCGCATAATACGAAAGCGACGCCATAAATAACAAAAAGCTCAGTTCCAGTCTATAAAAGTAAATCAAATAATAAATTAACAGTACTGAAAGGCCGGACAGAATTTCCAAAGGTCCTCTGACCAAGTGCCAAGGCCGCATTCCCATCGAGCTTTTGTAGACGATTTTCTCGGTAAATGTGATTATTCCGTAACCGAAACCAAACAGGAGACTGCTGATGGTGATGACATCGTTTGTGATATCTTGAGATAGAACTGAAAAAAATCGAAAAAAACCAGTAGTTTACTTGCGGAGGAAAACACAAGATCATGTATGCACAAACAGACGAAAATTTGCAAAAATCAAGCAAACCACCCTCAAGATTATTTGAAAAGCGCTTTTAAAATAATATTTTTGAATCCAAGCCAGTTTTCCCGAAATTGCTTTTTTAATATTATTAATTTAATATTTTTTTGCAATTTCAGATTATACCGCTGCTCTGTAGGTGCGATAACGAAATGTTGAACTTTACGTAAGCGTAAGTGCAATAAAGCACATGGTCGAATACCGACGTGTGCTAGAAAGAGAAGTAAATAAACCCAGCCTTGTAGGCGGGGCCTCGAGTAATGATATCAAATCAAAGTCAGCGACTGAGATCTTGAGGCAAAATCTCAGTTTTTCGGGTTTTCAAGTAGTCTGAGAGGATTTTTGAAAAAAGATCGTTTACAGCACCCAAAAAACGAAATGAGGGATCAATAAGCCACATGAATAATATATTTTACAATAAACGAGACGCTAGAACGCTTTGCTACTTTCAAAGTCTGAAAATGTAATAACTTTTCTGTGAAATATTCCGAATTTTTAATTTTTGCTTGGTTTATTGGTGAAGTGATCATTACAGGTCTAAAATGTCTAATCATAGTGTTTCCTTAATGATCCACAAATCAACGGAAGCAAAAAACCTCACAGGATTGAACGCGCATGAAAAGAAAAGTCGCCTAATGTGTGTACTAGACAAAGAAGACGCATGTAAACCTACATAGAACGCCTGGTGGACGGAGCCCCGTTTGACACCATCACACTCGAGTGATGGACTCGATTGGATTGGCTGCCCTTGATTTTTGAGCGAAGACTAGTCGCATCTCTTTTCATCCAATGCACACATTTGCGACTCTACCTTGTTCCACTTATGGACAAACAACAGCTACTCACTCCATAGACTGGTTCCATTGACAATCAGCCCCAATACGAAGACAAGTCGCATCTTCTCATGGCTGAGCTTCAGAACCAGCGGTAAAGTCACCAGGAAAAAGCACCAAGCGAATGCCACATAGGTGAGAAGGAAAGTGACATTTTCCGTGCTAAACACCAGGCTTTGCTTCCAAGACTTTTCCATTGCCATGAATGGAGCCAAAGTGATATAGAGAGTCGACACGGTGCTAGTTACTACTTTGGTGGTTAGCGATGGGTAGAAGTAGATGTTTTTGATCCCGTAGTAGATCGGCCGGATGATGTTGTCGTAGAAGAAGTCCTTGATTGTTCGCAAGCGTCTGGTCCAGACGTACTTCCGATATGGATTGCAGTGGAAGCAGTGGCGAGACTTCTGGAAATTCTTCAGTTCGTCCATAACCGAGACTCGGTTTTTCGTTTCTTTGAAGTTGGAGATGTACTCGATAGTGTTGATCGGCTCCGGCCTGTGCTCGTTCAGTAGCTCATTGATCGTGAACACTTCTCTGATACTGTCCCGACGAATCTGGTCCAAGTTGAGCTCTTCCAGCTTGCTGCTAATGACGCTCAGGCGCTTCGGGTCAATGTAATTGAGGTCCTCCTGATCTTCGTCTTCATTTTCTTCGGGAATACCTGCAAATTTCGTATCAGCTGCCTTTGCCCAGTTAGTCACACGTGCGGTTTCACCTGGTAGAATATTTATCCCCATATTCATGTAATAGGACTGCACAGTGGCGTGGCTCAAATGGGAGCCGGGCGCTGTAACATCATCGGCAGTATGTTCAGCAGTCCCGTAGTTGTAGAACCCTTGATCGAAAACCTCTTCTACAAAATGCTGATTGTTATATTGCGGCTCTGTAGACGTTGTGGCTACTGGGAGGTATGCAGGGGCTCGCTCAGCTACAGCAGGCTCATCGTCGCTGTCGTGGCAGGATTGCGAGCTTGACGTTGAGCTGGACTCAGCTACACCCTCCGGATCGTCTTCGACGGTTTTTTTAATTTCATTCAACTCGTAGGATGGACGAACGCGACTTTGGTAAGAACGCAAATATATTTCCGAATAAACCTGGACAGGATGCAATCTTACCCAATAGTCTGGTATCGGGTCATATCGCATTTTTCAGGCCGGTTCTTCCATTGATCATCTAGAGGAATGAGCAAAGCAGCCGGCACAATGTTAAGTAGAACTGAGGCAAACACCAGCTTGGCTTGGTTAACGCTGAAGATCGTGATCAACCACCAGACGAACTGGGGCATGATGAATAAGCTGAGCGCCCTGGAAACCTGCCGGATGACTTCGAGGACCTTCGGGTCCATGTCCAGCTTGTCCACAGCAAAGTAGCTGAGTTGAGTCGATACAAGATTAGAAATGATGGCTGGAATCGATTAAGGTGAAGCACTGGCGAAAGCGTGTAGTTCAGCGGTTGTACCTCCAAAAATCATGTAAGTTAGGATGGCATCGGGTACCATTGTGGCCATAAACAGGAGAACCGCACTGATTCCAATCAGATAGCGAAAAAATATGCTTTTGCGGTCTTCGAAGTAATCGGAGAGGAATCTTGAGAATGGATCTACAAGATATTAGTTCGTTTTGCGTGATGATTAGTTTTCAATTGATGTTGTGCTTTATTTTTTATTAGAGAGAAGATTATAGCCAACCCTCGTATCTTGGACTAAGCTTGTTGTTGACTGTCAAATAGAAACGACTGTGCGCGATTTGTTCCGTTAAAAAAGGCAGTGAAACTCCGATTTTCTTCATTTCTGTGCGGAAAATTGCAAATTTTCTTTAAAGCAAAGTCCCTCTTCAACATTTGTAGAGAGTTTCCCGATCAGTAGAGTGATTTTAGCAATAATATTCGACATTTTATATTCGGGACTTTCTGACGTTTAATTGTCAAACTGTGACAACCGACTTAGATCAGCAGCCTACTAATTAGTACTGAACTAAATATCTTTGACACAAGTTTTGATGGATTTGGCGTTTTTATGACTGTTGGGGGTTCAGTCAGGGTTTTCAGCGATTCGCTACTATTCAAATTCAGAAATTCGCAGCTAAATAGCGGTTCATTTTTTGTATGGAAGATTTTCTTAAGGGCAAGTTCTTCTTTACTTTTTGTCGAGATGGAGTTCTTTGCAAAAATTGGGGACTTTTTATGTCGTGAACTCTCTGACGTTTAGTTGACACTACGATGACAAACTTCTGTTCATCACAGATTTGCAGTTTTCCTTAATTTTCAAAGTTTTCTTCAAGGCTTTTAAGATTTTGCAACTATTCAAGGGCGAAAATGGAAAGTGAAATTCTCTTGCAGAATCTGGGCAAGAAACAAAAAAAAGTGGGACAGAAGCAGGAAAACCGAATATTATAACGCCTGAGATTTCAAAAGTTTCAATGGAAGATGAATAAAGAGAAGGAAAAGGGCCTGAGCATTTTCAGCAGTTTTTCTGTATTTAATGAAAACAACAAGCAGAATGTCTATTTTTCGTTAGCTTGACCAAACGATGACGTAACTGACGAGTAGTTTTTACAGTACCTCAACAGAAATTTGCAACTTTTCACCTTAAAAGCGGAGTTTTTGCAATCAACCCAAAAAGGAAAAAAAGTACTGAAAAAAACCTAGAAAATATTCTTAAGCAATTTTTCTTAGTGGGTTTCCGACTTTCTCAGTTACTGACGAGAAGTGAGTCAGATCCTCTCTCAAACTCTCAACAAACCTTTGGGGAATTTATGACTGTTCAAAGGCAAAAATGAGCAGGTAAATGGAAAGTAGACATTTTTCTTCAGACTTCGGACAGACAAAAATGTTGAACTTGACTGGGTTTAAGCTAAAAAAACCATCTGAACGTCTTTATTCTCGAACCATTTGGAAACGAGTCGCAGTTTTGCCCATTTTTTGAGCTTTCAGTATTTTATTTTTCACAGTTTTCATTGTATCTTTTGAGAATAACTAGTAGATAAATCGGCATTACTTCTTCAGCTTTAGCTCTTTCAAGAGCGGAGAAAAGTGACTTAAATCGTTGGATTAAAATCGCTCTTCTTGAAGCTGAAATTAGTTTCATAAGGGCTGAAAAATCCTGTAATTTCTGTCTGGCAAAATCTTGCACGGCCGCAAATATCTCATATAAACCAACTTGTTGACTTTACCCGTGAAACTCCAACAGCAAATGTACAAGATGGAGGACCAAATTCCCTCTCTGTACTCGTGCACTCCCAAAAAAACGTATTCTGAGAGGATGATTCCATAGCAGTAGACAATCGAGGCAAGAAAAAACTGAAAAGAAGCAGTTCGGTTGATTGTTTTTCAGTTGGAATGCTCACCTAAAATATGCACTTTTGAATGTTTGCGCCAAATAGCTGTATTTTCTCCAGCAAGGGCAACACTGCATTTTACATAACAAAAATTGCGAAAAATTAGTTATTACTCACTTCGATAATCCCGATGCCGACCTTGGCAAGGAGATGCTGTTTAATACCATTTCCCTTTCCTTGGATCTCCACATTCAGGTCAGAAATGGTAACGTTCTTATTCATATTAAACCCTATACGCACTTACTACATTTCGGACCCAAAAACGACACTTTTTCGTCGACTTTTTGATGCTGAAAAGCCACGGTTCTCACGTTTTTCCAGGGGCTAAATTCGAAAAATTGGGTTTCCACCGCAAAAAAATACTCAACTGTATCGAACAATGAGAGAATTCGGCTATGTGATGCGTTATGTGGGTACATCATACAAATGTTTTATCTTATCGTTTTGTTTCTCACTGATAATATGTGTTTCTCGCAATATGAAAACGTAAAGAGAGAGATTTCAGGGCCGTACCAGAATGCATAGTTTCAGATGTGTATTTGATAAGAATTCATCCCAGATAGCACACAAATATTACAGTAATATTTTTTTGCAATATTTAATATAGGTTGAAGCGACAGATTCTTGAATATTATTACAATATTTCTTATAAATATTCCATTGACATTTAAATCAGATATTTAAGAAATATTATTTAAAAATATATATTTTACATTTACATCAGAATCAGATAAAATATTTCCTTTTGCTCTTAAATGTTTGCTATTCATTGATCAATGAAAATTCAGATAATATGTTCTAAAGTTTGTTCCCACTTATTAAAATAATATATTAGTAACTTTTTGCGTGTTAGTGGTGTTATATATAGACACAAAAAGTATTACGTACTAAGAAAACCTATTATTATTTTATTTATTTCATGCCAATTAAATATTAGAAACAAATATTTAAAAAACAATATTTGAGAAATACTTTCTTTTGATCTGAAATATTTAGCAAACATGTAAATATTTCCTAAATTTGTATGTAATATTTTGTGCTATCTGGGATAAATTTTAAGCTTTTACTTTAAATTGCGCACTTTTTATGCCAAACATCGGTTTAGAAATGTTTAATTTTTGGCCCATATTTATGAAACTATTTGAACGGCTGGAACGTAACTAAAAACTATCGGTGAAATAAAAAAATATACCACTTTAGAAAGAGCTTTTATTACATTTTCAAACAGAACCATTAACACCTACAACTACTAGAATACACTTAAAAGCGTTAATAAATTAAATTGTACGCCAGTCGTATTACATTTACCCTGTTTCAGAGGAAGATGCGTTAATTTTTCAGATAAAATCTAAGCTCGATTCATTTATACAACCGTTTTCAAGAGAATCTGGTAAAAAACCCTAATTTATTGACTTTTTTGGAGCTTTTCAGGTGTTTGCCCATCGCGTTTGCACATAGAGATGATTGTCTCTGTTAAGTCTTGTTAATCTCAAATAGAAAACATTCTTCGTGGCAATGAAAGCATTTCATATTAAGCAAATTCCTTAACTAAGATTCCCAATCACAATTAGATTGCTATTTTAATTGCCTAAACTTCGCGTTGGTAAGAAGTAGATAATAAACGTAAAAAGCAGCATGCAATAACAAAATCGCGCAAAAAATATATCATACACATTCATTCAGTTTGTTCAATATGTTGGCAAATAAGCAAAACTTGAATGAAAACCGTTCTTGCGTAAGACCGAAAAAGAGCGTAAAACATGTCGGTTGATAAGCCGTTTGAGAATTACTCAGTTTGGGCTTTACGAGTCAACTAGATTTGGGTGAAGACATTGAAGGTACACTCAAATGCATATTTTGCCACTATTGTGAAAGAAATTAGTCAATCAACTGGCTGTATTTAACAATGATACGTATTTTTTGTACTTTAAGAGACTTCAATCTGCCTTAGCAGGCAGTCGAATACTGAAATGTTTTACAAACTAGTTCATAAAATAGAATTTCCGTCTAACAGGTATATTTACAGTATATAAAGGAGTAAAAACCAAAACTTGAGTATATAGCTTCAGTTTTATGTAACAAGATAAATACAGTCTTCATAAATGTTAACATAAACATACAATAGCATTTTACCTTATCTAGAACATCAACTATTTTTACATAAAACCTTTTTTTTACAACGGCGAAATACAGTTAGAATTCCAGTGTCACAATTGTCGAGCAAATGATAAAATCAGTGTACATTTTTTTCTTAAATATACTTTTCTGTCGATAACGTTATACATAAACAGGTATAAATAGTGGCAATGTGTGACTAGATAGTAGTTGCTACAGCATGAAAACGACCTCATTTCTCACTTACACTTGCTGGCTGCTCTGGTTCCTCTTCTTTGTCGTGTTTGCGGAACAACAGAGGACACATTCCCAAAAAACAGCCTATCGTCACGCCAAGCACTCGGCCGAAATTGGCCGCATTTCGGGAACAATTCATATCCATCTGGACGGGAGAAAGTTTTGGGGGGCTGAATCCCACCCGGTTGGCCATTCGTTCCACGTAAAACGCGGACCCAATTCCGATTATATCGGACAGGGTGTTACCTAGAGCGGCAGCCCCCATAGTTGTTAAACAGAAATAGGATCCTAAGTATAAGTCGATGTAATCGCCCTGGAAATAATTTTTTTCTCGGGTTCAATCAATGTTTTCAAAGCTGAAAGAGTTGAGTCTTTGTTGAATGCGCAATACTTACAAAAAACAGCATGAAAAAGTTGTCCAAAAATCCAAATCCAACGAAAGGAATGGAATTTGCAATCGCAACTGAAAGGTTTAAATAAATATGAGCCAAACCATCCAGGAGCGTTTATAACTTGACTTACTATCTATGAGATTTCTAGTTGTGGGTCTGGGCACCGACTCAGCTGGAACAAAATGCGATGTAAAAAATACGCAAAAACGTAGTTTGGAGCTTTTAAAGCGCATGCAGAATGGCGTGTGTTAAACGAAGAAAATGCCCGTTTTAGTCTCGCTTACCTAAGTTATTACCTGCTTTCCACGTAGTGGAAAATATCTGAATAAACGTATGGATGTATTAGTAAATGATAAAATCCCGTTACAATGACCAAGAGCAAATGCAAATGAAGAAATGGATGCCAAATGCGGCGCCCACCACCAAAACCTTGCAAAAAACTGTGAAGATGTGCCTACCAAATTTCTTCTGTAACCAATCTTCGGGAAAAGGGCAGTATGTGCCTGTAGGGTCAACGTCGCCCAGTTTGGGCAGTTTGGCAGGCCGCCCAAATTTACTTCTCCATCTCGATGCCGCTAGCTGACCTTTAAATTAGTTGCTGATATGTAATAAAATAAAAAATCAATAAACATAAATAAACCAAAAAATTTGCTTGATAAAAATAGGCGGTGGTTAGTTTTTGCTCTTTACTCGCAAAGGCACCAAAAATTAGGAATGGGTGACACAGTGGATTTTCAGGTGTTCACGCAGCGACACCGATAAGTCCAAAGGAATCGATTGAGCTCAAAAAACACGCATGTGAAATTTTTATTTTCGGTCGAAATTTTCCAAGGATGGAGGTCGATTATTTGGAAAAATAAAAATTTTCTCAAAATGTTTTAAATTTCACATTATTTTCAGCTCACGGACGCGAGGAATGCGTCGAACTCTTTGAAAAACATGGCAGAAGCTTCAGATGCGAAATAATAAACATTTTCGGCACATTTTAAGCGTTTTTGAGCGTTCATGATCTTTAGCCGATGATTCCTTCCTTATTATTAACCCAAACACTTTATAAATGCGTATTTATGACCGTCTTACGTCGAAAGTTATCGATTGAGCTAAAAAAACCCGCATGTAAAATTTTCATTTTTGGTCGAAATTTTCCAAGGGCGGAGGTCGATTTTTTGAAAAAATTAAAAATTTTTCAAAATGTCTTAAATTTCACATTATTTTCAGCTCACGGACACGAGGAATGTTTCGAGATAGTTTCAGATTCGAAATAATTATTTCCAATGTACAGGGTGATTTTACCCCCCTGATTTTTTGTGGTGCGCCACTGATTTCAAACATTTTTTTTTAACTAATTGATCAGTTTAGAACCTTTTTAGCCTCCAACACTTTCCTGAACCTGCCACCGTTTTCCAGCCAAATGCAAATTAAAGAAAGCCGCTTCAACACCCATTGCCTCAGCAAGAAAGCGTTTGCGGACAAATTTTCTGGGTATAAACTTTTCTGCAATTTTTTCGCATTTGCTCCCCCCAATCAATAGAAAGCAGCGAAATAAACAAAGTTTTGTGAGTGTTGTGTAACTTTTGCTGCAACCAAGTGAACACAAAACTGCCAGGGCTTTGTGCCGGCAACATCCTAGCAAAGCCCTCACCTTCGTACTCATCTTTGATCAATTTGGACCTGTACTCATGCAATGCTGATGTTAAAGTGGACCTTTCCTCATCGTTCAGCCTCAGAACCAGCTCCTGAGCCTGCAACTTGGAGAGCCCCTGCAGGGTGCTTGTGGTCTCGGCATGGCCTGCTGTGCCTGCCAGCAGGGAGTCCACACGCAAATTCCGCCTGCTCACCAAATAACTGTGATTCGAATAAGTTGTAATTTTAGAATTCAGCGAACACTCATGGACTTTCAAAGTCCGTTTGCACAAATGGAACATTGTGTGAGATCTGATGTGGTTTATTGACATTGTTCTGGCTGTAAGACGCACTACACTTAAATACTTAAACAAATGTTCTTAGATTTAAATTATATTTAAAAATCGAGTTTGATGGTAAAGGATAGTAGTAACATAACCTAAGATTTGAGGTTGACAAGTTTCCACTGACACACATTGACCTACTTAACGTGATGATTCATCGTTCTATCGACGTTTACCATGACTATGACGTCAGCGGAAGACGGTCAAACGTGGTTGCCTCACTTCCCATAAATTCCTTGCAATATGCAGAGCGGATGATTTATTTTTTGAAGTGGTGCTAGTTCCTCTTAAATTCCATTACTGATTACTACTCTTATTCAAACATTTTATTTTAGGAAAGCGCATGAGAATAATGGCACAATTCGCCGAATTAAACAAATAATAATAGGAGTAAAAGTTGCTGGCAACCAGTTATGCACGATTGTGTGATCTGTTGTAGTCGTCAGCAGCGATCGGCCAACATCATCGGTCACGTGACCGGTTTTATGTCTACGTGTTCGACGTGCAAGCCAAAAATCTTTCAAAGTACCGTACAAAAAGCATTGGCGAATGCCACTTTCTCGAGTCTCAGCCCCATTAAAACACCGTAGACGTACGAAAACGATCATTTATTCCAAGTGCCGTTGGTTCTAAAGCCCTTCGAAATGGGGAGTAAGTATTTGCCCACATTTGCCATCGTTTTGTCGCTTTTATTCCGCATCTAATAACCTCTTAGTTGGGGCATTAGGCGAATTTTTGTGGGCTTTTCTGGCTGCGTGTCTACGTGGTACCGATCAGTGCACTAATTCTGTTGTTTTCATCTTTTCCAGTAAAATTCTTGGAGGTGATCAAGCCGTTCTGCAGCATTTTGCCTGAAATTGCCAAACCAGAACGAAAGGTGAGCATCGCTTAGAAAACATCTGTTTGCTCCTAGTATTTCACACCTTTGACCGATATTTTGGCTAGTTTATATCCACGGGAGATTCAGCAGGGCTTTTCAGCAGTTTATTTCAATATTTTCATTCAAAATTCATCAACAGCTGTTTCCTAACATGCTATGTTAAAAGCCAACCAGTTGAATGGTTTTAAGCTACTACTTTTGAACAAATAGCTTGGTTCCTATAATTTCTGCATAGAAACCAACAGGAAAACCCATGAAGAACCTAATTTTTCCAAAAACAAAGCCATTTTTCACTCAGGCAGGCTCTGCTCTACTTTTACATTCTCACTGCTCAAGCGGAGCTCTTGTCGATTGCATAGTGGTTTTAGGCAGGCAGAAACATTGCAAGGAAGCTTCAAGTCAAAACTAATGATTTGTATTCTTGAAATTTCCAGATCCAATTCAGGGAGAAGGTGTTATGGACTGCAATCACACTGTTTATCTTCTTAGTATGCTGTCAGGTAAGATGGGGCTGTAGAACAGCTTGAATCAGCTCTAGAGAGTACGCAGTTTGATAGATTTTTCGTTAAATACAGTAAAATTCATTGGGGGCCAACAAAGCAACGGTTAACAATCCATGAAAGTCAAAAATTTCACAATTATTTTAGTGTCTCTTTAAACGGAAAATCAATTAAATTATCGTCATCTTCCAATTTGAAAGTGGTTAACTCGACTCAGGAAATAATGGACTTTTATTGACCGAAGATAGTGGCTTTCTTTTATTTATTTTGTTACCAGTTGAGGAGATTAAATGTTTCATATTCATGTATTCTTTGCTTTTGTGTGCATAATAATCTGTTATGATTATTTTATTCGGTTGTTGCTTGCGTTGTTTAAAGTTCTCTTACGCAAAGAGTTAGCGATTGTTACCCACCTTTGCACCTTATTTCTAATTTTCAATCTTAATTTTCATCAATGAACCCCAAAAATTTCCTCTTTAAACACCTTCAGATTTTTGTTCCTTTCGAAAATACTGCTGACGCATTTTTGTTTCAAACATTTCGTTTTTTTTTTTAAATCAAAGTCATGTTCATGAGTCCGAAAGCGCTCTAATTTTCGGTTCAGAACGGTCTCGTAAACCTCATCCGCATGCTAAGTTGGACTTTTGTTTGCAGATTCCACTTTTCGGAATAATGAGTTCAGATTCAGCGGATCCGTTCTACTGGATTCGAGTTATCCTGGCCTCAAACCGAGGAACGCTTATGGAACTGGGTATTTCACCAATTGTCACGTCTGGACTGATTATGCAGTTGTTGGCCGGCGCAAAGATTATTGAAGTCGGCGACACCCCCAAGGACAGAGCTCTGTTCAATGGGGCGCAAAAACGTAAGTTTGGTTTGAAACAAACCAGCTAATTCCTTGCAAATGAAAAATCACTGAAAGTTTTTTGTTCTTTTCAGTGTTTGGAATGGTTATCACCGTGGGACAAGCGATCGTGTATGTAATGACGGGAATGTATGGCGACCCGGCTGAAATTGGAGCTGGAGTGTGTCTACTGATCATCATTCAACTGTTTGTGGCGGGTCTGATTGTGCTTTTACTCGATGAGCTGTTGCAAAAAGGATACGGATTGGGCTCGGGTATATCGCTGTTCATTGCCACCAATATCTGCGAAACCATCATCTGGAAAGCATTCTCGCCAGCCACAGTCAACACTGGAAGAGGAACCGAATTTGAGGGAGCCGTCATTGCGTTGTTCCACTTGCTCACCACCCGCCAAGACAAAATCCGAGCGCTCCGTGAGGCGTTTTATCGCCAAAACTTGCCTAATCTCATGAACCTGCTGGCCACTGTCCTGGTGTTTGCTATAGTGATATACTTCCAAGGATTCAGAGTGGATTTGCCAATCAAGAGCGCCAGATACCGCGGCCAATACTCCAGCTACCCGATCAAGCTTTTCTATACTTCGAATATCCCCATCATTCTCCAGTCCGCTTTGGTGTCGAACTTGTACGTAATTTCGCAGATGTTGGCCGTGAAGTTCCAAGGAAACATCCTGATTAACTTGCTGGGAGTTTGGGCGGATGTTGGAGGCGGCGGTCCAGCCAGGTCTTACCCAATTGGAGGTTTATGCTACTATCTTTCACCCCCCGAGAGCGTTAGTCACATTTTAGAAGATCCAGTACATGCTCTGCTCTACATCGTCTTCATGTTGGGATCCTGTGCCTTTTTCTCCAAAACTTGGATCGAAGTGTCGGGCAGTTCAGCCAAAGACGTAGCCAAACAGCTCAAAGAACAACAGATGGTGATGAGAGGACATCGGGACAACTCAATGATCCACGAACTGAACCGCTACATTCCAACTGCTGCAGCTTTCGGTGGTCTCTGTATCGGCGCTTTGTCCGTTTTGGCCGACTTCTTGGGCGCAATCGGTTCGGGCACGGGTATTCTACTGGCCGTTACCATCATCTACCAGTACTTCGAAATCTTCGTCAAGGAACAAAGTGAAATGGGTGGAATGGGAGCGCTTTTGTTCTAAGGCCCTTGACTGAGCCGCGTGTGATGTTGGTGCCCAAGACGCAAATGTGTGTGTGCGATTAGTAATATTTTTCAATAGATTCTAGATAGGTGTAATATACTGCAAGGGTGTATACAATTCTGTACAAAGTACATGTTTTTTTGTACTGGACTTGTTACGAACGAAAAATATATTTTCATTGTATATTTACATGCTTTTGCGTTTGGTAAGTTAGTTGTATTTTTTATTTTTACATCATTGTCATTATGATTGCATATCCATACGGTTGTGTATGAGTTTCTCGTGTATGAGGAGTAATTTATTGAATAAAGTTAATTTTATGACAATTTTTCATAAAGTTTGGTTTTTATTTCTTTATCCTCGCTTTACCCAGCCAGCGTGAAAATGCTCAAAAAGCAAAAAGTGGGCCTGGGTAACAGTGGATTTTCAGG
>NW_026018715.1:13313429-13316533 GCF_020466585.1 Dendroctonus ponderosae
AGGAATGCATCAAACTCATTGAAAAACATGGTAGAAGTTTCAGATCCGAAATAATAGACATTTTCGACACACTTTAAGCGTTTTTCGAGCGTTCACGATCTTTAACCGACGATTTCATTCTTGTTATCGACCCAAACGCTTTATAAATGAATCTTTGTGATTTTCTTACATCGAAAGGAATCGATTGAGCTCAAAAAACAAATCTAAATTTTCGATTTTTGGCCGAAATTCTTTCAAGGGTGGAGGCCGATTTTTTTTAAATTAAAATTTTCTTAAAAAAGTTCTTAAATTTTACAACATTTTCAGCTCACGGATGTGAGGAATGCATCGAACTCAATAAAAAACATGGTAGAAGCTGCAGATCCGAAATAATAGACATTTTCGGCACATTTTAAGCGTTTTTGAGCTTTCACGATCTTTAGCCGACGATTTCTTCATTATTATTGACCCAAACACTTTATAAATGCGTCTTTGTGATCTTCCGTCGAAAAGAATCAAATGAGCTCAGAAAACCTTCATATAAAATTTTGATTTTTGGTCGACATTTTTCCTATGGTGGAGGTCGATTTTTTGAAAAATGAAAAATGTCTCAAAATTTCTTAAATTTCGCATTATTTTCAGCTCACGGACCCGAGGAATGCACCGAACTCATTGAAAAACATGGTAGAAGCTTCAGATCCGAAATAATAGACATGTTCGGCACATTTTAAGCGTATTTGAGCGTTCAGGATCTTTAGCCGACGATTTCTTCCTTATTATTAACCCAAACAAATAGGGTAAGGGTCGATTTTTTGAAAAAAATTAAATGTTTTGAAAATGTCTTAAATTTTACATCATTTTTAGCTCACGGATGTGGGGAATGCATCGAACTCAGTATAAAACATGCTAGAAGTTTCAGATCCGAAATAATAGACATTTTCGGAACGCTTTAAGCGTTTTTCGAGCGGTCACGATTTCTTCCTTGTTATTGACCCAAACACTTTATAAATGCATTTTTGTGACCTTCTTACATCGAAACAAATTGATTGAGCTCAAAAAACACGCATGTAAATTTTTGATTTTTGGCCGAAATTCTTCCAAGGGAGGAGGTAAATTTTCTCAAAATGTCTTAAATTTTGCATCATTTTCAGCTCACGGACGCGAGGAATTTTGGCCCATTTTCGGAAAAATTAAAATTTTCTCAGTGGAATCAGTAGGCAAGTATTTTGAGCACTTTCGTTCGTGCGGCTTTATAACGTAAATAATCCCTGCCGAGAGGGTCAGAAGCATATGATAACTGTACATGGCCTTCACGAACTGCAATCCGAAGTCTTCCATCTTGAATTAAATTAAATGTTAAGTGTTGTTCAAAGTGCCGTGCCGTAAGAATTCAGGCATTAACACACTAGTGTCTTAAGACACACTATTACCCAGGCCTATCAAAAAGTCCACGCCATCGCAACACTGAAAAAAAAACTTGCTGCTATACACGCGCAATTAAAGTTTTTTTCTTTAAAATTTGTTGATTAATAAACGCAGATATTTCTTAATTACATCTTTATCAATCTGTTGCCCTCCGACCTCAGTCCGGGCTTATCCGCCGCAGCGACATTTCAGTTCAGTTAAGCAAAAGTATTAAGACCTAGTCGTATTATCGCGTTTTTACTCCTTTATAACTTTTTATTTTTTTACAATGAATCGAGCTTTAAGTGGATCAGCCTTATATCTAAGGACTTTTCGTCGCATAAACAGTATAAGGTGTTTTAGTGCGGCCAAACCTGATCAGCCGCTGTTTCCCCACAAAGATGAATTCCCTAATCGGCATATCGGGCCTAGGGATAGTGATATTATCGTTATGTTGGATACTATCGGGTTTAAGGTTTGTGCAACGTTTCTAACGAGGAATGAAAAGCTCGATTTTTTGCCTTAAATGAACACTAGATTTTGATGAGCAGGAAAAGTTTGCGCGAGTAATGGGATTTCAAGCGGTAACGAAGCAAAAGTCTGTTTTTTAAAATAGCCGACGTTTTGTCATATTTATTTGCGCATCCTCAGGGCCTCAACAGAACATTCCCCGAAGATGAGAAAATAAATATGGCAAAACGTTGGCTATTTTAAAAACACACTCTTGTTTTTACGCCGATCTAAACCCTCTAACTAGTGCAAACTGTATTGCTAATCAGCCTCGTTCCTAATTAATTATTTTTTTACCTTCTGTGGTTTTCCTTCGTTCTCATCTTAATCGCAGACTTTGGACCAGTTGACCGAACAGGCCGTTCCAAAGAATATTTCCTTAAATAAGCCCTTGGACATTGAAGAACCTTTGGGTAAGAGTTTATTAAATTTATATGCCTTCTAAGAGTTGGGATTTAGCAAGAGTTGGCCGCAAATATGATGAAAAGCGTGTATTTTTTGGAAAATCTTGACTAAAATCCTGTGCTGGAACATGCACAAACTAGTTACTACTTGGGAGTGACGCGAAAACGCATTTATCCATTCTGTTAAGAAATTTGCTGCAATTTATTTCTCAATCAGCTTTTATATTTAAAAAATTACACACAATTTATTTGTGCATTTATTATTGTCATAACACGATAATTAATGTTGATGTTGATTAGTCTTCGTGGGGGTCGAATGAGATAAAAAGCTGTTGTTTTCTGCTTCAGAAGTTAGGAAAATGCTGGTATCAATGACGTCTTAAGCAAATCGTAAAATTTCAGACAAAAATAAAACAAGTTTGCTCTTGTACGAGATCCAAAAACATTACATTTACTTGCATGATTTTCCATGGACTTTTTTTAAAGGGATTTGTTAATGTTTGGCGTTTAAAATTCAATTTCTGTTTCTCTCTTGTTTCTCTTGACGAATTCGTTTTTGCATTTTTTCATTTTGTTTTAAGGCGAATACGAGCTGATTAACCGTATTCGAAGCATCGCCGAACGGAACAAAATTTGGCGATCTTACATCGGCATGGGCTACCACAACTGTTGCGTTCCGCACACCATTATGCGGAATATTTTCGAAAACCCTGGCTGGACCACCCAGTATACGCCTTACCAGCCGGAGGTAAGCCATACAGGGTGTTTGATCGAATGTGGGCTAAAATACAAGGAATTTGAGAAATG
>NW_026018715.1:13316633-13317881 GCF_020466585.1 Dendroctonus ponderosae
TTTTTAAGTAGAGACCACAATTGAATAAAAACAGCCATTATGAACCCGATATTTGCAAAGCTGGCAAAATCACAAATTTGGGCGGTTTTATTGAAGACTTTTACCATCGTTAGATTCAAGTACCTGCTAAGCGCTGTGAAAATTTCAAGTTGTTACGTGTTTTACTTGCGAAGATATGATTTTAAAAAGGATAGCACAGTTGGAAAAAAGTTTTCATTAAGAGGCCAATATTACAAAGCCGGAAAAAATCACAAATCCTGACGATCAAGACGAAGACTCAGTATGTTTAGAGGCAACTGTTTACTAAACGCTGAGAAAATTTCAAGTTACTACTTGTTTTAGGTCGAAAGATGCCAATTTTCCAAGAGAGCACAGTTGAATAAAAACATCCATCGTGAGACTGATATGTACCCAACTGACAAAAGTCAGTATTCTGGGAGATTTTTAAAAAACGTTCAGCATCTTTAGACTCACGCGCTCACCAAAGGCTGTGACGATGTGCAATTTTTATGAAACCCTTACCATTTTTAAGGCCGACATTTACGCAGCTGGCAAAAATCAGGATCTTCGGCTATTTTTTTAAAACTTTCAGCGTCTTTAGACTGAAGTGTCTTCTAAAGTTGGGGAAATTTTTCAAGCTGCTACTTGTTTCAGTTCGGAAAATGCAAATTTTTCAAGAGAGACCACAGTTGAATAAAACCATGCCCTAATGGACCGTGAATCACCCAAGTGGTAAAAACCAGGATCGCGGGACATTTTTCTAAAACTTTCAGCATCTTTAGACTCAAGTGCAAATCCACTAATCTTGGAAAAAGTTTCAAGCTGCTACTGGTTTTGGTTCGGAAGAGGCGAATTTTTTAAGTAGAGACCACAATTGAATAAAAACAGCCATTATGAACCCGATATTTGCAAAGCTGGCAAAATCACAAATTTGGGCGGTTTTATTGAAGACTTTTACCATCGTTAGATTCAAGTACCTGCTAAGCGCTGTGAAAATTTCAAGTTGTTACGTGTTTTACTTGCGAAGATATGATTTTAAAAAGGATAGCACAGTTGGAAAAAAGTTTTCATTAAGAGGCCAATATTACAAAGCCGGAAAAAATCACAAATCCTGACGATCAAGACGAAGACTCAGTATGTTTAGAGGCAACTGTTTACTAAACGCTGAGAAAATTTCAAGTTACTACTTGTTTTAGGTCGAAAGATGCCAATTTTCCAAGAGAGCACAGTTGAATAAAAACATCCATC
>NW_026018715.1:13317981-13325928 GCF_020466585.1 Dendroctonus ponderosae
TTGAATTGAAGTTGAATCTAAGGTTGCAGTTTTGTGCATATATTTTGCAGAGTTACCAGTTTCCAAATGTACTCACAAAACAAAGAACTCGTTAAAAATCCGTTGAATCCAAAGTTTCAAGTTTAGGTATTTTTTGTATGGTGACGAGTTTCCAAATGTACTTACGAAACGAAAACGAACTCATTAGAAATCTGTTGAATTCAAGTTGAAGCCAAAGTTTCAGGTTTTGTGCATATTTTTTTAGAGCTAACGAATTTCGAAATTTTCTTGCGAAACCACGAAAAAACCGTTAGAATTTAGATTTTTTCCATTTTTTGCAGGTGAAGAAGACAACGAAACAACGCAAAGCTCGGAGGTTTTGATTCAATTTCAATTCAACATATTTCTAAGTCATACCTGGGTTTTCAAACTTCCTGATGAAATGAAGAAGATCTCGTCAGAAATTCGCTGATTTGAAGTTGAATCCAAAGTAACAAATTTCTAAATTTTTATACGAAACAAAGAATAAATCGTCCGAAATCCTTTGAATTGAAGTTGAATCTAAGGTTGCAGTTTTGTGCATATATTTTGCAGAGTTACCAGTTTCCAAATGTACTCACAAAACAAAGAACTCGTTAAAAATCCGTTGAATCCAAAGTTTCAAGTTTAGGTATTTTTTTTGTATGGTGACGAGTTTCCAAATGTACTTACGAAACGAAAAAGAACCCATTAGAAATCCGTTGAATTGAAGTTGAAGCCAAAGTTCAAGGTTTTGTGCATATTTTTTTAGAGCTAACGAATTTCGAAATTTTCTTGCAAAACCCCGGAAAAACCGTTAGAAATTCGTTGGATTGAAGTTCAATCTTGTGGAGCTTCTTCGGCTCCACAATACTTTAAGACACTAGATTCTGAACTCTTTCGCACTATCTTTTCCACACTAAAATCAAATTTTTATTGCAGTTGGATGTGACTCTTTCAATGTTTCAATCCATCCAACCATCCAACTTCGTCATGTTGCAAAGCCCTTCCACCATCAGCTTTTCCAAAAATCCTTGTAATTATCTTTGTCACGTAAATCACTAACACCAACATCTCCAAGGGATTAGTTAGACTTGGAATCATTTTGCCATTTGATTGTCTTTTGCGTACCTGAACCTGGCAGGAATTCCGTGCTTAGTAAAGCTCAGAAAACTTGATATTTTCAGCATGAAAGCGCCGCCTAAATATCAGGCATTAGAGAAAGGATTGTTGATAATAACAAAAGCAAAGATTCCTTGAATGGAACGGTTTTTGCAATCAGTTTCTGTCCGATATTTTATTCATGCTATTGTTTCTCAATAGACGTGACACGACGGGAAATTCCGTTTTTACTTTTCCTTTGCAATGGAATCGGCGTAGAAACACTATTTTTCAGGGATCCGTCGTCGTTGTTCCGTCACTAGGGACAGAGGATTGTGAACGTAAAACAAGATTTACGTGGACCATATTGTGAATACCACCGAGATGAAAGTGTATTTTCCATGCGAAATCAATATGGCTTCAGTTATCTCCCACGTTTTCTTCGTAGATTTATAAACGATCCCCAAAACAGACCTGAGATTTAACACTGTGCGCTCTCCAGAATTTTAAGGCGATTTCTGATATTAAGTTTCCTGGCTCTTATTGTGCCAAAATAATCCCAACAATTTAGAGGCAAGGCCCTGGCTCCGATTGCTTGCCCGGTTTTGCAATGCATGAAACAGCCTAGAAATCAAGTTTGGGGCGTGTTAAACATTTTTGATGTTTAGGCTGGCAAAAGAACACAATAACAAAAAGGAAGACTCAACTTAAGGTCTTGAACTCTGAACTCTGAAGATGCTAATTCACTTGAAACTGCTGGAAATTCCTCTCAACTAGAGGAAAAATCGCTGCTCATCTCAAAGCAATCAATATTAGTTACGAACTTTAATTGATGACATCCAGTTAATTACCTAGTGTTTGAATAGCTGCCAATAGAGTAAACACATGTATTTAGTGTGTGCTTGGAAAGTCGTAATAATTTTCTTGATTGAGTGCTGTTTGCATTCGGTTATCTGCTGTTTGAACGTTTCAACGTGCAAAATGTCTACTTAAAAACATATTCACCTTATTCCAAATATTTCTCGTACAGATGTTTACGCAAGGCACATTTCCGAGCGGAGAGACATGAATAGGAGATAGAATCTGCAACAAGTAATTTCCCATTTCTGTCCAGAATTGGGGCAAACATTTGAAATTTAATTTTCTGCCAGAGCCATTTCTTATTAAAGTAGATGCATTTAGAAGGCGATCGATATTAAAATCTTGGCTCAACCGACGGAATGCTTTGCAGCAATTTTGATGATGCGATAATGGAGTAGAAATAAAATAGGGAACATTCAGGAAAGTAATTAGCACAAAGGCAAGTCGCTTATTTGTGAAGAGCAAATGCCAGAAGACAAGAGAATTTATCTTATTAAAATCGCATATCAGTGTTGGAACTCAGCACCATTGCATTTAAAAAATTGGTTAGGTTACTCGGAAGGGTAATTTGGCTAATTAAAACCAGCGGCGTTCAGATTTTTAAATTAAAGCCCTTATCTGCACTTCAGCTACAAGAAGATTGGCTTTCAAAGTAATTCCAAGCAAAAAACTAGAATTTTACAAAATATTAAAAATCCTCCGACTTAATTGGCCAAGTCCTCATTTGGCCATGAAAGAGAATAAGCAGCGTAATTTCCTACCATACAAACAGCTCTATTTCCTCCGGCTCTCTAGACAGAGCTGCGGCCAAATATATTGCGGATTTAAAAATCAACATTAGTTTTAGTTCGTTCAACACAAAAATGAAACCTCGCTGAAGTCGAAGGAAAAATTGTATTTACCTTTATTAGTTGCAGTTTTATCTTGGAATTACTCGGAAAGCTTTGATTCATTAGAGGTTTCAACAAAAGCTTCATTTTCTTGGAAGTTTTTGCAAGTTCTATGGAAATTTTACTTGCAGATCACAATCAATCCACATGGAACCGTCGATCTAATTAGGATTTCCTGACTATGGCCTGTAGGTGGTGAGTTTGTGGAACATTTAGGCCTACAAGCCCGAAAAAATCCTCAATTTCAGTATTTATTTAAATGTTAAAATATCCTGTTCGCCCAACCTATTCATTATGCTTTTTCAAACGAACGCTCCGCACCAATTGGATGGAAAAATACCGTTCTAGAATGATTTCCATTATAGTGAACAATATTTAATTTCTATTTAGAACACTGAATATGGATTCGGTCGTTGTAAAAATGGCAAAGTTGAGCCTCCGACTATTTTTAGTCGAAAAACATTACGTGCGACGGAAATGGCCATTTTTCTGCTTTGTTTCGTCAATTAAAGGGACTGGATTTATAGCAATTCGTAAATCATGTTGAAAGACACATGGAAAAGGCTACAAAATAAAGGGAGTCTTTTCGTTGGGACGTTTTCACCGGCACATTGCCTTTATGGTCATGAACATCCAGTTATTTAATAGCGTTTCATGCAGGAAAATTGATTGGAAATAAAGGTTTTGCATTTGCATCCTTGAATCGTATCCTGAAACTTTGCAACACGTGTGTGTTTTTAAGTTTTGTCGCATAAACACCTCCTAACTTATGCCATGTGGAAATAACCATTGCAGCCCTTGACTATGTAAACAGCATGTTCTTAACGAATTTATTGCACAGTTTGTTTGCATACACGTGAGTTATCGGCGCCATTTTTCGGCCTATTCAGCAGCCCACATGTGAATAGACTAATAAGATGATTTATGAGTGTTTATTAACTTCATTTTTCACTGCCAACATATAAAACCTTGGTGAAAAATGAAACAATTAATTTGATGCAAACTGTGCAAGCAAACTGTAGCGTTAAACCTCGACATCCTGGAAGTCTGTTGGAGAAAAGTTCTGCTAATTTTCCTTTGTCAACTGATCAAGTTTCAAGTTCAAATAGAGCTTCCGTAGATGAAAAAATATAATTGAGAGCCAGAAACTTGATATGCGCATAATTTTACTGCTGGATTCGTTCATTATCCGACTAACTTAGTTACAAGATGCCCAATAATGTTATTTATCCACTTAACTGAGCAAATGGTGTCACAAAACTGAAGCTTTCAATTATAGTTCATCGTAGTCCCATTGACGGCAAATACAAGAAATCCAGCTTGTTTGTGCGGGTTGTTTGCTGACACCCGAGAATAAAAGCGAACAAACGGGATTTTACCCGAAATCCAATTAAATCGATTCACTGTAAAACTAGTTCCAATGGCCATTTTCGATTTTATTAACTGCCTGGTTTCATTTAGCGTGTCAACCTGGACCGCTAGAGAATCAATCGTATCGAGCAATTTTTAGCATTAACATTTTAAAAAATCCCACTTTTTCCACTTTTGAGGAATTTAACTGATGAAACCTTTAAATAAAATTTGACCCGAGGGCGATTTTTCCTTTCCATTAAAATTGCCCAGCTTTATGGACAATATTTTTTTTATGAAGCCAGACTACATCAACAACTTCTTGTAACCTCGAACATATGGACGTCTGTAAATTCTCAATTTTCCTTCATTTCGCGTCCATTCACTCATGTAAAACTAAAATAGAATTCGTTCACCTATTGATTCGACCATAACGATCGAAACGAATATATGTATATTCCATAGAAATAATGTATAGAAAAATCGACATTTCATGCTGTTTAAATTAGCGTTCCCACATAAATAAAAGTATAAATTACGGTCGGATTCTCAACATTCGAAAATAAATCCAGGTCATAATAGCGCCATGCAAAACGCTCATTAATTTCAATTTTAAATTTTCACGTCTGTATTCGAAAAAGTCCTGTTGCAGGTTTGGTATGTTCGCCCAAAATTATTTCCACTTGGCGGTTTGCTTGTGCCAGTTGCGTTCATGTAGATGATTAATTTTTCATCTGGAAATTTGCAATTTTTAACCACCATTTACAATTGTAATATATAACTAGATTGCTGAGGGAACTAGGGATTATTGCCTTAGTTTATTGGAGTATTTTTTCATTGTCCCTGATTTTATATGCAAATATATGTGTAGAGCTTGGATGCTACTAAAACAAGTGTATAGAAATATCGGCTTCAACTTATATTGATTTAAGTTTGTTCCGCCAAGTTTAATCAATGCTTCCGTTCATGTTTGGAATGGGAAGTTGAAAGTGCTGCATGTGCTGAAACGTTCCTCAACAGCAATAAATACTAAAATTTTATTTATCGTTTTGCCTCCTGCAACTAAAGTTTTGCAAATAAGCAATCAGCGATTTTCCGAGTTTTAGCTCGTATTTCGTTCTTAAAGTGCATCTCAGCTTTCATATTCTATCTGGCCTACAAATCACTGCAATAAAAACGACTTTAGCCCGATGGCCGCGATGTGGTAAGTAGTTCATTTTGTCAAAACCGGCCAAAATAGAGTGGCAAGAGTCCACTTTAAGTAGAAAATTTATTTCCTCAGCCGACGCAAGCAGGCAGCAAATTGTGAATGTTGCCAAAGTGGACGCGATTCTACCGTTATCATCCAGAAAAGCAAAAAACTCAGCAACTCAACTATTAGCTAGTTAGTTCCTTTGAAGAAACACGCGATTTAATTAATTTCCCCGGGAAATTCCAAAAGGCCGTTTATTAGCGCTCTGTTTAACTATCTGCCAATAATTGAATTGAGCAAGAACAATACGAAGAGATGAATTGAATTTTCGCCCAACTAAACGAAACTCGACTAATTTCTGCAGTTAGCAAGTCAACTTAAATTGAACTTTCCGTAGCGAGCTGTTGAGTTCAAACGCTTTAATTTTTCGTTGGAATTATTGCTATTGAAGAGTGTTTGTGTTAGAATTGGCTCTCCAGAGCAGTTGACAATTGAAATTTCAATAGGAGGCGGAAGCGACGGTTTAAGCCCTCTAAGGACGGGAGCTCGTAAAAGTTTCTTACCCACACAAAATGGAATGGGGTTCAATTAGAGGAAAACCTGTGAAGTTTGCAAAAACCGCATCGTTACTCTAATTGAATCGGCGGGGCCAAAATAGGACTTCTGATTCCAATTGAGAGTTGAAATTAAAGAGCGGCCAAGTCCTTGACCGAAAGTTCAGCAAGATGCCTTAATCAGGCAATCAATCTTTCAGGTTTGGCGTCAAGTAGCCCGTCAATATTCCAACTCCTCTAATAACACGCTGCTCTTCATCGAGAACCTTTTCTATTTTTGCTTGTTCTGTACTCTCTCCATCATTCTCCATTAGCGATTGCGGTAATTCGATATACAGCTGATTTTCTTCTGTTTACCCTTTTGGGAGAGACAGCGAATCGATTTGCTGAACTGCCTAAAATCATTTTAGCGTTTCGTTATCTTATTGGGTACGAGAGTTTCCTTTTCTTTAGGTAAAAAGGTAATTCTTTCTTACCTCAATTTTTTGCTGAAAAATTCTTTGAAAACAAATTCACAATAAAAATCCCAAAAACTCCTCAGTTTTAACCAAACTAAATCAACATTTTCAATCTCAACATCCAGTAATGTAAACCGCTATCTGGCAAACTCAACTAAGATCCGCCAGTTCAACACGACAATTTGCCGGCTAATTCAAAAGCGTCAAGCCAAAATAACCGCAGTTTGGCCCTGACAAAGAAGCAACATTAAAACCCTTATGGAACTAATGGAAGCCGATGGGAAGATTTGTGCACGTCACTGCATATAGTCGGAAATTAGAACGTGGTTAATATTGATCCGAACCGAAGAGCGGTAAATATAAAATAAAGTAACAAATTACCCGAAACTCTTAATGGAGAATGATGGAAAAGGTGGAAAACAACCAACAACTAGCACCTAAATGCTTGGCAGCTTGATGGCGTTGTTTGGAGTTTTATGATCGAAAAGCTGAGCCTTCCAGACGATATTTGAATGAGCGATTACAGTTTTTCCAGAAGTTGCACTGTTTACGCGCCAACTTCATTAAGAACCGATACAGTTTGCCCGTATATTTACGAAAATTACTTGCAGATGATGATGAACTGAATGGAGTTTTCAACAATGTTCCCTTGCTCCATTGGATTCAACATTTCCACCAGAGGGATTATTTATAAATGTGCGGCTACAATTAAACTCTCCTAATGCTTGCACAGTGTTCTGATAAGGCATGAATTGTCCAGCATAAATGTGATGTTTTGTCCGCATAAAATTGGAGACAACGAGGGTGGCATACATGGAATATGCCACTTTAGGTAGCATCTGAGCCTATTCTATTGTATTATTTGCGCGATGGGACTCATAAGATTATTATACATAACGGGTTTTGCTTTATCAAAGTTATTAATGCATTAGATACACGGTGGAGGGAACAGACAAAATCCCCTGGAACGGATTATTTGAAGACTGGATGAAATGCCGGAAAAGTTCTTACATAACTGCAATTGCACTGAGGGACTGAGGAAAATTTTGTAACCGAAACCAAAAACAACACGAACTATCCAATATCGGATGATTATTCAAGTAACAGGGTCTGGAGTAAAATCCTGAAGGTTCTCAAAATACGCCAGCGTCCATAAGCTTTGAGGAAATGGATTTCGTTCCTTTGCATATGTGAGCGTCTGAAGGCATCGGCAAACATGGTTGGAGTAAAAGAAAAATACAATAATGAGCCAGAGGGGAGTTGACATGTTTACCAAAGTAGATCAGTGAGGCCTACATTAAGTAGAATGCGTGTTTTTGCTTGTTTTTTTTCATGAGCACGTTGCATTCTTCTCGTGATGGAGATTAATGATAAGAAATTTGAAGCTTTTTGAGGGAATTTATATTTTTCGAAGAATTTTCGGTCCAAAATCAAATTTTCACATTCGTGTTTTACGAGCTAAATGGATTTCTTTCGACCTAAGAAGCTCTCCAATATGCATTTTCACAATGTTGGGGTCGACAATCAGGAAGATATCGTCGATC
>NW_026018715.1:13326028-13342343 GCF_020466585.1 Dendroctonus ponderosae
AAATAATATATTAGTAACTTTTTGCGTGTTAGTGGTGTTATATATAGACACAAAAAGTATTACGTACTAAGAAAACCTATTATTATTTTATTTATTTCATGCCAATTAAATATTAGAAACAAATATTTAAAAAACAATATTTGAGAAATACTTTCTTTTGATCTGAAATATTTAGCAAACATGTAAATATTTCCTAAATTTGTATGTAATATTTTGTGCTATCTGGGATAAATTTTAAGCTTTTACTTTAAATTGCGCACTTTTTATGCCAAACATCGGTTTAGAAATGTTTAATTTTTGGCCCATATTTATGAAACTATTTGAACGGCTGGAACGTAACTAAAAACTATCGGTGAAATAAAAAAATATACCACTTTAGAAAGAGCTTTTATTACATTTTCAAACAGAACCATTAACACCTACAACTACTAGAATACACTTAAAAGCGTTAATAAATTAAATTGTACGCCAGTCGTATTACATTTACCCTGTTTCAGAGGAAGATGCGTTAATTTTTCAGATAAAATCTAAGCTCGATTCATTTATACAACCGTTTTCAAGAGAATCTGGTAAAAAACCCTAATTTATTGACTTTTTTGGAGCTTTTCAGGTGTTTGCCCATCGCGTTTGCACATAGAGATGATTGTCTCTGTTAAGTCTTGTTAATCTCAAATAGAAAACATTCTTCGTGGCAATGAAAGCATTTCATATTAAGCAAATTCCTTAACTAAGATTCCCAATCACAATTAGATTGCTATTTTAATTGCCTAAACTTCGCGTTGGTAAGAAGTAGATAATAAACGTAAAAAGCAGCATGCAATAACAAAATCGCGCAAAAAATATATCATACACATTCATTCAGTTTGTTCAATATGTTGGCAAATAAGCAAAACTTGAATGAAAACCGTTCTTGCGTAAGACCGAAAAAGAGCGTAAAACATGTCGGTTGATAAGCCGTTTGAGAATTACTCAGTTTGGGCTTTACGAGTCAACTAGATTTGGGTGAAGACATTGAAGGTACACTCAAATGCATATTTTGCCACTATTGTGAAAGAAATTAGTCAATCAACTGGCTGTATTTAACAATGATACGTATTTTTTGTACTTTAAGAGACTTCAATCTGCCTTAGCAGGCAGTCGAATACTGAAATGTTTTACAAACTAGTTCATAAAATAGAATTTCCGTCTAACAGGTATATTTACAGTATATAAAGGAGTAAAAACCAAAACTTGAGTATATAGCTTCAGTTTTATGTAACAAGATAAATACAGTCTTCATAAATGTTAACATAAACATACAATAGCATTTTACCTTATCTAGAACATCAACTATTTTTACATAAAACCTTTTTTTTACAACGGCGAAATACAGTTAGAATTCCAGTGTCACAATTGTCGAGCAAATGATAAAATCAGTGTACATTTTTTTCTTAAATATACTTTTCTGTCGATAACGTTATACATAAACAGGTATAAATAGTGGCAATGTGTGACTAGATAGTAGTTGCTACAGCATGAAAACGACCTCATTTCTCACTTACACTTGCTGGCTGCTCTGGTTCCTCTTCTTTGTCGTGTTTGCGGAACAACAGAGGACACATTCCCAAAAAACAGCCTATCGTCACGCCAAGCACTCGGCCGAAATTGGCCGCATTTCGGGAACAATTCATATCCATCTGGACGGGAGAAAGTTTTGGGGGGCTGAATCCCACCCGGTTGGCCATTCGTTCCACGTAAAACGCGGACCCAATTCCGATTATATCGGACAGGGTGTTACCTAGAGCGGCAGCCCCCATAGTTGTTAAACAGAAATAGGATCCTAAGTATAAGTCGATGTAATCGCCCTGGAAATAATTTTTTTCTCGGGTTCAATCAATGTTTTCAAAGCTGAAAGAGTTGAGTCTTTGTTGAATGCGCAATACTTACAAAAAACAGCATGAAAAAGTTGTCCAAAAATCCAAATCCAACGAAAGGAATGGAATTTGCAATCGCAACTGAAAGGTTTAAATAAATATGAGCCAAACCATCCAGGAGCGTTTATAACTTGACTTACTATCTATGAGATTTCTAGTTGTGGGTCTGGGCACCGACTCAGCTGGAACAAAATGCGATGTAAAAAATACGCAAAAACGTAGTTTGGAGCTTTTAAAGCGCATGCAGAATGGCGTGTGTTAAACGAAGAAAATGCCCGTTTTAGTCTCGCTTACCTAAGTTATTACCTGCTTTCCACGTAGTGGAAAATATCTGAATAAACGTATGGATGTATTAGTAAATGATAAAATCCCGTTACAATGACCAAGAGCAAATGCAAATGAAGAAATGGATGCCAAATGCGGCGCCCACCACCAAAACCTTGCAAAAAACTGTGAAGATGTGCCTACCAAATTTCTTCTGTAACCAATCTTCGGGAAAAGGGCAGTATGTGCCTGTAGGGTCAACGTCGCCCAGTTTGGGCAGTTTGGCAGGCCGCCCAAATTTACTTCTCCATCTCGATGCCGCTAGCTGACCTTTAAATTAGTTGCTGATATGTAATAAAATAAAAAATCAATAAACATAAATAAACCAAAAAATTTGCTTGATAAAAATAGGCGGTGGTTAGTTTTTGCTCTTTACTCGCAAAGGCACCAAAAATTAGGAATGGGTGACACAGTGGATTTTCAGGTGTTCACGCAGCGACACCGATAAGTCCAAAGGAATCGATTGAGCTCAAAAAACACGCATGTGAAATTTTTATTTTCGGTCGAAATTTTCCAAGGATGGAGGTCGATTATTTGGAAAAATAAAAATTTTCTCAAAATGTTTTAAATTTCACATTATTTTCAGCTCACGGACGCGAGGAATGCGTCGAACTCTTTGAAAAACATGGCAGAAGCTTCAGATGCGAAATAATAAACATTTTCGGCACATTTTAAGCGTTTTTGAGCGTTCATGATCTTTAGCCGATGATTCCTTCCTTATTATTAACCCAAACACTTTATAAATGCGTATTTATGACCGTCTTACGTCGAAAGTTATCGATTGAGCTAAAAAAACCCGCATGTAAAATTTTCATTTTTGGTCGAAATTTTCCAAGGGCGGAGGTCGATTTTTTGAAAAAATTAAAAATTTTTCAAAATGTCTTAAATTTCACATTATTTTCAGCTCACGGACACGAGGAATGTTTCGAGATAGTTTCAGATTCGAAATAATTATTTCCAATGTACAGGGTGATTTTACCCCCCTGATTTTTTGTGGTGCGCCACTGATTTCAAACATTTTTTTTTAACTAATTGATCAGTTTAGAACCTTTTTAGCCTCCAACACTTTCCTGAACCTGCCACCGTTTTCCAGCCAAATGCAAATTAAAGAAAGCCGCTTCAACACCCATTGCCTCAGCAAGAAAGCGTTTGCGGACAAATTTTCTGGGTATAAACTTTTCTGCAATTTTTTCGCATTTGCTCCCCCCAATCAATAGAAAGCAGCGAAATAAACAAAGTTTTGTGAGTGTTGTGTAACTTTTGCTGCAACCAAGTGAACACAAAACTGCCAGGGCTTTGTGCCGGCAACATCCTAGCAAAGCCCTCACCTTCGTACTCATCTTTGATCAATTTGGACCTGTACTCATGCAATGCTGATGTTAAAGTGGACCTTTCCTCATCGTTCAGCCTCAGAACCAGCTCCTGAGCCTGCAACTTGGAGAGCCCCTGCAGGGTGCTTGTGGTCTCGGCATGGCCTGCTGTGCCTGCCAGCAGGGAGTCCACACGCAAATTCCGCCTGCTCACCAAATAACTGTGATTCGAATAAGTTGTAATTTTAGAATTCAGCGAACACTCATGGACTTTCAAAGTCCGTTTGCACAAATGGAACATTGTGTGAGATCTGATGTGGTTTATTGACATTGTTCTGGCTGTAAGACGCACTACACTTAAATACTTAAACAAATGTTCTTAGATTTAAATTATATTTAAAAATCGAGTTTGATGGTAAAGGATAGTAGTAACATAACCTAAGATTTGAGGTTGACAAGTTTCCACTGACACACATTGACCTACTTAACGTGATGATTCATCGTTCTATCGACGTTTACCATGACTATGACGTCAGCGGAAGACGGTCAAACGTGGTTGCCTCACTTCCCATAAATTCCTTGCAATATGCAGAGCGGATGATTTATTTTTTGAAGTGGTGCTAGTTCCTCTTAAATTCCATTACTGATTACTACTCTTATTCAAACATTTTATTTTAGGAAAGCGCATGAGAATAATGGCACAATTCGCCGAATTAAACAAATAATAATAGGAGTAAAAGTTGCTGGCAACCAGTTATGCACGATTGTGTGATCTGTTGTAGTCGTCAGCAGCGATCGGCCAACATCATCGGTCACGTGACCGGTTTTATGTCTACGTGTTCGACGTGCAAGCCAAAAATCTTTCAAAGTACCGTACAAAAAGCATTGGCGAATGCCACTTTCTCGAGTCTCAGCCCCATTAAAACACCGTAGACGTACGAAAACGATCATTTATTCCAAGTGCCGTTGGTTCTAAAGCCCTTCGAAATGGGGAGTAAGTATTTGCCCACATTTGCCATCGTTTTGTCGCTTTTATTCCGCATCTAATAACCTCTTAGTTGGGGCATTAGGCGAATTTTTGTGGGCTTTTCTGGCTGCGTGTCTACGTGGTACCGATCAGTGCACTAATTCTGTTGTTTTCATCTTTTCCAGTAAAATTCTTGGAGGTGATCAAGCCGTTCTGCAGCATTTTGCCTGAAATTGCCAAACCAGAACGAAAGGTGAGCATCGCTTAGAAAACATCTGTTTGCTCCTAGTATTTCACACCTTTGACCGATATTTTGGCTAGTTTATATCCACGGGAGATTCAGCAGGGCTTTTCAGCAGTTTATTTCAATATTTTCATTCAAAATTCATCAACAGCTGTTTCCTAACATGCTATGTTAAAAGCCAACCAGTTGAATGGTTTTAAGCTACTACTTTTGAACAAATAGCTTGGTTCCTATAATTTCTGCATAGAAACCAACAGGAAAACCCATGAAGAACCTAATTTTTCCAAAAACAAAGCCATTTTTCACTCAGGCAGGCTCTGCTCTACTTTTACATTCTCACTGCTCAAGCGGAGCTCTTGTCGATTGCATAGTGGTTTTAGGCAGGCAGAAACATTGCAAGGAAGCTTCAAGTCAAAACTAATGATTTGTATTCTTGAAATTTCCAGATCCAATTCAGGGAGAAGGTGTTATGGACTGCAATCACACTGTTTATCTTCTTAGTATGCTGTCAGGTAAGATGGGGCTGTAGAACAGCTTGAATCAGCTCTAGAGAGTACGCAGTTTGATAGATTTTTCGTTAAATACAGTAAAATTCATTGGGGGCCAACAAAGCAACGGTTAACAATCCATGAAAGTCAAAAATTTCACAATTATTTTAGTGTCTCTTTAAACGGAAAATCAATTAAATTATCGTCATCTTCCAATTTGAAAGTGGTTAACTCGACTCAGGAAATAATGGACTTTTATTGACCGAAGATAGTGGCTTTCTTTTATTTATTTTGTTACCAGTTGAGGAGATTAAATGTTTCATATTCATGTATTCTTTGCTTTTGTGTGCATAATAATCTGTTATGATTATTTTATTCGGTTGTTGCTTGCGTTGTTTAAAGTTCTCTTACGCAAAGAGTTAGCGATTGTTACCCACCTTTGCACCTTATTTCTAATTTTCAATCTTAATTTTCATCAATGAACCCCAAAAATTTCCTCTTTAAACACCTTCAGATTTTTGTTCCTTTCGAAAATACTGCTGACGCATTTTTGTTTCAAACATTTCGTTTTTTTTTTTAAATCAAAGTCATGTTCATGAGTCCGAAAGCGCTCTAATTTTCGGTTCAGAACGGTCTCGTAAACCTCATCCGCATGCTAAGTTGGACTTTTGTTTGCAGATTCCACTTTTCGGAATAATGAGTTCAGATTCAGCGGATCCGTTCTACTGGATTCGAGTTATCCTGGCCTCAAACCGAGGAACGCTTATGGAACTGGGTATTTCACCAATTGTCACGTCTGGACTGATTATGCAGTTGTTGGCCGGCGCAAAGATTATTGAAGTCGGCGACACCCCCAAGGACAGAGCTCTGTTCAATGGGGCGCAAAAACGTAAGTTTGGTTTGAAACAAACCAGCTAATTCCTTGCAAATGAAAAATCACTGAAAGTTTTTTGTTCTTTTCAGTGTTTGGAATGGTTATCACCGTGGGACAAGCGATCGTGTATGTAATGACGGGAATGTATGGCGACCCGGCTGAAATTGGAGCTGGAGTGTGTCTACTGATCATCATTCAACTGTTTGTGGCGGGTCTGATTGTGCTTTTACTCGATGAGCTGTTGCAAAAAGGATACGGATTGGGCTCGGGTATATCGCTGTTCATTGCCACCAATATCTGCGAAACCATCATCTGGAAAGCATTCTCGCCAGCCACAGTCAACACTGGAAGAGGAACCGAATTTGAGGGAGCCGTCATTGCGTTGTTCCACTTGCTCACCACCCGCCAAGACAAAATCCGAGCGCTCCGTGAGGCGTTTTATCGCCAAAACTTGCCTAATCTCATGAACCTGCTGGCCACTGTCCTGGTGTTTGCTATAGTGATATACTTCCAAGGATTCAGAGTGGATTTGCCAATCAAGAGCGCCAGATACCGCGGCCAATACTCCAGCTACCCGATCAAGCTTTTCTATACTTCGAATATCCCCATCATTCTCCAGTCCGCTTTGGTGTCGAACTTGTACGTAATTTCGCAGATGTTGGCCGTGAAGTTCCAAGGAAACATCCTGATTAACTTGCTGGGAGTTTGGGCGGATGTTGGAGGCGGCGGTCCAGCCAGGTCTTACCCAATTGGAGGTTTATGCTACTATCTTTCACCCCCCGAGAGCGTTAGTCACATTTTAGAAGATCCAGTACATGCTCTGCTCTACATCGTCTTCATGTTGGGATCCTGTGCCTTTTTCTCCAAAACTTGGATCGAAGTGTCGGGCAGTTCAGCCAAAGACGTAGCCAAACAGCTCAAAGAACAACAGATGGTGATGAGAGGACATCGGGACAACTCAATGATCCACGAACTGAACCGCTACATTCCAACTGCTGCAGCTTTCGGTGGTCTCTGTATCGGCGCTTTGTCCGTTTTGGCCGACTTCTTGGGCGCAATCGGTTCGGGCACGGGTATTCTACTGGCCGTTACCATCATCTACCAGTACTTCGAAATCTTCGTCAAGGAACAAAGTGAAATGGGTGGAATGGGAGCGCTTTTGTTCTAAGGCCCTTGACTGAGCCGCGTGTGATGTTGGTGCCCAAGACGCAAATGTGTGTGTGCGATTAGTAATATTTTTCAATAGATTCTAGATAGGTGTAATATACTGCAAGGGTGTATACAATTCTGTACAAAGTACATGTTTTTTTGTACTGGACTTGTTACGAACGAAAAATATATTTTCATTGTATATTTACATGCTTTTGCGTTTGGTAAGTTAGTTGTATTTTTTATTTTTACATCATTGTCATTATGATTGCATATCCATACGGTTGTGTATGAGTTTCTCGTGTATGAGGAGTAATTTATTGAATAAAGTTAATTTTATGACAATTTTTCATAAAGTTTGGTTTTTATTTCTTTATCCTCGCTTTACCCAGCCAGCGTGAAAATGCTCAAAAAGCAAAAAGTGGGCCTGGGTAACAGTGGATTTTCAGGKGTWCACACGGCRACACCGATAGCGCTTGCCTTATTGATACGATTGATAAWTTTTTCCWAAGGGTGGGKGTCGATTTTTTGRAAAAAATTCWAWTTTGTCAAAATGTSTTAAATTTTACATYATTTTCAGCTCASGGATGTGGGGAATGCATYGAACTCATTAAAAAACATGGTAGAAGCTGCAGATCYGAAATAATAGACATTTTCGRYWCATTTTAAGCGTTTTTKARCTTTCACGATMTTTAGMCGACGATTTCTTCATTATTATTGACCCAAACACTTTATAAATGCGTCTTTGTGATYTTCTTGCGTCGAAAAGAATCGACTGAGCTCAGAAAACCTTCATGTAAAATTTTGATTTTTGGTCGACATTTTTTCTATGGTAAGGGTCGATTTTTTGAAAAAAATTAAATGTTTTCAAAATGTCTTAAATTTTACATCATTTTCAGCTCACGGAWGTGGGGAATRCATCGAACTCATTAAAAAACATGGTAGAAGCTGCAGATCTGAAATAATAGACATTTTCGACTCATTTTAAGCGTTTTTTAACTTTCACGATCTWTRGACGACGATTTCTTCATTATTAWTGACCCWAACACTYGMTAAATRCGTCTTTGTGATTTTCTTGCGTCGAAAAGAATCGACTAAGCTCAGAAAACCTTTATGTAAAATTTTGRTTTWWWRAAAAAAWATAAATGTTTTMAMAATGTCTTAAATTTTACATCATGTTCGGCTTACGGATGTRAGGAATGCATCAAACTCATTGAAAAACATGGTAGAAGTTTCAGATCCGAAATAATAGACATTTTCGACACACTTTAAGCGTTTTTCGAGCGTTCACGATCTTTAACCGACGATTTCATTCTTGTTATCGACCCAAACGCTTTATAAATGAATCTTTGTGATTTTCTTACATCGAAAGGAATCGATTGAGCTCAAAAAACAAATCTAAATTTTCGATTTTTGGCCGAAATTCTTTCAAGGGTGGAGGCCGATTTTTTTTAAATTAAAATTTTCTTAAAAAAGTTCTTAAATTTTACAACATTTTCAGCTCACGGATGTGAGGAATGCATCGAACTCAATAAAAAACATGGTAGAAGCTGCAGATCCGAAATAATAGACATTTTCGGCACATTTTAAGCGTTTTTGAGCTTTCACGATCTTTAGCCGACGATTTCTTCATTATTATTGACCCAAACACTTTATAAATGCGTCTTTGTGATCTTCCGTCGAAAAGAATCAAATGAGCTCAGAAAACCTTCATATAAAATTTTGATTTTTGGTCGACATTTTTCCTATGGTGGAGGTCGATTTTTTGAAAAATGAAAAATGTCTCAAAATTTCTTAAATTTCGCATTATTTTCAGCTCACGGACCCGAGGAATGCACCGAACTCATTGAAAAACATGGTAGAAGCTTCAGATCCGAAATAATAGACATGTTCGGCACATTTTAAGCGTATTTGAGCGTTCAGGATCTTTAGCCGACGATTTCTTCCTTATTATTAACCCAAACAAATAGGGTAAGGGTCGATTTTTTGAAAAAAATTAAATGTTTTGAAAATGTCTTAAATTTTACATCATTTTTAGCTCACGGATGTGGGGAATGCATCGAACTCAGTATAAAACATGCTAGAAGTTTCAGATCCGAAATAATAGACATTTTCGGAACGCTTTAAGCGTTTTTCGAGCGGTCACGATTTCTTCCTTGTTATTGACCCAAACACTTTATAAATGCATTTTTGTGACCTTCTTACATCGAAACAAATTGATTGAGCTCAAAAAACACGCATGTAAATTTTTGATTTTTGGCCGAAATTCTTCCAAGGGAGGAGGTAAATTTTCTCAAAATGTCTTAAATTTTGCATCATTTTCAGCTCACGGACGCGAGGAATTTTGGCCCATTTTCGGAAAAATTAAAATTTTCTCAGTGGAATCAGTAGGCAAGTATTTTGAGCACTTTCGTTCGTGCGGCTTTATAACGTAAATAATCCCTGCCGAGAGGGTCAGAAGCATATGATAACTGTACATGGCCTTCACGAACTGCAATCCGAAGTCTTCCATCTTGAATTAAATTAAATGTTAAGTGTTGTTCAAAGTGCCGTGCCGTAAGAATTCAGGCATTAACACACTAGTGTCTTAAGACACACTATTACCCAGGCCTATCAAAAAGTCCACGCCATCGCAACACTGAAAAAAAAACTTGCTGCTATACACGCGCAATTAAAGTTTTTTTCTTTAAAATTTGTTGATTAATAAACGCAGATATTTCTTAATTACATCTTTATCAATCTGTTGCCCTCCGACCTCAGTCCGGGCTTATCCGCCGCAGCGACATTTCAGTTCAGTTAAGCAAAAGTATTAAGACCTAGTCGTATTATCGCGTTTTTACTCCTTTATAACTTTTTATTTTTTTACAATGAATCGAGCTTTAAGTGGATCAGCCTTATATCTAAGGACTTTTCGTCGCATAAACAGTATAAGGTGTTTTAGTGCGGCCAAACCTGATCAGCCGCTGTTTCCCCACAAAGATGAATTCCCTAATCGGCATATCGGGCCTAGGGATAGTGATATTATCGTTATGTTGGATACTATCGGGTTTAAGGTTTGTGCAACGTTTCTAACGAGGAATGAAAAGCTCGATTTTTTGCCTTAAATGAACACTAGATTTTGATGAGCAGGAAAAGTTTGCGCGAGTAATGGGATTTCAAGCGGTAACGAAGCAAAAGTCTGTTTTTTAAAATAGCCGACGTTTTGTCATATTTATTTGCGCATCCTCAGGGCCTCAACAGAACATTCCCCGAAGATGAGAAAATAAATATGGCAAAACGTTGGCTATTTTAAAAACACACTCTTGTTTTTACGCCGATCTAAACCCTCTAACTAGTGCAAACTGTATTGCTAATCAGCCTCGTTCCTAATTAATTATTTTTTTACCTTCTGTGGTTTTCCTTCGTTCTCATCTTAATCGCAGACTTTGGACCAGTTGACCGAACAGGCCGTTCCAAAGAATATTTCCTTAAATAAGCCCTTGGACATTGAAGAACCTTTGGGTAAGAGTTTATTAAATTTATATGCCTTCTAAGAGTTGGGATTTAGCAAGAGTTGGCCGCAAATATGATGAAAAGCGTGTATTTTTTGGAAAATCTTGACTAAAATCCTGTGCTGGAACATGCACAAACTAGTTACTACTTGGGAGTGACGCGAAAACGCATTTATCCATTCTGTTAAGAAATTTGCTGCAATTTATTTCTCAATCAGCTTTTATATTTAAAAAATTACACACAATTTATTTGTGCATTTATTATTGTCATAACACGATAATTAATGTTGATGTTGATTAGTCTTCGTGGGGGTCGAATGAGATAAAAAGCTGTTGTTTTCTGCTTCAGAAGTTAGGAAAATGCTGGTATCAATGACGTCTTAAGCAAATCGTAAAATTTCAGACAAAAATAAAACAAGTTTGCTCTTGTACGAGATCCAAAAACATTACATTTACTTGCATGATTTTCCATGGACTTTTTTTAAAGGGATTTGTTAATGTTTGGCGTTTAAAATTCAATTTCTGTTTCTCTCTTGTTTCTCTTGACGAATTCGTTTTTGCATTTTTTCATTTTGTTTTAAGGCGAATACGAGCTGATTAACCGTATTCGAAGCATCGCCGAACGGAACAAAATTTGGCGATCTTACATCGGCATGGGCTACCACAACTGTTGCGTTCCGCACACCATTATGCGGAATATTTTCGAAAACCCTGGCTGGACCACCCAGTATACGCCTTACCAGCCGGAGGTAAGCCATACAGGGTGTTTGATCGAATGTGGGCTAAAATACAAGGAATTTGAGAAATGTTTATCTAAACTGCCATGTTCAGCAAAGGAGCAGTTTCCAAAATATAGGGCTTTTATGTTTTAATAAAAACCCCAGAGGAACTACCAAACACTCTGTATATTATACCGTGAGCCCCAGAAGAAATAATCATTCACTTAAAATTCAAAGGGCTGTTTTTGCTGAAAAAATGTTTTTTATAGAATTGATGTATACAGCGTGGTTCAACAATACGTTACGACCAACTGTTTTTTCAAATAGAAGCACGTATACCGACCGTTCTTGCTTGCTTGCTTGTTTCAAGTTATTGCTTGCTTTTGGTATAGCGAGCGAGCATTTTGGGGAATTAAATTTGACTGGTTGACTGATTTTTGCCAATTTTGAGGCCCGCGTTTATCAACCTGTAAAAATTCGGGATTGTGGAGTTTTGTTTTGAAACTTTCAGTATATTTAGACTCAACCAATTTCTCATGGCGAGGAAGATTTCAGGTTGCTGCTTGCAAGAGTTTCGAAGATGCAAATTTTTAAAGAAGGCAGAAACCTGAATTTTGAGATAAGCATTTACTATGCAAGTAAAAGTTTGGATTCTGGGCAGTCCTTATGAAAGTTTCAGCATTTTAAGCCTGAGGCATTTGCTGAAGATCGGGAGAGATTAAAGGTGCGACTGGTGTTAGTTTGGAAGATACTAATTTTTAAAAGAAGGAGCGCAGTTTGGTAGTGACTTACATTTTTATCTCCATATTTGATAAGCCGGGAAAAATCAAGGTTCTGGTGGATTCATATAAAACTTTCAATATCAATCTCGATTGAAGCGTTTTTTAACTACGATAAAAATCTACAGTTATAACTTGCTTCCGTTTGGGAAAGGCGAATTTTGAAAAGAATTAGTGCAGTTTGGTAATAACCAGCAAAAATCAGGGTTCTGGACGATTGATACGAAACTTTCAATATCTTTCGACTGACGTCTCTTCTAACTACGGTAAAAATATCTAGTTATAACTTGCTTCAGTTTGGGAAATGCGAATTTTCAAAAGAAGGAGCGCAGTTTGTTAATAACTTGCATTATTAACTCCACATTTGCTAAGCCAGCAAAAATCAGGGTTCTGGACGATTGATATGAAACTTTCAATATCTTTCGATTGAAGTGTTTTCTAAGTACCGTAAAAATCTCCAGTTATAACTTGCTTTCGTTTGGGACATGCAAATTTTCAAAAGAAGGAGTGCAGTTTGTTAATAACTTGCATTTTTATCTCCACATTTGCTAAGCCAGCAAAAATCAGGGTTCTGGACGATTGATATGAAACTTTCAATATCTTTCGATTGAAGTGTTTTCTAAGTACCATAAAAATCTCTAGTTGTAACTTGCTTCCGTTTGGGAAACTCGAATTTTGAGAAGAAGGAGTGCAGTTTGCTAATAACTCCATTTTTATCTCCATATGTTCTAAGCCAGAAAAAATCAGGGGCTGGACAATTGATATCAAACTTTCAATATCTTTCGATTGAAGTGTTTTCTAACTACGACAAAAAGGTCCAGTTATAACTTGCTTCAGTTTGGAAAATGCAAATTTTGAAAAAAAGGAGCGCAGTTTGCTAATAACTTGCATTTTTATGTCCATATTTGCTAAGCCAGAAAAAATCAGGGGCTGGACGATTGACATCAAACTTTCAATATCTTTCGATTGAGGTGTTTTCTAACTCCGACAAAAAGGTCCAGTTATAACTTGCTTCAGTTTGGAAAATGCGAATTTTGAAAAAAAGGAGCGCAGTTTGCTAATAGCTTGCATTTTTATCTCCATATTTGCTAAGCCAGCAAAAATCAAGGATCTGGACGATTAATATGAAACTTTCAATATCTTTCGATCGAAGTGTTTTCTAACTACAATAAAAATCTCCAGGTATAACTTGCTTTCCTTTGGGAAATGCGAATTTTGAAAAGAAGGAGCGCAGTTTGGTAATAACTTGCATTTTTATCTCCATATTTGCTAGGCCAGCAAAAATCAAGGTTTTGGACGATTGATATGAAACTTTCAATATCTTTCGATCGAAGTGTTTTCTAACTACAATGAAAATCTCCAGTTATAACTTGCTTCAGTTTGGAAAATGCGAATTTTGAAAGAAAGGACCGCAGTTTGCTAATAACTTGCATTTTTATCTCCATATTTGCTAAGCCAGAAAAAATCAGGGGTCGGGACGATTGATATGAAACTTTCAATATCTTTCGATTGAAGTGTTTTCTAACTGCGACAAAAATCGCCAGTTATAACTTGCTTCAGTTTGGGAAATGCAAATTTTCAAAAGAAGGAGCGCAGTTTGTTAATAACGTGCATTTTTATCTCCACTTTTGCTAAGCCAGCAAAAATCAAGGTTCTGGACGATTGATATGAAACTTTCAATATCTTTCGATCGAAGTGTTTTCTAACTACAATAAAAATCTGCAGTTATAACTTGCTTCAGTTGGGAAAATGCGAATTTTGAAAAAAAGGAGCGCAGTTTGCTATTGCCTTACATTTTTATCTCCATATTTGCTAAGCCAGCAAAAATCAAGGATCTGGACGATTAATATGAAACTTTCAATATCTTTCGATCGAAGTGTTTTCTAACTACCATAAAAATCTCAAATTATAACTTGCTTTAGTTTAGAAAATGCGAATTTTTAAACGAGGGAGTTTGGTAACTTTTTCAAGTAAAGTAAATACTTGCTTCATTATGGAAAATGCATGTGAAAAAAATCGCATTAGCAAATAAAATTAACTAGTACGAACTCTTTTCCAAAAAAACAGTCCTTTGCATCTAGACTTATATCTGGGCCTCAGTCAATAATCTGTTATTTGCCACTTTTTGGATTTTGGAGGAAATTTTGCGTTGCTTGTTAACCCAACCCGTTGACTCCTTAGGTGGCCCAGGGCAGACTGGAAGGCCTCCTGAACTACCAAACAATGGTATCCGAGCTGACCGGCTTAGAGGTAGCAAACGCCTCACTTTTAGATGAAGGCACCGCTGCAGCAGAAGCGCTCTCTTTGTGCTACAGACAAAACAAGAGGCGCAAGTTGCTGCTTTCTGATAAACTGCATCCGCAGACCATTTCCGTGGTCCAAACCAGGTAAACTAACAAACTCGCGTAAAAAAACTTGGCATAGTTGGTTGGTTCTGGTCGCAGGTTGAACTCCTTGGGCCTGCAAGTGGAAGTGGTGAATGTATTTGAAGCGGATTTCACCAATCGGGACGTATCTGGGGTTCTTTTCCAATATCCAGATACCGAAGGAAATGTGCTGGATTTCAGCCAAGTGGCTGAAGACGCTCATGCCAATGGTAGGCGAAACTCAAGCGAATCAACTAACACAAATGGGTTCAATTAATGTCAGGTAGTCTGGTCTGTTGCGCTACCGATCTCCTAAGTCTCACGCTTTTGCGGCCACCAAGCGAATTTGGCGCTGACATAGCGATTGGAACGTCCCAAAGACTGGGCGTGCCTTTAGGCTACGGCGGTCCTCATGCTGGATTCTTCGCCTGCAACCAATCGCTGGTCCGCTTGATGCCCGGCAGGATGATTGGGGTGACCAGGGATGCGGCTGGACGAGACGGATATCGCCTAGCTTTGCAAACACGAGAGCAGCACATCCGAAGAGACAAGGCGACCAGCAATATCTGCACTGCTCAGGCATTGCTGGCTAACATGTCGGCAATGTTTGCAGTGTATCACGGACCGCAAGGGCTCAAGGATATTGCTACAAAAATTCACCACTTTGCCTTGGTAAGCTTCGCCTTGTTTCATCGGGGCAAGAGCCCTGAGGCTAGCTCCAAAAAATTGATTGCAATAAAATATGAATTCTCAGACTATGAAGGCTTCACGGCCGGTTAAATCACATTTAGGAATGTTTTCCGGGCTTCGAAGCCGTGGTCTATGGGAATTTCTTCCTGACGTTTCGTCCACAACTGCGGTGGACATTATCAAAGGCGATGAGGCAGTGGGCGAACGGATCTCCCGTGCTTCTCGACTACGACTGATGATCACCAGCCTTAGTCGGAAAGCACGGGAGATCACTTCGCCCATGTATGCTACGCCAGCAAAAACCAATGTCCTGGACGATTGATATGAAACTTTCAATATCTTTCGATTAAAGTGTTTTCTAAGTACCGTAAAAATCTCCAGTTATAACTTGCTTCCGTTTGGGAAAAGCGAATTTTGAAAAGAAGGAGTGCAGTTTGGTAATAACTTGCATTTTTATCTCCAGATTTGCTAAGCCAGCAAAAATCAGGGTTCTGGACGATTGATACGAAACTTTCAATATCTTTCGATTGACGTGTTTTCTAACTAGGATAAAAATCGCCAGTTATAATTTGCTTCAGTTTGGGAAATGCGAATTTTCAACAGAAGGAGCGCAGTTTGTTAATAACTTGCATTTTTATCTCCACATTTGCTAAGCCAGCAAAAATCAGTGTTCAGGACGATTGATATGAAACGTTCAATATCTTTCGATTGAAGTGTTTTCTAAGTACCATAAAAATCTCCGGTTATAACTTGCTTGCGTTTGGGAAACGCGAATTTTTAAAAAAAGGAGCGCAGTTTCTTAATAACTTGCATTTTTATCTCCACATTTGCTAAGCCAGCAAAAATCATGGTTCTGGACGATTGATATGAAACTTTTAATATCTTTCGATTGAAGTGTTTTCTAAGTACCGTAAAAATCTCCAGTTATAACTTGCTTCAGTTTGGGAAATGAGAATTTTCAAAAGAAGGAGCGCATTTTGTTAATAACTTGCATTTTTATC